>NC_041403.2:62837940-63182940 GCF_900747795.2 Erpetoichthys calabaricus
AATTTGTGTCTTTAAGCCTTTGGCAACTGAGCATTTGCATTTCTGGACTCAAATTTGATAACAGTTTCTATTTTCCTAAAGATTGTGAAGTTTATACACTGTGAAGCTTATATTGTGGTATCTTGATCACAACAATATTGTTACCATTTCTCTTGATTATTAAAAAAATATTAAGCAAAGACAGGCTTCCCTTTTCTTCAATATTTTGACATACTGAATTAGAAAATAACAGGTGGTTACGTTTGTTAATTACTTTTTTTTTCATTCTATTGCTTTAAAATTGTCACAGTATATTTTTGGAATCCAAATCACCTTTTACCAGAAGACTGCCATCTGCTTCTTTTGATTTTATTTTAAAGCTGTTTCTTGGCTCTTGTGTCCTCTTTGGGGGCTAAATTACATTTTCAAATCATAACGCCATGCTTACAGGTCCCTACCAATACCAAGTTAACTGCAATAAACTGTTTCATTTCCCATTGAAGTAGCCAAATATTTAAATATATTTATACATATACCCTTTATAATATATGGGCAATTCTCTGCAGGTCCTACCTATCCCACAGGACGGAGCGTTACAATTTGTCATCTCTTCACACTTAACCTGTATTGGCACATGGCACAGACAGAGAAGATCGCCTTGTCAGTTTTGTTGATGCTGAGTTTCTCACCTACTGTATGTTGTAGAGATAGAAAAATAACACAGTTTTAGTAAGTGAGGCTCAAAAGTATATGATGAGTAATACACAACAATTACAAAGTTCGTGAAGGATTAATAATCACATAATCAATATTGATACAAAGATTTGATTATTTGGATGCCATGATTTTTAGGGCAACTAAAGAAAATCAGTTGTATCAGTATTGTATTTTGGAAAAAAATAGGTCAGGTTCAAACCGTTTGATGACAAGTTGTATATGGATAGTTATGTGTTCATTAATACTTTTTCCAATGTTATGTTGTCTTTTAATAGATTAAATATCCTCTGGCTTGTAATTTATCCCTGCTTTTTTCCAGAATTTGCCCATCTATTTCAAGACCTGAATCTTTCCAGTATTATAAAGTTTCAGTTCATAGCTAAAGTTAAAAAAGAGTGGATGTGACACAGGGAGTGAAACAGAAACATGAAGTACTTTCAACAATCACATTCTTCTTTACTAATATTATGTAACATACATTTACATTAAACACATTCTCTGTTGTTAAAGTCATTACAATTCATAGTAGAAGTCAACCCTTTGATGAACTGTGTGCACGGAATCAATAGGAAGGTGAAAGGTACGGTTGAAGATTAGCTTTTAAATCCATGATTCAGCTGTTCTTTGAGAATCTGGCTGAGCAATGCTTTTCAGTCACCAGTGCCTCTGCTGTAGTAAATTATCTACTATATTCAGCAGTCATAGTGACATGCAATGACATCTACATTGATAGATAGAATCTTCCAAAGTGTATTACCACCAGCACACTTTCTTGGATTGACAAATTTTGTCTTAAATACCAATTACACCCACTGGAATATTGTTGTAGGTGCTGGTTAATTTTGTAAAAATAATTCTCTATGTGACACAAATTGCTGGAAATTATATTTTACATCATTTAACACCAGTTTCCATGTAGCTTGGACCTTACACTCAAGTTGTAGAAGGCCATGTAAAATAATACACTAAAAAGAACTCCAGTTATGAAGATCTGCACGTGTTAAATGGCTCAAGACAAGGGAGGTTATTGCCAAGTGTTTAGGTTTCAAATGTATAAACTAACATAAACTAAAGGAGTTTTTTTTTCTTTCCTTGTACAATCTGGCATAGGGGCTGTTTGTGCAGATTGTGAGATAAATCATATTTTATATTTTTATACAAGAAATACAAGAGCAAACTATGCTATTTGTAACAAATTCAAGCTTGGCTGGAAAGAATTTCTGTATAGAGCGAGGTCATTTTGTTTTATGAAGTGGTTAGCTTAACAACCAAGATAAAAGCCACAACATCTTTGCAATGGTATCATATTGTTTCTTGTATGCTGTAGAACAGCCTAAATCTAAACTATGTTGCATGTGAATACCCTGCATGTAGATAGATAGATAGATAGATAGATAGATAGATAGATAGATAGATAGATAGACAGACAGACAGACAGACAGACAGACAGACAGACAGACAGACAGACAGACAGACAGACAGACAGACAGATAGATAGATAGATAGATAGATAGATAGATAGATAGATAGATAGATAGATAGATAGATAGAACACTATATAAAGTAGAGGTAGATAGATAGATAGATAGATAGATAGATAGATAGATAGATAGATAGATAGATAGATAGATAGATAGATAGATAGATAGATAGATAGAACACTATATAAAGTAGAGATAGATAGATAGATAGATAGATAGATAGATAGATAGATAGATAGATAGATAGATAGATAGATAGATAGATAGATAGATAGATAGATAGATAGATAGATAGATAGATAGATACTTTATTAATCCCAAGGGGAAAGTCACACTCAAGGGAAAATTCACAAATTCGCATGTATAACAGGACTAATCAGAATTTTATAGAAAATTATATTTGAACATCTTGTACATTACCAAGTCTTTCACTTGCAGAATGAAATGTTAAAACAGAGTTATGCGTTTATGTGACCCTGTATTGGAATAAGCTCTTACAAGTTCAGTGCAAGACCACTATTTGAGGCTCTAGTTTTTAAGTTTGTTGTAAAGCCTTTTGCCGATTTCTAAAAAAAGCATAAATAAAATGAAAATTAAACTAGGTCTTCATAGTGAATAACATAAGCACTACCATATTACCTTATTTTAAAAAGTTGTAACAATAAAGAGTTAAAAATTGCATCGTCAATCAACTACAAGTGAATGGGACGAAGGAGGAAGTGGTGAAAACTATATAGGGTTACATTTATTATATAATACTACAAAAATTCACTTAACTTAAGTGTAAATAAATATAAATTGTAACGTAATAAAGACAAAAAATTTTTGTCATGTTAAATATTATAATTAAATGGCTCATTCATTACTTCAGAACTACAATTATGCGTGGTCTTCAGACTTTGTCAGACGGTTTCACTGTGAAGCCAACAGGACAAAGAAATGTGGGAAGTTGATGTGAGAAGCCCCCACTCATTGACCCACACCATTTGTGCGTAGCAAAAATGAAAAGGCAAGGTGGAAAATGAAAAGTCAATGAGCAGCAGATGGCGCCAGTACTTATTTCTCGTTTATTTTTCGTTTTTGAAGCTTCATTGCTGTTCAGGCTGAAAATGAAATTGTAAACAGTGTTCTTTCATTTTATTTTAAAATTTTGCAGCATTCTTGCACATAGTTTTTGAAAATGAAATTGCATATGGTGTCATTTTATTTTCTTTTGAATTTTTGCAGCCTTCTTGTGTGTAGACTTTGAAAATGAAATTTGCAAAAGAGATACTGCATTTTTGTTTTATGATTTGAATTTTCATTTCCTCTTCTGCAGAAAATACCTCCCTTCCTTGGGTACCGTTGGTTTGACTTTGTGTCGAATGAGCGGTTGCTCATGCAGTCCCAAACGAGGCACATTACCTGCATTGTGAGGGAGCGTCAGTTATGGCACTACAGCCATGTGGCGTGTTTCCCCGAGGGTGGTCTAGCTTGTAAGATCTTCTTTGTTAGGGACCCGAGGAGCTGGACCAGACCAAGGGGTCGCCCACATAACACCTGGCTGCGGCAGATAGAGGGTCATTTCCGGAAGATGGGACTGGACAGCGAGTCTGCCTGGGGGGTTGCAAACCAGGATCCCAAGTTGTTTCATTGTGTAGTGGGTGCGGCAACGCACTGTACCAGTGCATGCTCCCCAACTTGACTTGACTTGACTGTCATTTTATTTTCTTTCGAATTTTTGCAGCCTTCTTGTGTGTAGACTTTGAAAAAAAAATTGCAAAATAGATACTGCATTTTTGTTTTATGATTTGAATTTTCATTTCCTTTTCTGCAGAAAGTACCTCCCATAGTCTGGCTATAAGACCATGCGCTGTAAAGACTAAGGCACTTTAGCTTTATCAGGTTCATGTTTGGTAATGTATGAGCAACAGTGTAGGTTAGTAATTGACCTCCTTTGCATAATTTACAATGTAATGTACCACCTCCCTGCTCTGGTTTCCAATTGTGGTCAGTGTTACTGGTTTATGTGTTTGGTAAGATGAATGAGAGGTCTCAAGGTAGCAAGTGGCTGACATATTTTAGTAAGTTTCTTTCCTTAGGTAAAAGAATTCTGTGGGAGATTAAAAAGAGGCAACACTGAATACCATGCTGCTAAGATAATCCCAGAATTAAAACCACAAAATAAAGCATGACTCAAAGACACAACCTCTTTTACCAAGTGTTTTTTCTTTGTTGTTGTTGTTGCTGCTGTTTGAGTTTGAGTTCTAAGACTCTCACAAAGGTGTTTTCTTTGATTGTGTTAATGTTGTGACACTTCATTGCACACATAATGTCTCTTCTAGTGAAGCCATGCTGTTGTCATAAGTAACCAAAATAGCTCTAAAATCATTGGAACAAGACATATAAATTATTAATACATCAAAACAAAAGGAAAACATCATAAATTAAATACTAAATTGTTCCTGGCATGAAGTTATGGCCCTATGACAGTGAGTAAAAAAGGGTAACATGTATTAATAAAACAAAAAATAGGAATTTCATGTGAATTAATTTAAATATAATACATTCATGTACTAAACGTTGTTTTATGAGGTAATTTACATTTTAGTGGAAAGTTGGGATTTATTTTTTAGAAAGGGGTCATGAAAAATTAAAATGGAGCAAGGGATCAGTAAGGCATGTCCAGTTTAGTACTTTCATTAAATTTTTCTTCAAGCAGGTTCATGAATAATCAATAAGTAAATGCAGTCAAGTGTTCTGCCTCTTGCTCCTCCAGAATGCCCATGATGCATAATGTCTGCCATCTGGTTTAATTTTCCAAACTGTCAATTAGAAAAAAAAACTGACTTGAATCCAAGAAGAACTTTTCAAAATTCATGCAAACCTCCACTGGGCAAAGATTATTTATGGACTAGTGGCAGATTTCATCTATTGTTTTGTGCCTATCAAACTACAATATCTGTGTTCATTTTCTTTTAATTTGTTTGTTTCCTTCCTGGCAAAACATAGATGCAAATGGATAAAAAAAAGGTTAATAATTGAATAGTTTCAGGAGAAAGAGGTTTCCTCACTTCAATTTAAGAGAACCAAAAGCAAGAGCCCCTGTTTTCAGAGCGATTTTCAGACTTACGATCATTCAATCCATGAGCATTAATAAAAGGACACTTTTGTGTTGTGGGCCATTTACTAGTCACTGTGAGAAATGTACCTGTTACCTTATAAACACAAGGCAAGCATCTTTGGCTCTAGGGTATCAATTTTAAAAATAAAACATAACCATAATAATACTAAATACCATAATGCCAGTCAAGAAATTCCACAGGAAGGTAAAACACAATAGAGAAAGTGGTATTATTTTCATTTTGATAGACCTACCAGCTTAGCTGCTCAAATTGTTATTTAACAGTCTCTTAATATGCAGACTTTGTGACTGCCAGCACTGCATCTTCATACCTCAAAGCTCCTCAGGTCAGATTTCTTTATTAGGACCTGTTTTATAACATTTCTTATTTTGAGCAGCATGTATTTATACAAATAAAATAATATGCACTCTATTGGAGAGTTTATTGGGTTATTATTTATTTATTCATATTTTTTATGAAAATGTCAAAGCAACACTTTGCCAAGAACAAAACTTCTGCAACCAGTTACTGTTATGAAAGAGGAACATCCTTGTTCCTAATTTTTGTGTCTTGCAAATAATGTTTCATTCAGTAATTATATTTAGCATAAATGTTCATTTTACTGACGGCACTTTTGTATACCTTGACCTAATGAAACAGAGAATAATACTTTTCTTTTTCCTGCTGAGTGACAGTTGTAACCAGCATCAACAGTCTTGGGTGGATGTAAACCATAAAACCTTGTAAAATTGAGGGCTATCCAAATGCAATTGCTGTTAGGTTGATAAAAGCAAAATGTCTTGTTATGTACAATACAGCCATGCAAGCTACCATTTAGCAGGAAATTGATAGACAGCAGGTGATAACCATTAGGTGTTTTGAACTTCTTTTTATTTATATATATATATATAAACTCTTTCAAAGTGAAAACAACTTCACTGGTGTGAAACTTAGTCAAATTGCTACCAACTTGAATATAAGCTCAGGCTCCCCCAGTTGCCTGCCGTTGCATGTATTTATCTAATAAGTGCTGATTTCACCGCATGGCCGAGAGCAGCCTGCAGTTTAAAAGCTTTGCACAATGATTTGTATGCTTGTTAGGCCTTTAATGTGCAACGTTAAGTTGAAATCAGTAGAGCTGGGATCCTATGGACTCATAGTTTTACCGTTTTTTCTTTTTTAAAAGAGTACTATTAAGGAAGTCATTGCTGTTTATACCTGTAAAAATGAGCTCTCCTAAAGCTAGTAAACAGATAAAAATAATTAAAAGTAAAAAAAAATCTGATCATGTTCAAGTCATTCCTGACACAGACATGAGATAATTCCATCCACCCATCCATTATCCAACCAGCTATATCTCAACTACAGGGTCACAGGGGTCTGCTGGGGCTAATCCCTGCCAACACAGGGCGCAAGGCAGGAAACAAACCCCGGGCAGGGCACCAGCCCACCGCAGTATGAGATAATTATCTGGGGTAAACAGTACCTCAAGGTGGCAGTTGAGAGTTTACCCATTTAACTGTTGACATCCCCAGTGAAGACAACTGAAATTTGCACCCAGTATTATTTGCTTTTATTTTTTTTGGCAGCCCTCGCCTACTTTCAGAAGTGACAGGTGCAAAAGTCTGCGATGAAATGAATGAAATATAACACCCTTAAAGGCTGCATAAGAAAATAACATAACAACATTCACGTTACTTCATCATACTTTTTCACACTAATTGAAACATAAGCATTCATAACTCTATGCTACAGATGTTACTGTCAAATTTTTCATAACATGTCATAACATTAAAATAAAGAATTATAATGAGTGTATAAAATAACATCATTTGAACCATGTAACATTTTCTTGTACATTTTAATATTTCCTGATGTAACTTTGAAGTAGTAGGTATTGTATGTGTCAATGTGAAAAGAATTATAATCATTTTCAGATAAACTGCTGTTAAAGACAAATGTCTTTAGATTTAAACCGGGAGTAACAGTCAGGAAAATATCAACTTTTGAGACTAGATTTATTCTATTGCTTACATCAAACAGACCGGTTACAGCACTGCTTCCACCTTTTAGTGTGAAAGTGTAATTACAGAGCTTTACCAGCATTATGTGACATTTTCCTTTCACTGCTGGTAAGAGTATAATATACCATACTGTTTCTTGAACAGCATGTTATTTCCTTGGTTTTATAAGAAAAATGAATAGCAAGGCAATTGTAATAATGGCAAGATTCCCAACACATGAAGCAACTGCACACAAAACAGCTTGATTTCTTCTACTAACTCTCAATTTTAGCCTAATTTTGTTTGCTTTAAGCTTATAAAAAATGCTGTCCAACCTAATAGATTTGTATCTGTATTTTATCTTGCTTTGTGTATTTGCAAATGACATTGCATGACACATTCGTACCAGGAAGCTTTCAAGTGTGATTTTTGTACTGTTTGGGTTTGATTTGGGGGAAAGTTATGAAAGAAAAACAGGTGGCAAACAGAGCTCTCTTGTCAGTGTCTGGCCTGAACAAGAGGACATTGTTTTGGCTTGATACTTGATTCTGTGGGAACGATTGACAAGAAATCAGCTCCATTATATGGCAGGCCAATCTGGGATGTTGACACTCCAAGGAAACGCTCGATTTGAGATTTAAACTTTGGATTTCATTCTAATTTATGTTGAGGTTCACACTGGATTCTCCTTCTGGATTATATGTCTTAGTGTGGTGGCTTTCCTGGTTTTGATCTGGTTAGATTTTAAACAAAAGTTTTGCTTAGTGGAAAGGTTTTCCAAACTTTGCAGCTAAATTGTTAATTACTACTATATTGATCCAAACTAAAAAAAACAAAAAATATGTATTGTGTGCTGGATTATGCCACCAGTGCTGCAATGTAGATTTAATTTACAAAAATTAGCTTCAGGAGCTTCCACCATTAAATTTTGATTGCAGAGGTGTTTGTCTCTTTGCTCCAAAATTCGCTGGTTGTCACATAAACACCATGAATGCACCAGAATGAAACGGTAAAGCTGCTAAGATCTTTTTCAGCTTCTCACACCCCTAACACCCTGTGTTCACTCTCCTTTTCCAGGTAAATGGCTTACGATAACCAACATTAGGATGACTACCAGATTTCATAAAAGAACTATTCCACAAGCTTTGAGATGCCACAACTAAACCTGTTGACCTTTGAATCTTGTGCAGTAATTTAATGAACATGCCATAGTGTGTTTTTATTAAATTGTTTTTTTTTTTTCGAGCTCCACAGGGGAATAATGATTACTGTTGTTCTTATGTTGTGTGGCCGCACTGATGTTTTACTTTTATTAGTATTACCTAATCAAGTTCCAAGTGGCTGATGTTGTTGTGGCAGTAAAATATTTTCATTGATGCTCCCATTCTAGGACTTGTTTACACATTTTTCAGCCATAAGTGTGGTGAAGTAAATTCTATGGCTGATTACAACTTTTTATATGCCATGCTTGGCTGGCAAGCACACGATAAATGCTGTGTTAACAAGATTTCATCACTACTTCATTTAATGTTGTGTCTGAGTGACACCAAGGGTGAGTTCAGGGTGTGGGCAGGAAGTGTGCACATTCTGTTCTGCAGATAAAAGCACATCATCACCCTTTTTGTGAGGGCAGTATAAATTAAGTGATAATAAAATATTCTCTTCTGACTGAATAATAGATTTACAATATTTTAAAAGGTTTACTATATCAATTTTTAACAGATGGATGACATTCAAGCAAGAATTACTCAATTTAGATTTTCTCTGATTCAGAAGTACGTGATTCATTTCTAGTCAAGTGACTATAATTAAGCTGTAAATCTATTTTTATCTTATCAGCTTTCAATATTTGATTGGCTTTCTTTTTTCTTTCCTAATCCCTTAAGAATGAATGGAGTGGTGCTTACGTAACATTGTTTGCTGATTTAAATTGTCTACTATACACTAGTCCATTTTTTATGTCTTGACTAGGGAAACTGGGAGCTCTTGCAGTGTTCTAAAAATGTCTGCAAATACTGCAGTGAACATACAGTCTTCTTTTCTTAGGAAGCTAAGATCGGCAACACTTTGTTATCACTGGAACCACAACACTTTTGCTATAGCAAACGCAAAAACTTCTGAAAAAACTATACCTTTGTGTCAAAAAGTTGAACTTAAAGTAAGAAAGCTGCATAATGAAACTCGACTGTTACATCAGCCTGTGCCTTTGATCAATTTACATGAACCACTAAACTTTTTTTTTTGTATGTAATATATAAGAGAATACCCAACAGGCAAGGTGCAATATTTTAGATGCATAGAAAGATCATTCTGGTATACACAATGAAACCATTAGACACTAAAAGCCAGAGAATGACACCCCATTAAGGTTTTTCATTTCAGAAGTTTCTCAGTTCTTTTGTCACCATAATGAAGGCAACCATTCTGGCATAAGTAATTACAATAGCTAAAAATTAGATTTTTGTGTCCATCAGTTTCCTTTCCTCCAGAATCTTCTTTCTAATTTTTCTATTCACCTCTCTGAAAATGTATACTATAGCAAGACTATGATTTTTTTGTGTGTTAAAAAAAATTACATACTGATTTTTATAAAAGTTAACCAAAATATAAATCATCTCATAGTTGTTCAGCTTCTTCTTCTTACAGTGGAGTGTAATACATTATGTTGAAAGATTTGGGATAGACCTACTGGCCTGACACATTTTTCTCCAGCGAAAATACAAAAATATCTATTTATATTCCTCAAGAAAATTGGAGATATTAGAAAGCTATTTCAGTTTCCAAAATCATTACCTTCAAAATATTTAACTGTCAAGAAATCTAAATCCAAAAGGTTACTTCACAGTCAATACCAATGGGATTTACAGCTCCTTTTGTGCTTCAGATAACTCCATAAATCAGGTCCTATCTGTTGCAAATTCTATATTTAATCTGCAATAAATGTCACCTCATTTGAAGCTGTAAAAAAGCTAGTCAAATTCCACTGATATATTGTTCTACAGGAACAAAATGAAATACAAACATTTACTCCCACTACGTTCTCAGAGTGCTGCAGGGAAGATGCCTAACAATGTTTCATGTTGAACCTTAATGGAATTAGAAAACTGACATCCTGTCGCCTGTCCCTTCTATCATGAATTACTGACCAATATGGCAAAATTATACCGTAAATGCGATTTTTTTAAAGCTAATGTAGATGCTTCATCAGCTAATAGACCTTTTTTTTCATAAAGATTATGCGGGTAATGTTGTGATTATTTTAAAAACACTTTTTCTATAATTAAATAATAAAAAACTGTTCTAAAGTTAAGTTTCAAAACAAATGCAACTGGTGTTGCAGCTCGTATTTATGAAACTCATTATGGACTGACTCAATACATCTCATGGATGTACTGGGGCACATCCTCAAGTGATATAAACTGGAGTCCTCAGGTGTTTCGGGTCTTTCAACATCAGACCCCCTCATCCCAACACCAATTGACCACAGGGCCTTCCTCTTTAGCCAGAGCCATCTAGTGACTCTTTATTTGGCATCAGTGATTATGCTAATTGTTTTCCTCTTTGCCACCACACCCAACTGGATCATAACTTTACAGAGTTACTGGCTTGCAAAACCCCAACAGCCCACCTATATTGGCTCACAGCGAGTGTTCCAATCCATTCTCACATATTGCTCTACCAGCTCCTGGTACCTGGCAAACATTCTCTCATATGACTTCTCCATGCAATCTTCTCAGGGTATGGTGAGTTCTAACATTTTTGGTGGAAATTGAAAAGATGGCAATGTCTGAACAGAGTGTAGTTATGGCAGTGTGTTTGGAAAACCTTAGTTGATCAACGAAATCTCCTCTAAACTACAAGTAGGGTAAGGTGGCCTGCTGTTGCTCTTGTTGTGGGGTGAGCTTTTTTCCAGCCCTGACAAAGAAAATTTACTTTTTTTGGGTGGTGGTGTTTGCTGGTGGTAATGGCCAATGGTAAGTGTGTGTCAGGAACTGTTTTTGGGTACCTGGTTGTACCACCAGTGGTAACAGTTTTCTGCAAGGGCCTCTGCTGACAATACAATATGTTTAAGGGATCCTCTTCCAGAACAAAGAGCACAGGATGGTGTTTCACTCTTTCCCCAAACACAGAGGTTTGCTATATACCCATGATCAGAAAGTAGATATGTTGGTAAACTGCTCAAAGGTTATTTTCCAATTTAACCTTGTGCTGCATTGCAGATTCCCAAGTTCTCCAGGCTCTCTGCTGTCTTAGACCCACGGATTTCTCTGTCTCCTTGTTTTAATATGAAATAGTTGTAAAAAGAATAATAGAATGACCCTAACATGTTTTCTAGCATATATATATATGTATATATATATAGTCACACACGTGTGAATAGGAGGCAGCTGAAGGGCCTAAAGGCTAGTGGTAACACATCTGCCCAGGGGGCAGCGGGGTGAGCTAAATCTCTTTCTAAGTCTCCTTCAGACCTTCCAGGGAAATCCCACCAGGAACCGCTACTTCAACTTGGAACACATCACTTCCGGCCCCAGGCCCAAAGACGACATCACTTCCAGTCCCGGCCTCGAGGACAACATCACTTCCTCCAGAATTCTGATAAAGCCTCACTCCCTTCCTCTGGAGTTCAGTTCTGTTTTGGATTCCGGCTTACTTTTTTTTGCAGCCGGGAACATATTATACGGGTGGCTACCCCAAAACTTTGCGATGTCTGGTGTCTCTTCTTCTCACAATATATATACTATATATATATATATATATATATATATATATATATATATATATATATATATATATAGTCGCAAGAATGAGACCAAGAAGTCATAAAAAAGGTTTAGGGCAGCCACCCGTACATTTTCCCTGGCTTGAAATGGGATTTGAGGTTATCGCACTGATGTGCACAAGGCAGAGTCCAATACAGAACTGATTCGCTGGTTGTAAGAAGGCGGCTTTAAAGGCCAAAACAGGAAATGATGTCATCAAAGGGACCGGAACTGGAAGGATCTTCCTCCATAAGCTCCGACCTGGATGTGACATCATCAAAAGGGCCAGAACTGGAAGGTTCTTCCTTCATGGGTTCGGGACCAGAAGTGACATCATCAAAGGCCCCAGAACTGGAAATGATGTCATCAGGGCTAGGTGGAATTTCCGTGAACAGTCTGCAGGAAAGTGAGAAAATGAGTCAGCACACTCCACCACCCCCTGGTCTGCCATGGGATTACTCTCTTTCAGGCCCTTTAGCTGCCTCCCATGCGTACGTGTATGACTATATATACAGTGCATCCGGAAAGTATTCACAGCGCAGCACTTTTTCCACATTTTGTTATGTTAAAGCCTTATTCCAAAGAGGATTAAATTCATTTTTTTCCTCAGAATTCTACACACAACACCCCATAATGACAATGTGAAAAAAGTTTACTTGAGATTTTTGCAAATTTATTAAAAATAAAAAAATTGAGAAACACATGAACATAAGTATTCACAGCCTTTGCCATGAAGCTCGAAATTGAGCTCAGGTGCATCGTGTTTCCCCGATCATCCTTGAGATGTTTCTGCAGCTTAATTGGAGTCCACCTGTGGTAAATTCAGTTGGTTGGACATGATTTGGAAAGTCACACCTGTCTATATAACGTCCCACAGTTGACAGTGGCCTCCATCATCCGTAAGTGGAAGAAGTTCGAAACCACCTGGACTCTTCCTAGAGCTGGCCGGCCATCTAAACTGAGCGATCGGGGGAGAAGGGCCTTAATCAGGGAGGTGACCAAGAACCCAATGGTCACTCTGTCAGAGCTCCAGAGGTCCACTGTGGAGAGAGGAGAATCTTCCAGAAGGACAACCATCTCTGCAGCAATCCACCAATCAGGCCTGTATGGTAGAGTGGCCAGACGGAAGCCACTCCTTAGTAAAAAGCACATGGCAGCCCGCCTGGAGTTTGCCAAAAGGCACGTGAAGGACTCTCAGACCATGAGAAAGAAAATTCTCTGGTCTGATGAGACAAAGATTGAACTCTTTGGTGTGAATGCCAGGCGTCACGTTTGGAGGAAACCTGGCACCATCCCTACAGTGAAGCATGATGAAGCATGGTGGTGGCAGCATCAATTCTGTATAATATCACATTGATAACAAAGTACTACACAAAACCTCATGGTAATTTTCAAAACATTACCATACAGATATTATTAATTAAACTCTAATGAAATACTAGGCATGGAAGAAATATGTATATGTTGTGCTAAGAGTTATTTCTCTTTCTTTTGTGGTTTAACATATTATTAAAAGGTTAATGATTCCTTGTGCAGTGGATTTTGTACTTCAGCAAGTCCTCTTTATTTCAGAGAATAGAGGGCTTTGAAGTAAAGTACTAAGAAAAAGTAGCCAGTGGCTAATTTAGTCATTGTGGTGGAATGCAGCCTTCAAACTGTTGGCTTGTAGCTACTGTAGTTCTACATGCTGTGGGGGATATGTGAAGAGGTCCTACTGGATACAATTTTTAAGTTTTTGATGAATATTTCACTGTAAAGCACTTTTTGTTGTCTTTTGGACTATAGAGATACAGTAAAAATGGAAGAATTTTTATTAAGAATACAGTTTCTCTGCAGCTGTAATATATTTCCTGCAGAAAGATAAGCAGAAAGAACTATGATACTCAAAGTGAATTTTAACTCAATATTAAACACTAGAAGCATAAACCTAGCATTTGGTTGTGTTAAGATGGTACTCAGCTCTCCATATTAGCAATCTGCTATGATTAGTATGCAGTGCCTCAGGTTAATTTAAAATGTATGATGACACATTTTAAAAATCTAAACAAACTAAAACTTTTACAAAATCACAGTCCAGTTTACAAATAAATATTTTATGCAAAAGCAATTCTAATTGTTTTTACTTTATGTGATTCTGCAGTATATGGCTGATTTCTTCATTTTGTTGCTTTACCTTTCACATGAAAATAACTGAAATTCTTCTGATAAAAGCAACATAAACATTGCAGCTGCTTGAACTGTCAGGGCACATTAGTGGAAATGACTGATATTTGCAAGAGTAATATATTATCATTTTCTGAGCAAGACATTGCAATCGTTTATTCAATGAAATGGGACATCACACACACTGATGCGAAGTGGAAAGTTTGAAAATGAAACACAAAACAATTTTTGACATGTAGAACAAAATTTCAAAAGGACAGTTTTCCCATATCACTTATCGATGGAGGATGTGTGTCTTTAAGTTCATTTCTATCTCTCCTATCAGTGTGGATGTGCTTACTCTACATTTTCCTCTTTTCTTTCCTTAGCCATGGTAAACCTTCTGAGGTATAGCCCCCAGTTGACTGTTTGCTTAATTATACCCCCCCCCCAATAGATTATTTGCTTAATTGTAGCTACAGTTTAATATGCACTTATGTAATTTGGTTAGCCAAGATTTGACTGTTTGCATGTATCTTTGGATTTGTTTCAGTTCAGTTTAATATCCTGCCACTTGTGCTGTCATTACTAGCAAATAGAGATAGCAGAAGCCATAGAGGCTATCAGAGATACCGTAGCTGCTTAGTACTGAACTTTCCTTGTTGCATACACTCTTACTTAATCAGATAGATAGATAGATAGATAGATAGATAGATAGATAGATAGATAGATAGATAGATAGATAGATAGATAGATAGATAGATAGATAGATAGATAGATAGATAGATAGATAGATAGATAGATAGATAGATAGATAGATAGATAGATAGATAGATAGATAGATAGATAGATAGATAGATACTTTATTAATCCCAAGGGGAAATTCACAAATCAGCTACTACTCCTCAGTTATGATTGTTAAGGAACTTCAATTAAGATTGATCCATTAGACTTAGAGCTTGGAAAAGAACTTTTGCTTAATAATACCTTGTTCAAAACATACAGTAAGACCAGGATATATTATACAGTAACTTCTTATATACAGAATTTGTTTTTGAACAAAAGTAGGGACTTGCCTAGAATCTCTCATTGAGTTACATGTGGAAATTTAACTGGAAACTTTACAGTTTTGAATTCCAGTTCTATAGCCATTACACCACACTACATTCTTAGAAAAGGTGAGCTCCACTATTATAATAGCATATATATAGTGAGAAGTGGTCTTTTTACCAAATACTGTGGAGCTATTAACAACTCTGGGTGGAGCTTTAAGATTTATACATGAATGAAAATGGAAAAATAAAAAAATCATCTCACCGGAATAATTGAAAATTATTTGGAAAAGTATAGTAATGTTAATGTGGTGATATAGGGTACAGGCCTGGCAAGGTGAAAAGTAGCAGGAAGTAGGAACAAAATAGGACCTGACTCAGTATGGTCTGTAATTTGTTAGGAGAACATATGATGGTAATGGTGTGGGCTGACAGCATTGGAGTTAGAGAACATTTGTTTGATAGCTAAACAGTATGTAGAAGTTTGTTTCTGACACAAGGTTGTCAAGGAGAACCCTCTTCAATTCTGCTGTAATTGCACTGTGAGATGGAAGCTACCAGAGGCTCACCTTACTCCATTTCCTAAAATAAAGAAGAATTAAAATAACAACAGGTAGCCACAAGAATGCTACTTGACCCAAACATTTGTGTGCCAGAAAGGTGAAGGCAAACAAAGTGAAAGTACCAGTGAACTGGCAAAAGGTCTGGAGAATTCCTCCACTCTACTAAACTACGGCCTAAGAGCCCAAGGAGGTTTAGAAAAGGTCCTCCACCTCTTTCAAGCCTCGCAAACATCCAGTTTTTAATACCTGGAAGAGTTTTGGAATTAAAATGCTCAGAGATCTTTATATAGACAACATATTTGAATCTTTTGAACAATTACGTTCAAAATTCAACCTCCCAGCTACACATTTCTTTCACTATCTTCAAATCAGAAATTTTGTTAAACAGAAACTGCCCGATTTTCCTCACCTCGTACCCTCCACAATGCTGGAAAAAATACTGCTCAATTTCGAGGAATTAAACACCATTTCCGCATTATATAAAATCTTATTAGAGTCCCTACCTTTCAAAGATCCAAGAGGACATTGGGAAGAAGATCTCTTAATCAATATATCAGAAAAGGGGTGGAAGGTAGCAAAGCAGAGAATTCACTCGAGCTCCATATGTGCAAAGCATAGAATTATTCAACTAAAAATTATTTATCGAGCTCATTTGTCTCGCTTAAAACTGTCCAAAATGTTTCCAGGGCAAGATCCAACTTGCGAACGCTGCAACCAAGCTCCTGCCTCACAGGGTTACATGTTCTGGGCCTGCACCAAACTAACATCATTTTGGACCAAAATTTTTAAGTGCCTCTCAGACAGCCTTGGGGTCACAATCCCTCCTAACCCATTAACAGCTGAGTTCGGTGTTATTCCAGACGGACTTGAAGTGGAGAAGGACAAGCAAATGGTGATTGCATTCACTACACTTTTGGCACGCAGACTTATTCTGTTAAATTGGAAGAATCCTAACTCTCCTCTGATAAGTCAGTGGGAAACCGATGTTTTATATTATTTGAAATTGGAAAAAATCAAATTTTCAGTTAGAGGATCTGTACAAAATTTTTTCAAAAAATGGCAGGATCTAATCAATATTATTTTAGAATAAGAGAAATAACTATTTCTCCCTTCTCCATTTCTTATTTACCTATATATATTTCTCCCTTTCTTTTGTTTATTGTTGCCTTATTAAAAAGCCCTAAGCAGTTCTCCTTTGGCTAAGCTCTCCTTCTCAGGGGTGGGATTTGATTTGTCTTCAATTTTGTTTGGTTATAAATTGATCTATTTGTATGGAATGATTACAATAAAAATTAATAAATAAATTAAAAAAAAAAGAAAAGGTCCTATTCCTGGATTAAAACGGCAAAAGTCTTTACATGTTTTTGGCTCTTTGACAGGATTTTTGACCTCATGACGGTAGATAATCCAGGCGCTACCTTAGGAAAGGCCAAAAACTTGCTATGTGTGTCCCTAACTTCAGCAGTGACCACCATGTACGTATAATTTAAAGATATCCCTCAAGCCGTTTGAGCTTTTAATCCAGATAACATTTGGGCAAAGGCTTGTTCACTTACAGACGTAGTGTAGTCAGAGAACAACAGAATTTAGAGGTGAGAGGAAAAGTGCTTTTTCTGCATAATTATGCACCATATTTGTTCTTCCATTGTTTTCCCTCTCCACTATGTTTATGTTGTGTATAATAATCCTTCTAATTTCATAAAGACCTTTGTTCTTGGCATTTTGCTCCAGGAAATGTGTCACATAAAGGTGCCCCCGTAACAATGGTAATTAATGCATTTAATGTACAGATCTGCTTATCATATTTAATTATCCTGCCCCAGAAGGCAACTTAAAGTATTATTTCAAAATTATTTTACAAACTAAATACATTTTTTACTCAAGATTTGCATTGTTAATAATATTTATTCTCTATCATTAAACAAGCATCTTTTAATATAAATTCATAGATGTAAATCTAATAACAATATAAATTGCATTACATGAAAATAAGAATAAATCTGATGATGATCAACTTTTTCTATTCCTTGCCCATACTCCTAAAACAAATACTGCAATGTGGAAAGACTATTTTGCCCACATACACCATCAGAAGCCCACCATCATAAAAAGATAAGAGTAAAAAATGAAGATTACTACTATTTTCTGTGTAAAGTTTTCTTTTAACAATTTCCACGTTATATGTTGTAAATGAACAATATTTTAATAGCAATAACAATATAATAATTTCTTAACATTTTAGAATATTTACATTTGTTTTCTTGTTTATGGTTAATTTTTCTCTGCCTTGCTT
Organism: Erpetoichthys calabaricus; assembly: GCF_900747795.2. Taxonomy (NCBI): domain Eukaryota; kingdom Metazoa; phylum Chordata; class Cladistia; order Polypteriformes; family Polypteridae; genus Erpetoichthys; species Erpetoichthys calabaricus. The sequence goes on from NC_041403.2 coordinate 62,856,038, forward strand.
TTCCTAATATTGCAGCTACCGAGTTGGAAATGATTCTATTGTCAGGAAAATGACATACAGTATTTTATTACATATTAAAATCTCTCTTTATATTGAAGTCATGTTTTCAATCTGCTGACTCTGGCCTTATTCATTTCCTTTACTTTGTACAAGAAAAAAAATGCAAACATTATTTCCTATTGTTCTTGCAAGACTTAATTTTCTCCTGGTTACAATGATCCTTATTAAGCACATTAGATGCAATAGCCATTATGTTATGAATTTTTGTGTTTGTCGTTCTAGCCTTTGTGTGTGTGGCAATGTTGTTTATACAGTGCATCCGGAAAGTATTCACAGCGCATCAGTTTTTCCACATTTTGATATGTTACAGCCTTATTCCAAAATGGATTAAATTCATTTTTTTCCTCAGAATTCTACACACAACACCCCATAATGACAACGTGAAAAAAGTTTACTTGAGGTTTTTGCAAATTTATTAAAAAGAAAAAAATTGAGAAAGCACATGTACATAAGTATTCACAGCCTTTGCCATGAAGCTCAAAATTGAGCTCAGGTGCATCGTGTTTCCCCTGATCATCCTTGAGATGTTTCTGCAGCTTAATTGGAGTCCACCTGTGGTAAATTCAGTTGATTGGACATGATTTGGAAAGGCACACACCTGTCTATATAAGGTCCCACAGTTGACAGTTCATGTCAGAGCACAAACCAAGCGTGAAGTCAAAGGAATTGTTTGTAGACCTCCGAGACAGGATTGTCCCGAGGCACAAATCTGGGGAAGGTTACAGAAAATGTTCTGCTGTTTTGAAGGTCCTAATGAGCACAGTGGCCTCCATCATCCGTAAGTGGAAGAAGTTCGAAACTACCAGGACTCTTCCTAGAGCTGGCCCGCCATCTAAACTGAGCGATCGGGGGAGAAGGGCCTTAGTCAGGGAGGTGACCAAGAACCCGATGGTCACTCTGTCAGAGCTCCAGAGGTCCTCTGTGGAGAGAGGAGAACCTTCCAGAAGGACAACCATCTCTGCAGCAATCCACCAATCAGGCCTGTATGGTAGAGTGGCCAGACGGAAGCCACTCCTTAGTGAAAGGCACATGGCAGCCTGCCTGGAGTTTGCCAAAAGGCACCTGAAGGACTCTCAGACCATGAGAAAGAAAATTCTCTGGTCTGATGAGACAAAGATTGAACTCTTTGGTGTGAATGTCAGGCGTCACATTTGGAGGAAACCAGGCACCGCTCATCACCAGGCCAATACCATCCCTACAGTGAAGCATGGTGGTGGCAGCATCATGCTGTTGGGATATTTTTCAGTGGCAGGAACTGGGAGACTAGTCAGGATAAAGGGAAAGATGACTGCAGCAATGTACAGAGACATCCTGGATGAAAACCTGCTCCAGAGCGCTCTTGACCTCAGACTGCGGCGACGGTTCATCTTTCAGCAGGACAACGACCCTAAGCACATAGCCAAGATATCAAAGGAGTGGCTTCAGGACAACTCTGTGAATGTCCTTGAGTGACCCAGCCAGAGCCCAGACTTGAATCCGTTTGAACATCTCTGGAGAGATCTTAAAATGGCTGTGCACCGACGCTTCCCATCCAACCTGATGGACCTTGAGAGGTGCTGCAAAGAGGAATGGGCGAAACTGGCCAAGGATAGGTGTGCCAAGCTTGTGGCATCACATTCAACAAGACTTGAGGCTGTAATTGCTGCCAAAGGTGCATCGACAAAGTATTGAGCAAAGGCTGTGAATACTTATGTACTTGTGATTTCTCAGTTTTTTTATTTTCAATAAATTTGCAAAAACCTCAAACTTTTTTCACGTTGTCATTATGGGGTGTTATGTGTAGAATTCTGAGGAAAAAAATGAATTTAATCCATTTTGGAATAAGGCTGTAACATAACAAAATGTGGAAAAAGTGATGTGCTGTGAATACTTTCCGGATGCACTGTATATGTATACAGTATATTTGTAATAGAAAAATAGGTATTCTATAGCAACTTTTAAGGGATTAAAGATCAGTTCCTGTGCACTGAAATATATGAATTGCAAGTTTCTAGCATTTATAGCTTCTAATGCTTACACCAACAAATCAACTGTCACGCTTTCCCCTTCATATGCCATAGTCAGGAGCTAAGCTGCAGAACTCCATCATGTCAGGATACCTCTCGAAGATGATTTAAGATCTGACCAACCTTTTGACACTGATAGCAAAAGAAAATGTTGTCAAATCATAAGAGAGAATTAAAGTATGAGAGTGGGTGAGATAACAGACTATACAAGATTTATTTGTAGGCAGTTGAATCCATTCTTCATAAGCATTTAAGCATGAGCAAGGTCTGGACATGTTGGGTAGAATGCTGACTCCTAAAATGAAGAATCATTGCATCCAATTTTTTTCAAGACTGGGAGAAGAGATTGAGGTTAAAACCTGGACCCATTAGTATGACCAAGAGTCCAAAGAATAGAAGCATGGCAATTCACCATCCCCGAAGACATTCTTTGTCCAAGGCAGCACAGGCAAGATCCCATGCACAGTTTGTTATGGTGGTGATGGAGTAGATGATTTGGGCTACATGCTTCAAAACAGTTATATAACTGATTTGCTTTGGCATTTATGGCAGTTGTGGAAAGACAGCCCCCGGGCACAGACAGACAGACATCGAATGTCCCAAAACACACACGTTTATTATAAATAAACACCACCACAATACCTAAAACAACCCAAACTCTTCAGTCTCTCTCAATACTTCTCTTTCTCTTCTCTCGCCTCACAAGCTCCATCTCCGTCCTTCCGACTCCGACTTGTTTGATGGAGTGAGGCAGCCCCTTTTATAGTGCCCCGGATGTACTCCAGGTGCTTCCTGATAGTCTCCCGACGGCACTTCCTAGAGTGGCGGAAGTGCCGTATGAGCACCCGGAAGCCCTCCGAGTGTACCTGGAATTGCTTCTGGTAGCACTTCCAGTTGTGGTGGAAGTGCTGTATTCCAGGGCTCTTTAATCCTCCGGGTGCCCCCTGGCAGTGTCCACGGGCCCTAACAGGGATGAGCTTTCCAGCTCTGTTCCCATGGCCCTCCTTCAGACCAGGGCGGGTGCCCTCTAGTGGCCTAGGAGAGATTTATTGTCCCTCTCGTGGTCCATCCAGACATCATGGCTGGGTAGGGATCCCAGCTGTCCGCCACACTGTTCATTTGAGATAAGCAGTCTGTCTATGTTCTGCTTCATGATAATGCCCCCACATACAATGCAGGAATTACAAAGTCTGTTCTGCAAAACTGTAGATTCAAAGAGATGCCACAACCACCCTTTTCTCCTGAACTAGGCCTGGCATAAATACCATTTACTCACAAATCTGAAGGGCTACCTTGTTGGGACACACAGTTCAGTGCCAATGATGAAAATGTCAAGTCAGCTACAGAAGACTTCTTACACTAGAAAGACACAGTGTTTTACAGTAAGTTACATGTGAACGTTATAATGAGTATGTTAGCGTCCTGCTTATGAAAAAAAGCATTTTACCTTATTAAAATCTCACAGTACAGATACCCTGTCATTCATCTTGCAACCCCACTTAATCCATTGCAGCTGAACAAAATTATGATGCTGTTAGTTCTAAACTTGTAATGGCAGATTTAAAAGAAAATCTGAAAAGAATACAAATTAGATGAAATCTTTTTTTCTTTATATTGCATATGTTTAAAATTGTGTTCCTGTGCCCTTCTGTTTCTTACTAAAAAAATGTTTTTGCAGTCCTTTGGTGATGGCAAGGGAAGCTGGGACTAGTGGCAGGCTCCATCATCACCATCTGTCTGCTACATTTTTACAGCCCACTGATCACTGACACTTCTTCTGAATTGCCATGGGGTGTCTTGCCAGCCACAAGAATCCCACCTGACTGTTTAATGTTATATAGCAGAATATAGACATATTATTTAACTCTCACTTACATGGTTAAATCCGATTTAAAATTTGAGCAAGAAGAGTCTTGTGGAATAGCATCAGACTATGCATGTGGAAGCCTGATCTTTTAACAGTAAAAATGATATGATTCAATATGTGCAGATGCACAGAAAAATAAAGTAGTGTTTGAAGTGAACAATCAGCATAATCACTACTCACATCAATTTGCAAGGAGAAGAGTAAATTTATTAGGCATATGTAAAAAACATTTTATATCTTTGACATTCATAATGCAAATTATGAACTAGATCATTTTTGGAAAGTTTCTGAACAGATTCTTGTTTTTTTCAGCTGTGAAAAACAAAAGATTATGTAATTTGTCCTACTAAATTAAGGCTGGAAAAAAAAACTGTCTAGGAGCCAGTAATGCATGTTTCTCTTAAACAGTTCTTGCTAAGTGAGATTTGTCACCTGAGAATTGTTTTTAACATTGCTTGGCGGTGAAAACTACATAATTGTATCAGGGCCAAGAGAAACTGTGTGCTGATCCTGCAAAAATGCAAAAGTGCTACACCATTTTAAAAGTTTGTAAAAACTTCTAATGTAATATGTGTGAAGTTTATGAAGTGGTAATGCTGTGGAAAGAAAATATGGCAATAAGTATTCAAAGTACAGGAATTGTTACCCATTGCAGAACAACTTTTGTTGAATCTTTTATTCCAATAATAATGTAAAGAGGAAAATTGTTTTACATTTATAAAGGTTTGAGTGAACCACTGCTTTGAACGTTTAAATGTAATCTTCTTGCAGCATTCTATATTTATAAGAATAGCAAAAGAGATAAATACGCCACTTTTAATTTAAAAATAATTTAATGTTAAAATGCATGTTTTATAAGTAGGGCATATGGGAATTCCTTAGGAAAAGATGGACATTGTTACTGAGGATAGGGTGGCCTGCCTCGTCTAACTTGGCATAACCCTCACCAGGAAATGAAAACTGAAGCTGAAGTTTCATAACATTTTTATTGGATAAAGAACTCTACAATGCATTTTAAGTTAACTAAATAGATACTATTATAAGATCAATATATTATATACTTAGTATACTCAGGACTCCTTCCCCTATAAAAACAGGACACGAAAAAGAAGTTATGTTAAACATACTATAGTTTACATAGTAGAATGAAACCCTGTTAAAATGGTCAGAAAGGCTCAATGCATATGTGTAGGCAAAAAGTTTTAGGGGAGGATGGTATTAATAAGGCCAGCATACCCTGTAGACTGAAGAATTTCTGAGTTAGTCTTCTCCAATTGTAACATTTCTGGTTTTAAAATAGTTCAACGTATATCTCATTCCCATTTACTTGGTGCGTTATTAGTCCCTCAAATGAGCAAAATTAAATTCTGTGTTAGTAATATGCAAAAGTTACTGCATTAAAAAATTAAAAAAGCAAGATTACTCAGTATTACCTCACAACATATTTTTAAAGTGCTTTATTTAAATAGCTATGCTGTTGTGGAATCTTCATTTCGTTTTATATGTTCTTCTTTGGAAGGTATCTGCTGTCTGTCTCTGCTTTACTTATGGAAACTGCAGTTTCTATCTATCTATCTATCTATCTATCTATCTATCTATCTATCTATCTATCTATCTATCTATCTATCTATCTATCTATCTATCTATCTATCTATCTATCTATCTATCTATCTATCTATCTATCTATCTATCTACCTCTACTTTATATAGTGTTCTATCTATCTATCTATCTATCTATCTATCTATCTATCTATCTATCTATCTATCTATCTATCTATCTATCTATCTATCTATCTATCTCTACTTTATATAGTGATCTATCTATCTATCTATCTATCTATCTATCTATCTATCTATCTATCTATCTATCTATCTATCTATCTATCTATCTATCTATCTATCTATCTATCTATCTATCTATCTATCTATCTATCTACCTCTGCTTTATATAGTGCTCTATCTATCTATCTATCTATCTATCTATCTATCTATCTATCTATCTATCTATCTATCTATCTATCTATCTATCTATCTATCTACAGTGCATCCGGAAAGTATTCACTGCGCATCACTTTTTCCACATTTTGTTATGTTACAGTCTTATTCCAAAATGCATTAAATTCATTTTTGCCTCAGAATTCTACACACAACACCCCATAATGACAACATGAAAAAAGTTTACTTGAGGTTTTTGAAAATTTATTAAAAATAAAAAAACTGAGAAAGCACATGTACATAAGTATTCACAGCCTTTGCTCAATACTTTGTCGATGCACCTTTGGCAGCAATTACAGCCTCAAGTCTTTTTGAATATGATGCCACAAGCTTGGCACACCTATCCTTGGCCAGTTTCGCCCATTCCTCTTTGCAGGACCTCTCAAGCTCCATCAGGTTGGATGGGAAGCGTCGGTGCACAGCCATTTTAAGATCTCTCCAGAGATGTTCAATCGGATTCAAGTCTGAGCTCTGGCTGGGCCACTCAAGGACATTCACAGAGTTGTCCTGAAGCCACTCCTTTGATATCTTGGCTGTGTGCTTAGGGTCGTTGTCCTGCTGAAAGACAGGAACGTTACAGAAAAATTTCTGCTGCTTTAAAGGTCCCAATGAGCACAGTGGCCTCCATCATCCGTAAGTGGAAGAAGTTCGAAACCACCAGGACTCTTCCTAGAGCTGGCTGGCCATCTAAACTGAGCGATTGGGGGAGAAGGGCCTTAGTCAGGGAGGTGACCAAGAACCCGATGGTCACTCTGTCAGAGTTCCAGAGGTCCTCTGTGGAGAAAGGAGAACCTTCCAGAAGGACAACCATCTCTGCAGCAATCCACCAATCAGGCCTGTATGGTAGAGTGGCCAGACGGAAGCCACTCCTTAGTAAAAGGCACATGGAAGCCCACCTGGAGTTTGCCAAAAGGCACCTGAAAGACTCTCAGACCATGAGAAAGAAAATTCTCTGGTCTGATGAGACAAAGATTGAACTTTTTGGTGTGAATGCCAGGCGTCACGTTTGGAGGAAACCAGGCACCGCTCATCACCAGGCCAATACCATCCCTACAATGAAGCATGGTGGTGGCAGCATCATGCTTTTGGGATGTTTTTCAGCGGCAGGGACTGAGAGACTAATCAGGATAAAGGGAAAGATGACTGCAGCAATGTACAGAGACATCCTGGATGAAAACCTGCTCCAGAGCGCTCTTGACCTCAGACTGGGGCGACGGTTCATCTTTCAGCAGGACAACGACCCTAAGCACACAGCCAAGATATCAAAGGAGTGGCTTCAGGACAACTCTGTGAATGTCCTTGAGTGGCCCAGCCAGAGCTCAGACTTGAATCCGATTGAACATCTCTGGAGAGATCTTAAAATGGCTGTGCACCAACGCTTCCCATCCAACCTGATGGAGCTTGAGAGGTGCTGCAAAGAGGAATGGGCAAAACTGGCCAAGGATAGGTGTGCCAAGCTTGTGGCATCATATTCAAAAAGACTTGAGGCTGTAATTGCTGCCAAAGGTGCATCGACAAAGTATTGAGCAAAGGCTGTGAATACTTATGTACATGTGCTTTCTCAGTTTTTTTATTTTTAATAAATTTGCAAAAATCTCAAGTAAACTTTTTTCATGTTGTCATTATGGGGTGTTGTGTGTAGAATTCTGAGGAAAAAAATGAATTTAATCCATTTTGGAATAAGGCTGTAACATAACAAAATGTGGAAAAAGTGATGCGCTGTGAATACTTTCCGGATGCACTCTATCTATCTATCTATCTATCTATCTATCTATCTATCTATCTATCTATCTATCTATCTATCTATCTATCTATCTATCTATCTATCTATCTATCTATCTATCTATCTATCTATCTCTACTTTATATAGTGCTCTGTCTGTCTGTCTGTCTGTCTATCTATCTATCTATCTCTACTTTATATAGTGCTCTATCTATCTGTCGAATCACTACTAAAATGGGTAGTCTAGTGGATAATCACATATTTTCAATTTCAATGCATTATTATAAGTGACGTGTTGTCCTTGTTGGGTACCCCCTTTAAAAGAACAAGCTTCAACAATTTTTACCAAACAAGTAAACAATACCTGTTTTATCTGCAAGCACCATACATCAGTATTTCCGTAAATGATACAATTATTAAAAAAACATGGCTGTCCTACTACCTTTTTTTAAAAGATATTTATCCCACAGTGTATGTGAATTAACATTTGATACAGAAAAATGTCACCACAGCCAGTCTATTTCCATATTATCAATCATGTCATAAATTCATATTTGTGACATGTAGTCAATCCGTCAAACAAAACAGGCCATATACTGTAGAATGGTTTTCCATTTCAGAGCACCACCCGTCTATTGAAATCAAAAATGTCGAGTGCATCATTTGATTAAATGCCTGCAGTAAAGATTGTGCCTTAAAAAATGTGTTTATAAAATTGTTAATAATTTCCTATCTTTCTGATAGGAGAACAAATTGAATCAAGAAAATATCTGCAGCAATACCATTATTCCCAAAGAAGGAATTTAGCCATCTACATCATAAGATGTTGGCAAGATTAAAGTCGCCCTATATCTGGTGTAAAATGATTTAGAAATCCATTAATATTTTAAAAACCAATGTCTGAAATGCACTAAATCTGAATAGGAGCAGTGAGATGATGAGCCTGTATGATTTAAAGTGCAAAAATTGCTTCTGATTTTGGCAGGTCTCAGTTCACCCACGGGAGTTGTTTTTTAAAAGCTTTTTCTTTAAGAATGTTATTCTGAATAACTAAATTACATTTGTCTTTTTATTGCAGTTAAGGTATAAACCAGCTCTGTAAAAAGGAAAGAAAAAAGTTTTGTGGCAGTTAAAAGTTCCAGATGAACTCCAAGCAATAAAATCTATGTATTTTTTTATGTTAATTCATTCACATATGTAGCTTCTTAACATTCACCAGCACTTCACACAGAAATTAGACACCTGCTTAAAACAGAAGCAGTTAAGAAAGTATTTACTAAAATGTTATGTATAGTAATAAATAATGTATGAATGCTTATAAGCCACAATACCCATCTCTTTAGGAGTATGAGACAAATGGTAATATTTCTGTCATAGTCAGAGCCAAATATTATGCTTGTCACCAAAGCTTAGTCAGTTAATCAAATGTCAGACATTATCATATTGTATAAATAATGCATACCTATCACATATTTATTCCATCCATTTTTGACCCAGCTTGTTCTATTTATGGGCTGCAATCAACACTAGTGCAAGGCAGCTACAGTATAAGTCCTTACCAACAGATCAGTCCATTGCAGTTCACATACTGTATGTGCACAGCCAGTTGTCACCATGTCTTTGTTGAACCTTTATGCAGTTAATACATCCAATTTGAAACATCAGGTTTGTCTTTCACTCTTCGGACCTTTACCCAAACACAAGATTCAAATTCTATTCTTGGTTCTTCTTTTACTATATTTAATTTCTGCTGTTTATTAAGCATTCATCTGAATGTAGTATGTTTTATTTTTCTCCTAAACGCAATATTTTACTTTTTGTTAAAACAGTAGACTTTCATTTTCTGCTTTATACACTTGTGTTTGTGTACTACACACAATTCCATCCTGTGTAATTGTGTGCTGTTTCTGCACACTAGGTTTCTGTTTCTTCTGAAACCATGTTGCCTTTTTCTTTTTACTGCTAAACATGCATCTGTTAATCCACTTTTCTCATTAACCACTGTAGCAGTAGATGCTCGTGTCCACCTCTCGAACCCTCAGGTACCACTCTTGAGACCAGGTGAAAGTACAATAACTATTATTTTTATTATTGTACAGTGCACAAAGCACTCCACACACCACACTCATATATTCAATAAACAATTCTCTAATAAACAATCCTCCACTCCCAGACACGTCGCCACCCTACCTCCCAGCTCAGCTCAATGTTCTGGGCTTCCCAGAGTCCTTTTATATCCCCTGACCCGGAAGTGGCTCCAAGCCAAACCCACAAGTCCGTTTTTCCTTCCGGGTCAGGGCAAAGTCCTTTTCTTCATCCCGGGAGTACATCGCTTCTTCCAGTCACGTGACTGGGATGCACTCCCGGGTTATAGGGCATAAAAGAGTCCATGAGGCCCTTCGCAGCAACTCCTGGCGGCCCCCAAGGTATCCAGCAGGGCTGTGTATAAAAACTACAGAGTCCATGAGGCCCTGCTGGAACTCGGGGCACCAATATGCTGTCCGGAGGGCTCCTCCTAGCGGCCTGGGGGTGAGGGCCGGACTGGAAAGCCGGCAATCCTCCACACCACCTCACTAGTGATGAGCGAAATAGGCAGGTTTTGATTTGCATACAGTTTTTTGAAACTGACAGAAAACATTTTTTTGAAGGTAATTTTGAAGTTATGAAATGCAAAACTCAGAGTGTTTGGGGATTTATGTGTTTTTAGGGTAGACAACAAACAATATTACTCTGTAGAGCCACATTCACATATCACTGTATGCAATCTGTCACACGCCAGTCAAACCGATTGTGTTTGTGCCTCTTATTCACATCACTGTGGAGAACTGCAGGATCTTTATTGTTTAATGTGACAATGCTGTATACTTTCCAAACTAAAACACACCAGCACACTGTTTTCTCTATAGACAGACCTACTACACTAATCACCAATACCCCCCAGCCCCCCACCACCATTACCAAGTAACCACAAGAAGTTAAGGAGAGGGCACATTCCAAAGACCATGAAGGTCTAAGTTTCGTTTCTGTATCTGATGCACCTTTAGGATTGTGACTGCCTGGATAGTCCTTATAATTGAAACGGTTGTACTACCAGAACACATCTGGTGGCATAACAAATGTTTACACGTGACAGGAAATACAGCCAATTTTTTTTTTCTACTAGAAATTTTAATTTAAATACTAAATGACTGGCGGATGCATGCAGAATTAATGCACATAAGTTTTCTAGACAGAAACTCAACGCCTTTCGTCTTTAGTTAATAGTATGCAGTTTATTTCACTTTTGTTTTTTTGGGGAGCAAAACATAGTGCACATCAGTTCAATTTGATGCATCACTATTTCCCTCCAAATCCTGTTGTTTTTATCTTTTTCAGTCTAATTCCACATGTTTCTTTTTTTCCATAGATCTGGGAATTTCTTTTGTTCTTTTTCACTATGCTGAAGTTTTTTCTGTTATTATTTCCCCCCACTTGCAGTAGGTTTTCCTTGGTTTTTTACTTTTTAATGAAATTTCTCCAGTAAATCCTACAATTTTGTTTGTTTTTTCCATACTAATGGTAGATGATCAAATTTCATTTTTCATTCTTTTTGCTGCTCTAAATTGTTTGTTAAAATATATGTTCCAAAAAGATTTGCTTGCCACATATGTCATGTACAAAAGGATGCCTATGAAAGCAGGTGCAGACACTAACTATAGTGCCTGTCACTCAGACATGGGTACAAGGTTCAGACTTCATGCAAACAGCAACCAAGTGTGGATTTGCACCTAGGATTCTAGATCCTTAAGGCTAGCCACTGTACCACCATGTCAGTCATTATTTTTAATCAATTTTATTTTAGTTTGTGCTTATCATTTTCTTCTTTCTTCTTCTTCTTTCGGCTGCTCTCGTTAGGGGTTGCCACAGGGGATATGGCAGTATTGTGGATACATACACACACATATGTATATATATGTAGTAGTGGGGTGAATGATGAGCCAGGACAAAAGCCAAATGTCTGGGGTGTCAACTGGGCAAAACCCTATTTAATTCCAAAAAAAAATGAAAAATACGCACTCATAGACGCAGTCTCCAGTTTCACTTATCTCTTCGTATTAACAATTGTGGTCTGTTATGAAGACACTCCACCTTCCAGGAGCATCTTCCTTTTTTATTGGGCTAACTGGAAGGGGCAGGGCTTCCTTGGCTTTGTTACGCTCAAGGGGCAGTTTCTTGAGGTTGTGAGGGAAAAGGGATACAAGTCAGCTAGCGACACTGCCCCGTCTCATCCTGGGGTGGTACCACATACCTTAAGTAAGCCTGGAAAGCGACGGGAGGACCAAAAGGGATGGACAGACAGCTCATTAGGAAAGAAAGATGTCACTGGAAGCTTTTTATTCACCCTGCATGCTACATGGTAGCATCCCCGGATGTCGGTATCCCCTAGGAAACCAGCAAGGCATGCCAGGAGATGTAGTTCAGCAGTGCAGACCTGCTGGAGTCACTAGGGGCCATGAGAGGGCATTGCAGGGAGACAAGCTCCCTGTTATAATGGACTTCCGTGTGACCCTGAAGTGCTTCCATTGGGCAATCGCCCTGGCACTGGAATTACTCCCGGGTCTGTAATAAAAGGGACCGCACTCTTTTATCCAGGCGAGTCGGAGCTGGGAGGTAGTGGGGCAATGCTTGAGTGGAGGAGGATAGTGCGGTAGGAAGGAAGTATTGTGGAGAGAAAAACTGTGTTTTGTGCTTGTGTAACATTTTTGGAGGTATTTATAATAAAAACCTTCCATTATTTGAACCCGGGATTGTGCTTGGGTGTTTGTATTGGGGTTTGGGCTTCTGGCACCCGGGTATCCTTCACAATATATATATATATAGTGGAGGACGGCTGGGTCCCATGCCCGGCCGGGACGCCCCTTCGACGTATGTTCCAGGGGAGCAACCATGGGCTACTCAATACCTCCCCCGGGACGTTTGGTGGCAGCCTTCCTGGCTGACGGTGGTGCCTCAGCTTCCTGCAGGACTCCATGGGAGATGGAGTTCTCCACAGCCCTGTTGGGATCTGGGCCACCAGGGGCTGTTGCATGGGTCCCTGAGCCTGGCTGGACGAGTCTTCAGCCCCGCCCGGAAGTGCAACCGGAAACAGGTGATCAAGCACCTGGAGCACTTCTGGGTGGGCTATAAAAGGGGCCAGCAACCACCACTCAGTGGACAGAGTCAGGAGGAGGAGGACGAAGCTAGATGGGAGGAGTGGTGGTGCCAGAAGGGAGTTTATTGCTGTTTTGTGCTATTTTGGACTGTGTTGTGCCTGTGGGGTTCACGGGGAAGACATGCCCCACAGGTGAAGAAAATAAAGGTTTTGTTTTATTTTTACACGTGCCCCGTGTGAGTCTGTGCTGGGTCGAGCGCAACAGAGTGCCTTTATTACAATATATATATATATATATAAGCACCGTAAGCTACCTGGCAGACTGGCAAATTAAATACAGAGATACTAGAGACATATTTTGGTTTTAGTGCCACTCAAAAAAACGTATTTTGCACATATGTGATATGACATTGATTTGATCTTCAAACAGAAACGTGACATGAAAAAAAAGAGCATCATTTTTACCTTTGCTGCCTTTCTTTAGTATTGCTCCAGGACTACCATAAACCCCCATTCCTTCCACTCTCCAGCACCTATGTGAGTATGTAAAAAAATGGAGGAAATTAATACTAGTACCAAATACTGACATGTGGCAAGGCATTGTGAAATGTGTAATATGAAACGCTTACATCAAATTTTATTTCTCAAATTTTTAAAGGTACTATATAAATATGGTACTGTTTAGTATGTAATTCTTTAGGTTCACACTTAACTTTTTTGTATTATTGTCTTGTGATGTAAAAAACAAGAATAAAAAATTACATGAAAATTCCACCCTGACCAAAGCACTGCCAGACGTGATCATCTCGTTGCCAGCCCTGGACGTGATAATACTTTTTAATGCATTAAACAGGCCACATTAATTGTTAAATTTATATATATATATATACAAACAGTATGTCTGCCTCTGCAAGTTGTGAATTTAAATTAGTTCATTACTGAAATTATTTTTTGGATATGCTAAAATGTTATTTTCATTGTCTTTCTACATTTTCTACACTGGCTGTATTGTTCTATTTATTGATTTTCAGCTGAACCACTCTCTTTTTCTTTATGCTGAACTTCATTTGTGCCAGTTAGCATGCACTAAGAAAGTAGGGCCACATGAAAGATATAACTTTGTGCTTGTGTTGTCAACAATAAAACAAGATTTTCATGCTTTTAAAATTCTATTAAAGACAAAATAATATAAAGTGGAGTTAGCATATTATTCTAATGTTCATTATACTCGACTGGCACAGTGACAAGAGAATATGCAAACAGCATGGAAGAGTACCAGTTTTTTTTAATTGGAATACATGTTGTTTAAACATTCTAGACTTCCAAAAATTAATAATATATTTAAAAATAAACTTTCACAAAAAATAATTGTATTTATAGTATACAATTCCTTGTACTAACTGAAGTTTTATACTTAATATTAACTCATTTATCTTTAGCTCCATTGGGACACATTTTAATGAATTATCAGAAAAGCAAAAAAAAAATTGTGAACTAAATGTAAAAGTGAGTTTAATAAAAGTTAATAATAACTTGAATTTTGGCAGGCTTGTGTGGGCTGCAAGGATTCTAGCTTTCTATTATAACTGATAGCATCTGGACATAGAAGTGCTCATTATATATATTCTGTCACTATCTTACACAAAAAATAGAATCTCATTTTCTTTATAGTGTCTGTTCTCTGAAACTGATAGTTATGCTAATTCATTTGGTGCTCTTTTGTTCCAAACCTGACAATTCCCACAATTACTGACAAGAATATTTTTTTTTTTGCTTCCAATTTCCACCAGATATTCAGTGCAGGATGCCATCTGAAAATTATTTGTTCAGCTGATCAGCTACTTGCTCCTGTCCTGTTAAATTCTCAATGGAACAGTTTTGCCCTGTGATTATTACAGTCTGTCCACAAAATGCTTTTTTTACCATTTTTAATACTTGCATTAATAATAATAGGTTTTGCTGCAAGAAACATACACCGGAACCAGAGCTGGAAGCCAGCCAATTGCAGAACACATTTTTGCTCACACAGGGACATTATAGAGTCATCCGTTAATCTAAAACACAGTACATTGTAACATGTATTTGGGTTTGGATAAAACTTTATTACTTGCAATAGTAATAAAGATAATAATAATAGGGCAACATGGTGAAGCAGAGAGTGTCTTCTTTTCTGGCTTTAGCGTTGTCTGTGTATAACATGCATTGTCTACATTTGTGTGTGTCAAATTTCTTAGAGGACACCAACTTCTTCCTACACTTGAAAAGTTTGCAATTAGATCAGTGGGCAGCTCTGAATGTGTAATATGTGTGTATAAGTGTGCATATGTGTACAGATCAGGGTATAAAGAAGTGGTTATTCACTTCTACATAGGAGCCTACTAAAATAACTTTGTTTTGTTGCATATTTCAGTATAAGTAATTTTACTAGTGTATCACATTCTCTTAATATGCCACACTGCATAGAAATTAGTTATCAGTGTACTGATGCTTTGTAAGATGTGAGTAATAGATGCATTTTTGCAGGAAGTAAAGTGTTACATACAATACTGTATATACAGTATATAGTCAAAAATCATTTCAGCTAGGACAGTCATCCTTTGTGCATGAAGAGCATAGAGAATAAGGTGAATCATTTAATAAGAAATTATTCCAAAACAAGAACAAAGAGTGATTTACTGGGACAGAATGGCTCCTTACACGAGGGTGGTTAGCACTGTATGAAACTGTAATGCTGTCTAGCACAAACAGCAGTGGCTCATAGTGTAAACTCATTCAGGTGTGAAATGCTGTCTTATAGGATATACAGTACAATTAAACATTGTGACTCTGCTTCTTCATAGAGGAAGGAAGTGATCTGCAGATAGTATGTTAGGGTCTCACAATATCTCATGGTCTTTTGGGTATAAAATGACAGATCGTGTTTTATCATCTTTGGACATTCTGGATTCTTTTTAAGTGGTATGGAGTTAGATTACTAGGAAAAGTCTGTGTCCGAGTACCACACATTTTGTTAGCAGCAGTTACATTTTAAGCACATGTTATAAGCGTAAGTTACATTTTGAGCATAAGTGATACACTTGACAAGTGTTTTGCGGTCACTTGATTATTGCCAGTGTTCTTATGCAACACCA
This sequence comes from Erpetoichthys calabaricus, assembly GCF_900747795.2. Classification (NCBI taxonomy): domain Eukaryota; kingdom Metazoa; phylum Chordata; class Cladistia; order Polypteriformes; family Polypteridae; genus Erpetoichthys; species Erpetoichthys calabaricus. Next base: position 62,871,950 of record NC_041403.2, read on the forward strand.
CTGCCATTATTATTTGAGAGCAAAAGCAGCGAGGCAAGGGTGGAACTTCATTCTTCTAGCCAATGGGAGCAGTCAATGCTAACCAGCCACTCGTTAGGTACACCTCCTTCCCAATCTCCAAACAGGACCACACATAGTTTACTTCATGACTTGAAAGTGAAAAGTATGTCCTGTGCCCATGTGACAGAAATGTCAATCATACATCAAAATTAGTTAACGTTTCACGATCAAGGCTTGCACAGAAATGAGTACTAGACCATGGTGTTCTGTATGGATCACCACAAGATCTAAATTCTATTAAAAAAAAAAAGTTATGCATCTTCACCAATGTTCCACCCTCAGCGAGGAACCAGAGAGAATGCACGTTTCTGCAGCTCATTCACTGGTGTGAATTACGCATGCAGTGCTTGAGTCTTTTAAGGTGTAGTGATCAGAATATGAACAAAGACTCATACATGTGCCTTTATAGATAATATACTATATTATATATATATATATATATATATATATATATATACCATATATACTGTATATACATATATATATATATATATATATATATATATATATATATATATATATATATATATATATATATATATATATATATATATATATATATATATATATATATATATATATATATATACACAGGTGATCGCTTGTGCAAGGGAATAGGACAGTTAACCTATGATGTCCCATTTTTAATTGGTACATTAAACTACACTAATGACATGTGATGAACAGACGCTTACACAATCAACTGATCAGATTTGAATTCGGGACATCACAGGAGTTGTGTTAAGATACCAACCATTGTGCATCACCCTAACTCATCCAAGTACAATAGCAGCTTTATGCAAACAATAAAAATACAAAACATTACCAAAGATTTATGCATACTGTATAGCCCAATTTCTGCTCCAGCTTTGGTCTTGTCATGTCTGGACCACTGCGACTCCCTTCTGGCAGGAGTACCTGCATATGCTATCAAGCTGCTATAGATGGTCCAGTATGCAGCAGTCCATCTTGTATTTAACCAGCCGAGACAGGCACATATCACTCCTCTGTTCAGGTCACTACATTGGCTCCCTGTAGCAGCACACATTAAGTTCAAATCCCTGATGCTTGCATATAGAGTAGTCAGTGGGTCAGCACCTGTGTATATGGAGACATTGGTGAAGTCTTATGTTCCTTCTTAATAATAATAATAATACATTTATTTATACAAGGCGCCTTTCAGAGAACTCAAGGACACCAAACAAACAATAAATAAATAAAAGACACAATTATAAACAACTTAAAACATCAGAAAATCTAAAAATTAAAACCAAACAAAACCACTATAATCAGAAGGAAAAAGAAAAAGACATTTTAAATAGATGTGTTTTAAGTTTACATTTGAAGGATGAATATGATTTGATATTTCGGAGATCCGCAGGTAATGAATTCCAGAGCTTGGGAGCAGAACGGCTGAAAGCTCTGCTCCCCATGGTGGTTAGATGGGAGGGAGGGACGGTCAGATGGGTGGAGGAAGAGGATCTAAGGTTACGGGATGGAATGGCAACATGAAGAAGGTCAGACAGATATGGAGGGGCGAGGTTATGGATGGCCTTAAATGTTAATAGCAGAATCTTAAAATCAATACGAAACTTGATCGGGAGCCAATGAAGCTGCTGCAAGACCGGAGTAATATGGTGAATAGATGGGGTTCGAGTGATGATACGTGCTGCAGAATTCTGGATTAACTGAAGCTTATGAAGAGATTTATTAGGGAGACCAAAGAGGAGTGAATTGCAGTAGTCCAGCCGAGAAGTGACAAGACTATGAACAAGAATGGCAGTGGTATGAGGAGTGAGGGAGGGGCGAATGCGATTAATATTATGTAGGTGGAAGTAAGCAGACCAGGTGATGTTATTAATGTGACATTGGAAAGATAGGGTACTGTCGAGGATGACACCTAGACTCTTGACCTCAGATGAAGGGGAAACAACAGAGTTATCAATAATAAGAGAAAGATTATTGGTTTTGGATAATGATGATTTTGAACCAAGGAGGAGAACCTCAGTTTTGTCACTGTTTAATTTAAGAAAATTCGAAGAAAACCAGGATTTCATTTCAGAAATGCAGTCAATAAGCGAGGGTAGTGGAAAAGAGGAGGTGGGTTTACCAGCAAGGTAGAGCTGGGTTTCATCTGCATAACAGTGAAAATTAATGTTATATTTGTGAAAAATATTGCCATGGCGAAGAAGGTAAATAATAAAAAGAAGAGGCCCCAGGACAGAGCCCTGGGGCACACCAGAAGTAACAGTGGTGGGTTGGGATGTGAAGGTTTTAAGTTGTATGAACTGAGTGCGGCCTGAGAGGTAGGATCTAAACCAATCAAATGAAGTGTGAGTAATGCCAATCAAAGATAATCTATTAAGGAGAGTGGTATGACAAATAGTATCAAAGGCCGCACTCAGATCAAGGAGGATGAGAATAGTGATTAGACCAGAATCAGCAGCCATAAGGAGGTCATTGGTAATTTTAACAAGTGTCGTTTCTGTACTATGAAGGGGACGAAAACCAGACTGGAACTTTTCATATAGATTATTGTGAGATAAGTAGGTGTGAAGTTGGATAGCTACTATTTTTTCAAGAATTTTAGAGATAAAGGGCAAGTTAGAAATGGGGCGAAAATTATTGAAATTAGTAGGATCAGCACCAGGTTTTTTTAGTATTGGGGTTATAGCAGCAGTTTTGAAAGATGAGGGAATAGTACCAGTAGTAAGAGAAGAGTGAATGATGGCAGAAATGAGAGGGACTAGAGAGGGGAGGCAGGCTTTAACCAGAACTGTAGGCAGGGGGTCCAGCTGACAAGTAGATGACTTGGATTTGCAGATGAGATCTGAGATTTCAGAGGAAGTGGGAAGCTGGAAAGAAGAGAAAGAGTGAATAGGCGAGTGTAGTTCAGAAGGAATACAGAGAGGATCTGGACCAAGGTGCTGATGTATCTTTTGGATTTTCTCATTGAAAAAAGACATAAGAGAATTACAGATAGCAGTTGAGTAAAGGTGAGATGGTAAAGAGTCTGGAGGTTTTGTAACATTATTAAGTAAAGAAAACAAAGACTTGGTGTTACCTGTATTACGAGTAATTAACTGAGTGTAATAATTAGATTTGGTTTGAGCTATACAATCTTTGTATAGAGAAGATGATTTTTATACATCTCTTTGTGGACAAAGAGTCTGGATTTTTTAAACAACCTTTCAAGTTGCCTGCCCTTAGCTTTCAGATGCCGAAGTTCAGGCGTAAACCAAGGGGCAGAAAAAAAAAAAAAAGCCCACTCAGGTCTGCCAGGGAACAACGTCTTTTGATGCCGCCTCTGTGTGGTATCAAATCTCAGTCCAGACTCTTTTCCAGTATAGTTCCTAATTGGTGGAACAAGCTACTCCCCTCCATCCGAACTGCTGACTCCCTCGATGTATTTAAGAAGCAACTGAAAACCCATCTGTTCTGTGAATATCTGTCTTATTGATTGAAAGAAAAAAAAACATTTGCTGTGTGATCTTTCATACTGTTGGTTGATTTGTTGTTATATTAACTTTAATTGCTTTATCAATCTTTAATCTAAGTTCTTAAATTTATTAGTTATTACATCTTTTCACTTGTGGCAATAAAGTTTTGTTACCTGTCGTAATGCATTTTCTCATCAAATAGGCCCTAGCCTAATGTTACTCGATTATGTTTACCTCTTTTGTAAGTCGCTTTAGATAAAAGCGTCTGCCATGTAAGTAAATGTAAATGTATAGCAGTGTTATAGATATCTATTTGAAAAACAGCCTTTAAAACACATCATCTGAATTATCAGTGTAATGCAGTACATCCAAAATGTCCAAAGAAATTTTACTCTTCTTCAGATATGCTGAGTTAAGTTCTCTATGTAATCATCAAGTACGTACAAAAGTGTTCATTTTTCTGTTTTTGCCATTACCATGAAAAAAAATCATGCTGACTGTTGTTATTAACAAACATTTTAGTCATAATTTAGTCTATAAAAACAATGATTAAGCCAACTACAAGGTCATATAAAAGTTACCCTTTAAATGGATGTGTTAAGCTTCAATGAAAATGTTATTATACTTCTTTAATCATTTATATATTTCATAAAATAAGCAAGTGTGGTTGTCTGAATTTATTTTGTTTTATGATGATGCTTTTTCCTAGATGATTACAAAATGTTTTTGAAGAGACTTCCAACTGACCACTTTTTGAATACATCAGTAGTATTGCAGCTCTGGACTTCTGACTCCAATTTGCAACGTCGATATGGACAGCTGCAGTCTGCTACCAATCTTCTACTTGGAAAAGCAAAAAAGATTGTCCGAAAGCTCTTCGCTTTAAGCAAGCGCTGTCCTAAACAGCCAAAGATTAACCTTCCCAGGGAAAGGTAAAAATTTAATTATTTCTTGACAGATAATTTGATATTTTAAATTAAAATGAATTATTTTTGGAAGTGAATTTATGATTATATAACATGGATGATTATGAGCAATACATTGCATTAGTAATGAGGTATATACAGTATATATATACTGTATATATATATGTGTGTGTGTGTATATATATATATATATATATATATATACATATATATATATATATATATAATATATACAGTATATATATATATATATATATATATATATATATATATATATATATATAATATTATTCCTTTCAAAGGTAAGTTTGATAATTGAAACAAATTTCAAGTAAAATCGTAAAATATCTCTAAAATATCTAAAATATATAATACAAAAAAGTCCCACCTTGGCTCCATTTGTGACAGTAATCAAATCTGTTAACCTGCCTCTGGTCAGAAAATGTTATCACGTTGATAGTGTCCTCCATAAGAGGTGTATCTCAAATGGCAGTATCCAGAGTAACACCAAAAAGGTCAAAATGTCCAAAAATACATGTTTTTTTTAATTGAATGACTACACAGGAGAAGGATAGACATTGTGAGAGGCAACAGAACATGAATGCCTGTTGTGACAGTGAATGTTTGTCTGCCTGTCTGGTGTTGGGATGCGTCCTTTTAAATAACAGCTGAGATCACCAGTGAAATTGTTCCAATGGATATTCTTTATTAGAACAGATCCATTATGAACAGCTCAGTTCATAATGGCAAATGCAAACAAATATACAGTTGCTTGGGTTTATAAAGGCTGAGATTTATTTGCACAGAATAGCTGTAAAACATATCTTTTTACACAAACCAAGATTAAGAGAATACTTTAGTCCATGTTACACCCTATATCTTGTATGGATATGAAAGGTACCAAAATATGTGGAGACATTAAAAGTCTTTAGCAAAACATTATATTGAATAGATGCTCTTTATGTGAACACTACAGTTAATGAAAGAGTTACATACTTTAAGAAATACCGTCTGATCGTTTGCTCTCATGATCTCCATTTTGGATAGTATTTGTTAAATAGAAAATAATGCATAGCAATAAAATACAGAAAATTTCTGGTGAGTGGCTTTCATACTTTCTTTCTGTCTGCTAGAGCATCTTCTTCCCAATGTCTGAGTCTTCTCTACAGCTTTCCTTGCTGGCATTTCTTAGCAAGGAGTTCATTCACCCATTTATCTACCCACATGGTCTCTTTCTCCACCTAGACAGAAGGTCAGACATTACCTTTGCATCACCAATGCTGCATCTCATTCTGTCTCTGAATTGGTGCCCCATTCTGTTGTACTTCAAAGGCCTCCTGTAAAGATACATTCCATACTGCCCCCTTGTGGCCCCCTGTGTTCACTATATTACCATACTAGAATGGCTTGTCCAGTGTGCTTCTCTGTGTTACCCGAAGGTCTCATGTTGGGCTTTTCTCCTGCCCTGTGCCATTCTTGTGGTGCTTGCCTCTGGCAGTCTGTTGCCAGTCGGGCAGCCTTTCACATAACTTTTAAAATTGTAAAGTGTGGTCTTTGCAAAACAATTTAGTCTCAGTAATTTTATGCTTGAGAGAATCAGATATGTGGTGAATGTTGTAGTCTCAATACGTACAAGTCAAATCTAGTTATGTTTTTAATTTTTCACATTTTCATTACATTCACCCACATGTAAATTTATTCCAGTATTCATAGAATATGTGCACTTCAATGTGTGCATACCTTTAGTAAAGATTTTATTAAAGATACATATTTTTTCAATGCACTATATTTATATGCCCCGAATTATTTCTATATTTGTCTCTTGGTGAAGGTGGCTGGGTTTGCTTTCATGTGTTTACACCCAGTCAGTCATTAACTGCCCTGAATGCTGTCATTAAAATAAAGCTTGTTCATTTTCTTTTGTTTAGAAATCTACCATACCTAGTATACTAGAGGAGCCTTTGTATAAGAATTTGGTTAAAATATTTAATGTGTGGAAACCAAGCTTACAACATGATGATGATTAAATCTATTAGAAGGAAGAAAGTAAAGAATTGATTATTTTCTAGGGCTTTTAGGAGTCCTGGTGTTATTGGGCTCATTTATTATTGTTCAGCAGTATTCCTTGCACCTCATCCTGCAGCATTTTTTCCTTGACTCTAACAGACTACTCCATTTCCAGTAATTGACAGAAACGATAGTATAAATGGTACTAATGGGCTCTGTCTCAGTGATTGAAGAATGCAGCAAGGCGTCATTAAAATCATGATTGCCTTGCTGTAATGCCATGGTTTTAATGCTGCAGTTTAATGTTTCTAATGATGTTAATCCTTGACGACACTGAACTAGTACCTTCCCAACTAGTGCTGCATTTAAATGTTATAAGTGATTTTAATTCTAATAGAACTTCAAAGTTTCCTCTAGGCTAAGACCTACTCTAATTTTTATATTTTAACAATCTTTAACCTGAGGACGCTCCAAAGACCATTAGCCAGTGCTGATGATAAAATAAAGAGACCACCACCATGAAAGCAACTTTAATATCTCAAAGAAATTATAAAGGAACATCATCTGTAGGAGCAACAGCCAGAGCTTGTGATAGGTAATGTCATAAAGGTAGTTTAAAATGATTTAAAGGTGATGTGAAACTATTTGAATTGGTGAGAAGAGGGCAGTTCTCATCTAGATAATCTGCAGAATATCAGAAATTGATGTTTGAATAGGAATATAGATGTTTGAGTAGCAGCCAAGTATGACCCTCTAACAACATCAAATTGCAAAATAAAAGTAATTTCACATCATGCAAGAATGGCTGCTGACCAAAAACATATTACAGATTTTTATTTTTTAAATTCATAATTTCATCCAATATCACACCCACTTCAGTGCTGCACAGGTTAATACCTACCCAGCTGCAGTAGCGGGCAGCACAAAATTTGTGAAATTTATGAGAATGGACCATCAGCCAAATTCTAGATTATTGTGAATTGTAATTGCTTAAACTAATAGACATGAACCCAATCCCTTTACTCTAAGTCTGGAGACATATTTACCACAGATCCGGTAGGGCCAAAGCTTTGTAAGCGTGTTACATTTTAGAAAGTTTGTTTGAGGACTGTAAATATGTAAAAATTTTGCTTCTACATTTTTCTAAAACTTTAAGCTGATGTATCTTACTCTGTTCCTGTTTACTGATCAGTATATTGCAGCATGAAAACAAAACCTGACAAACCTGTACCAGGGCAAGAAAAAAATATTGTGTTTTTAGATAACAGTCACAGAGCTGTTTCATACCCATCACTCTTATTTATATTAATGACATCATATTCTGTCTTTTTGCTATAACTGTCACTGATGCTTTAAGCCATGGATCTTCACTCGCAATCCTGGAAGGCCGCAGTTGCTTCAGATTTTTGTACCAACCAGTTTCCTAATTAGAAGTCAGTCCTTGCTGATAATGAAATTTGGTATTTAACTACAGTGTATTGTTTGTTAGTTCTTTCATTAATTTAATTAATTCAAGACCAATTTTAATGACATTTTAGAGTTTCCCTTTTTGAGATCATTATCCATATGTTTTGAGGACTAGAACAGATTTGCACTTCACAATCCTCCCCTTTTCTCTCTCATTTATTTCTAAACATTTTATTAACACAGAGACTTCATGAGGCATATTCACAATTGTAAATGGAACCAGATTAGCCGGAGAGCTGGTGCTTTCATTATTAACCTTAGTTCATTAAGAAAACAGGAAGCAGTTAAAACTAAAATAGGCAATTAAGTGTTCTGAAACGTAACAAGTGAGTTAACACAAATCATATTGCTTTTGCAGTAAAAAAATGGGTTCCAATTAAGAAATTGATTGAATTGAAAACCTTCATCCTCTACGGCCCTCTAGGATTGTGAGTGTGAATCCCTGCTTTAAGCTTTCTTCAAGTATACCAAGTCTCATTCAGTTTTTTCTAAGGGATGTAAATCTTGCTGATTTAAAGCAATTTTTTACCATTAAGTATATTTACAACAACTACTGATATATAACACTTACTGTATTTGTGCAAAGAGCAACACTGTGTCAGTGGATAACACTATTGCTTCACAGATTCAAAGACTCAAATCCTGTACTCAATCACTATATGTGTAGAAACTGCACATTCTGATGGTGTCCATTTATTTTGCTTTTGCACGCTAGTGGCATTCATGTTAGTTTTTTGGTGAGTCTAACTTGGCCATGTAAGTATTTTATTGATTGTGATGAACTGGTACCCCATTCTATATCTGAAGCAGCCAGGACAGATTCTAACACCAGCAACACAAGTTTGATTTAAGTGGGATTAAGAATGTTATATTTATGCAAAGCCACATCATTTTTTTAAATAGTTATGTATAGTTTTATTCTTGTACTCTATGAGCAGTGCCATGTCAGATATTGCTGTTTGTTTCCAAAGTTCAGATGTGTTGCACTTTGAAATTTGAATTTGTTATTTGTAGTTTTGCTGACATAAGTCTTTATTGAATGAGCTACTCTTTTGTAGGATCCTACAAGAAGTTTACCTGCCTGCAAAGATGCCTCACAATAGATCCCTATCACACCATAGCAGGCATACCTAAATGCTACATTTGTGCTGTGGGAGTAAAACATGATTTCAGATTCTTTTGAGATACCTCCAAAGAGCCCATATTGACTACACACATTTATACGGTGTGAAGAAAAGAGCCTTGATGTTTAACATCACTTAACTCCTGCAAGACTGAGAATGATGGTTGTAAACAAAGGTGTCTTTTAAACTTTTAAAACTTCATGTGATCACCTTTTTTATTACCAAATAATTATTGACGTACAAGAGCCAACATTTTAAAGAGAAACATAAACAAGTATTAAAATAATAACCCTATGCTTGGCACTCATTTTAGTCACATGATGTTAGTGCAGTGTGACACAGATTCTTTGAATTTTGAAATCTGAGCATCTACACACAAGTGTCAAATCATAATTTTGTTTGTAACTGAGACTTATTCTTACTTCTAATACTAGCATCTAATTGTATGATTAATTTTTCTATTTAAATGGCATGAAAACCAGTGCGCCAGATGTTTAAAAAAACAGGAACTGAGTAAAATGACATTAAAATTATAACAATTTACAGTGCTGGTTCCTTTAAAAAGTATGTTGGTACCATTAGTATAGTAGTACAATGGAACGCCCTGAAGTCTTACCTACCTGTGGAGATTTGCTAATAGGTTAGCATTTTTAGGTACTATTACCTGTTGTTAAAAAAGTAACTGAACACATTAAGCTAATTATCATCACAACAGTTCTCTTAAATTTCTATTTAAATCATTTTCAGAGTTACTTTTTCCCTATAATATTTAATGTTTATCTCTACAATATGTGCACATTTATCATTTAATATTTTATCTTATTAACATTTTATTCAAAGGCTATAGGAATTGTTGTAGCCCAATATGCAACAGGGATGAAAATTCAAAGCTGTTTGAGACTGAAGAGAATTTGAAAAGTTAGTTGGTGGAATGTGTTGACACAGATTATTCATTAATTCAAAACACCTTATTAGAATTTCTGTTGTGAGCTGATGAAAAATATCCTTTTTCATTGAAATGCCTCAGTGACGTCTTCTAAAATATTTAAGTCTCTTTCTTTCTATAATGTTATAATGCAAATATGGTGAATAAAATAATCTGCCAGTGTAAATCTCTAGACAGAGTTGTCATATGCATACAGTGTAAAAGATTAATACCATTTGAAGGTATTGGGATTTAGACTGGTGCATTAAGGATTAAGTTAAACAGAACGAGTGTTATTGGAAACCATTAAGTTAAAGCCTAAAGGCCTGAACGTTTAAACTCTATTATCAAGGTCAGGCCTTCAAGATATTGCAAATACATACAAGAGTTGAGAACACTGTCTCAGTTCTCCAATTTCACACTCTAATTGTATCAATTATAATAGCAATTTAACTGTAGTACTGATCAACATGCACCATTTACCAGTATTGCTGAAAATTTCCAGTCTGTTTTCTCTGTACTGAGAAAACAGTAGCTTCACACACATAGTTTAGATTCCATTTTAAGTTCAAAAATGCCCATCTATGTTGACGCAGGACTGAAAACAACCTAGTAAATCTTGGTCCTACTTTATTGTGAAATCAGGAATGTCACGTTTTATCCATTAGATACACTTTAACAAGAGACATATATGCTTTTTAAGTCTGGAATTTGGACACAGATAAGAGTAGCTTTGAATTTCTTGTCAGTTTGAAAGCAGCTTAGTAAAGAGCAATTGTTGCTGGCGTATAGTAATCAAGAGCTTGCCTCAGCTGACAGGTTGGTGTTAACCAAAGAGCAGGGAAAGGTCTCAGGAGCATCTTTCAAAGGCCCTTGCATTTATACAATTAGTTTTGTCTGACTATCCCTTTCTTTCTGGTAGCCTGTGTTCTCAAGATATATGCCATATATATCCATTAAACTGCTTCTTTCAAGGAGCTGCTGCTTGCAAAGACTGATATCCTTCCTTCATGTGTATCCTTAATCTTTTTTGCAGTTTATTTCTGCTACAGAATGCTACGTAAAGAAAATGTAATAGGAAAATAAGGTGAAAAAAAACAAGAAGTCTTGTTCATCAACTTTCATTGCTTTTACCTAGTCTGCTTTGAAAAATTATGAAATTTTGTAAGGATATTTGCATGTTCTTTCCGCCCGTTATTTATGATTTTTTTGTTTTTCAGTCTCCCTCTCGTTCTCTCTCTTGTATTCCTTATCCCTTTGTCTTGTTTTTCTATTGTGTTTAGCCTATTCCTCCTCAAAAGAAGAAATTTGTCCTATAGGATATATTCTCAAATGAGTCATATTCGGAAAAGCAGAGAACATAGGAAAAAGAGGATTAGCATGGACAGAGATGGTGTTCTTGCTACAAAGAGACACAAATTGTTTAAATGAAACTGTAAGCGGCAGGGTAACAAAAAACTGTGACAGTGGCTCAAGGTCCTATATTTTATATGCAGTGACCCCTCCCAACCTGCTTTATTGCTAGTTAATTGCTACTAAATATGCAGCAGTCACATGAACGGAGGTGTTCAGGCAATCAAAAAGGAGCATATCCTTCTGCTAGTGCTCAGTCATTGTGGTTTGCAATTCTGACCATTAGCCATGGATTTTCAAAACAGTTGTAATGATTATGGCTAGCTGTTACTGCTTCTTTTCTTGTTTTTATTTATTTTTTTTTACACCACTCACCTTTATTACATTTTGTAACTTAAAATTTTACTTGGTTTTGTATGTCCTTGCTTATTTTGTCTGTGTTTAAGCATAGTTGTTGCTCTATGCAATTTCCTTAAGTTCTGAGAAACAAATAATTATTCATATAGCATGACCCCTAACGACATTAAAAGTTAAACCTATGGCATTGCTCTTAAAATTTCATATGTGGATTCCCATGTACTAAAGCCATCCTTGGAGCAGGTATACTTCACAATGTGAGGTCGCTTTGAAGAATATTTCAGACTAGTGTTAGAGGCATAGCTATGCTTAATTTCACTTGAGAATGTCACAGACACATACAGTCAGAGAGGTGAATATGATATTACTGTGTTTGTGCTGCTTTACAGAAAACATTTGATACGTTCTCATATGAAATACTTTTGATGAAATATAAAGAAGTGAGTGTTCAAGGCGCAAAATTATCTTAAACACGGGACGCTTACTATTTTGATGCTAGGAACTTTTTCAGAATTACGTGATGTTAAAAGTGGTGTCGCTCAGGGATCAGTGTTCTTTTTAATACCATAAGTGATCTTGATAAAAATATAAATAACAAACTAGTTGAGTAAGCACATGATATCAACCTAGGTGGCGACTCAGATAATCTAGAATCAGAGGAATCGTTACAACATGGACATAGGCAGAATTGAGAATTCGCTAATGTCATGGAAATAAAATCAGCATAAGTAAATTTACAGAATATTACTCAGAGGAAGGTTAAAAAAGAAAAAGGTAATCAACTGTGGCAACCCCTAATGGGAACAGCTGAAAGAAGAAGAAGAAGACACAGAGGAGGGTAAAATGTTGGATCTGAATATACAATACAAGGTTTGAAACTTTAAAGTAGATCAGATAAGAAGGACCTAGAGGTTATAGTGGATTTGTCACTGTCTACATCAAGAGGATTACTTCTTAGGTTATGTTATCAATACTAATTGCTTCCTAATTTTTTACTTAGAATTACTTAGAATTCTTCTTTTATTAATGTGTCACTATCTACATCAACACAGTGTACAGCAGTGATCAGTAGGACTAATTTTTAGTTTATATATCAGTACTACTGATTCTTCTACTTAGTATTCTTTTTTACTAATTCTTAGGTTATATTACGAGGATGAATCCTTCAGTTATATAACATGATATGTGGCATACCAGTCAAGAGTCTTAAGCTAACATACTGGTGAGGTTTCATCTGGAGTACTGTGTGCACTTTTGGTCTCCACATTACAAAAAAGATATATCAGTGGTAGAGAAAGTCCAGAGAACAGCAAGTAAGCTGATTCCGTGACTATGAGGTATGAGCTATAAGGAGAGTATAAGGAGAAAGAAGCTTGTTCTGTGAATTTGTAAAGTGCTTGAAACTGCCTGCCCGTTCAACTAGAACATCCTGAGTTCATTTGTGCTAGCACATTTAAATCAAAGATGAGATCAAAGAACACTTTTTTTCAGTTTTTTTGGTATACTTTATTAATCCCCGAGGGGAAGTTGTCTTTTCACCTGACCTTTGCAGCTCAGAGTACAGGGTCCAGTATTGTACAGCACCCCTGCAGCATTTTTCAGGTTAAGGGTCTAGCTCAAGGGCCCAAAGGTGTAGGATCTCTTCTGGCAGTAATGGGATGTGACCCTCCAACCTTCCGTATACCAACACAGGGCCTTAGGTTCAGAGCCACCTCTCCATTTTATCTTTTTACTTTGTTCTCTACATATTTAGAAGATGTCTTATTCTAGGAAACAGCTATTTACTCAAGACTTTTAATGATGAACTATTTTGGTACCTCTATATGAATGTACTTCCATTTTTAAAATTTCATTTGCAATTATGATTCAAGACTCTTCTTTATTTACAGAATATTTCTCTGGCAAGTGATTGAAGGAGTTAAACTTATTTTAGGTTTAAGCAAACAGAAATTAAGTGATGACATGATTATGAAGGGAATTAGTAGTATCCAAACTGTTATTTTAAAATGGGTTTTTCAAGAAGTTGTTAAGAGTACATTTTGCACAAATGTTTTTTCTTAACACAGAGAACTATGACACATGGAATAAGTTAGTAAATAGTGTGGTAGACAGTAATACACAAATTGACACCATTTTGGAGAAATTAGGCAAACAGAATTGACAAGCTTTGTTCAGGCATTCCAGTAGGTAAAGGTATGGTCAGTTTCCACTTTATCTGCAATAAAATTGCCTTTTTGACTTATTGCCAGGGGTCAAGTTGTCTAAGGGGCACTTATTTGCATTGTGTTTTACTGAAACCAAACTGTAGAATACTACATTGTTGAAAACTTATTAAAAGTTTCTGCAGATTTTGAAACTCAACAGTTGCAACTGATTCTCGGAAATGAAAGATGAGTCTTTTTTGAAATTGCATTGATTATACAACATTTAAAATAATTTTAAAAGTCATTTTCATCTCTCCATAATTACATTATTCCAAAACATACAGCAACACAGAATGTGTACTAGAACAAATTGAATTATAAATTATTCTTGTTGGTGAAGAATATACAGCTAGAAGTTGTGCACAGGAACAGGTTTAACAGAAGTTGAGAGGTCATGCAGGTGTTGGTCACTTACCTTAAAAAAGTGATGACTTTACCTTTTCTCTGTATATTAAATAACACCTAATTGTGGCAAAACTTTACACATATTCTGTTTAGGAAGTAATGTAGTTTTGTTATGGAGATAGTAGTCAGATGATATTTGTAATCTATTTGGCTAACTCAGTGGTTCCCAACCTTTTTTTGCCGTGCCCCACCTAGGCCTCTCTAAAATTCTTATTATTACATATTCAAAAAGTGAACTCCTACTCACGTGGAGGAAGCCCATAATGTCATTAATTTGGTCTAAACAAGCTTCCAAAGAACATGGAAACAAAAGAGGGAAAGGATAGATTAAGAACTGACAAAGAAATCAGTAAGAAATTGTTAAAAAAAAATACAGCAAATACAGTTTTGAAAATATGTAATAAGAGATGTGATATTCATAAATATAAAATAACTTTAATGACAGCTTTTTCTGTAATATTTTGATCATTTTATATTTTTGTTATATTGCAAAAATTTCTAATCATTGTTACAATTCATATTATTTTAATGGTAAAAACGATTTCTAAGTAAAAAAACCCAAGCCGGTTGTAAAATCGTAAATTAAAGGGTTCTTCCCCTTCCCTTCTATGTTTATAAAAATATATAAATGTCCCTGTAAAAAATAAAAATTATTTGTTTATTTTTTGCAATTATTTTTAACAGCGAATGTCTGTTTTTTCATTTTCTAAATTGTTTAACGTACCTAAATTCTTGATTTGCCCCCCTAAAAAATCAAATTGCCCCCCAGGGGAATTACCGGGCCAACTGGAATCTGCCTGGAGATGAAAATATCAAAGAAAAGAAAAGAGAGTAATTATAGCTTAGAAGTGGATGTCACTTTTATCAACATTACTGAATATTGCTGCCCAAATTGTTGTCTCTCTTCTGTAGACAACTAGAAAATAATCACAGAAAAAATGTCACACTTAATTACTCACATTGTTTCAGTAATTTGTGAAATAAACAAATCTGAAAAACTATCAGTGCTTAAATTGTTTCAGTTAGGTTGGATATTTATACAAACTCACTTGAAATGGCATCACAATGTTGTTCACACATCTTGGAATATGAAGTACATAGCCAGGCATCAATTTAACATGGTGAAAGGAGAACATGCGAGACAGGAAATTATAGATGGAGCAAGTCATAAGTGAAGTGCACAGCATTGTAAGGCAGCTCACTTACAACATTTTTGAAAACACAGCAGACCTGACAATGTATGCAAATGCGAGAATAAACAGTGGGCTTTCTTTGCTTATGGCACATAAAGATGCTGACATACATCCAAGAATGTACAGTGGCTAAAGCTGGAAAGATCAATGGCACACAAGACTTGGCCATGAAAGAGCCTTTTAGTTAAAAATATGACATATTATTTGATTAAGGCTATATTGAAGTGCTGGCACATGTTTAAATTACATACAAACGTAATTGCACGTATTGAAACACATACACACATAGTGGTTTGATGACAGATGCATACTCAAATTATAAGATTTCTTTTTTCCTAAGCAGTGCCTCATTTGTAACCAAGTCCCACCCTCTATTGGTTCTTTCTGCTTCAGCACTCTACAATCTCAGATGTGACAATATGCTAACAATGCCTGTTAAAATGTGAGTAAGCTGCCTTTCAGTGCTGTGTTCTTCACTAACAGCTTGCTCTGTCCACCAAGTGTTGCATGTCACAACTTCTCCTTTCCCTATGTCTAATTGATTACTGCCGTGTACTCCATATATTGACAGCTTTGCTGCTATATCAGACACCTTGCACACTTTGTGCAATACTACATTAACTGGTTATAAGTATAAGTAAGGGCAGAACACAGTGGTTGATGACCAGTTATACCCAATAAGATGCTGATGTAATTTCACTCATTTACACTTTAAGCATACCCAACAAGTTTGGCATCAATTTTTTCTCAGCTGCTTATGTAAATAAATATTTACTAAAAGCTCTTATATATTTGGAGAAAGATCTCATTCGATTACCATAGAAAGATGATCTGTGACTGTGTGCCATGAATCAAGTACCCTCTAATAGAGGAAATGGTGTGAGTCTTCTAAAAGACCAATACAATAAGCCAGAGCCCTCTCTAACCTTCTCAGAAAACACCTTGGCCAAGGCAGTCTGACAACCAATACTCTACTGACCAGCTTTAGGCCTACGCAGGCCTAAAAGTGATTTGAGATTCAAAAGCTTAAAATAACTGATGTCCCAAAACATATCCAGAATACACATACTGTAAATGTCCTTATAGGGAGAGGAACCTTAAAAACCTCTGGCTAAGAAGGACAAGAAAAAACAAAATCTTTAAAAATAAACATATGTATATTTTCAAGTTAACAAAACATGCAAAATAAGGCAAAAGAGGTTTGCCTAAAAGACAATCCAAAGCAAACCAGTCAAAAATTGCAATCCAATAAACAGAATCCATAAGAAAGAAGTAAAAAAAATCCAGAAAAAAAAATCAATACTTACTTTGATGCACACTCTGTGAACTTCAGGTAACCACTGAAAAATTCACTTTCAGCTTCAGAATATAAAGACTGAGGGTGGTCCTTGAGCAGTAACATCAGGGGAGCCCTGCTTCTTGGGGTTCCACCCACAGAGCACAAGGAAGGTGGGAGAACAATACAAAATACATGCAAACTAAACAGTAAATAAACAAGGCAAAATTACTAGAAAATACATGATCATAAAACAGGGAAATAATAATAAATTCAGGTAAACAAAGAAGTCGCAAAATGGGAGAATAAACTTGTTATGGTAAGTGGGTTAAAATGTTATTGTTGACAATTTTGTACATTACTTTCCATGACAAATAGCTATTGGCCTAAATGACAAGTCCTGCTTCCTTACTGCCTATTCTGTTTTGTGTGTTGTGTTTACCCCATTTTTTTATATCAATTGCATACTCATCCTACCTGGAAAGGGATCTCTTTCTGAATTGTCCTTCCCAAGATCCAAAATGTCTTCTAGTTTTTTCCCTACAAGTTTTTTTTTTTTGTTTTCTTAGAGAATCAATGTTGGGAGTGGGGGGGTTGTCAAAAACAAGGCCTGTTAAAGTCCCATTGAGGGTTTCCTTGTATGATTTTGGGGCTATACAAGAAATATATATATATATTTACATGTACTCAAGCTGTGTTAGGTTTAGTATGATTTTTGGGTAGAGCAGTAGGAGTGTGTTATCCAGGTGCTGACCTGATGGACCATTAGTTAGGATTCAGATGCCACTTGGTGTAGCCACAGCAGTTATAGTATGGAAAAAAGCATAGCAGTTCTAGTATTAACTAGCACAGCAAATTCTGTGTACAAGATAATGTACTATGTTAGTGTTTCATTTCTGTGACTTATTTTCTCAGTCATATAACATAAACATATTGTGGACCAGTAACTCTCAAAAAGGATGTAATTATGTGCAAATGAGATAAATTAGTTTGCTGTGAAGACATATTTTCTTATCTACATCCACTTCCAAGACCTCCTGTACATTTGAAAAGACACAGAGGTAATGGTAATAATAAGCGTTGGCTGTGCAAGAGCCCTCAGACAGATCTGTGAAAAGCTGCTATTGTAGCTAATGGAAAGGAGCATGTGTGTTGCTGTTGCCTGAATCATTTTAGATTTAAATTGCCAGAGTTATTATGTCTTTCATCTGTCTATTCTTGTCTCATTTTCTTTATCATGAAATAATCTTGGCGCTTTTAAAATCCCACTTTAGAGAACATGACCACATTTTTATGCTGCGTATTAATCTTGCATTATCTGTTTGGCCATAACATTATACAGTCTTGTATTTCTAGCACCTTCAAGAGCTACAGAGACTTTCATTTGCTGCTTCTTATTAAAAATCCCCACATTAATGCAAAGGGTATTATTGGATAAAGGAATGAAATTTATAGTCATTATAAATTCACAATTTCTGACTGTCACTTTTTTGTACAAATGCATTTGCTAAAACTGCTTCACAGTTTTTTTATTTGAGCAGCTACACACTTCTCAGTTTATCCTCCGCCTTTCATTCCTGAAGAATGTTGCAGTACAAGGCTGTAATATTAAAATTATACTTGATTTGAGAAAAAGCTGTCAAAAAATAAATCACATTTTTTTTTGTCTTCAGTAAATTATTACTTATGCCCAATATTCTGCAAGGTTGAATCCTATGATTCTAACTGCCTGTTAACAGAAGTAAGGATTAGGTAAATTCATTTGACAGTCAATCACTTACTCTCAAGAAAGAATGCCAACTGTTGTCCAAACAACACTAATTTAGTTTTGGAAATGGAAGCATAATATCAATGTAGTAAATGCATTTTTTCTGTTTTGAAAATATATTCAATTGCGTTCTTGTATTAATTCATTACCTGATTGTGTTTTCGTGATACAATCATTTCTGTTATTATTTTGTGGTTTCTGGTAAAGACAACTTTAACATTTACACCTATTTTTCACCTTTTATTGTGAGCTTTTGATTAATTTTTTATCAATATGTTTTGAACGTTTTTATGCCATCATTTTTGTTTTCAGCTTATTGCTCTGATGCAGCTATTTAGAATGTCTTGTTGTTAACAACAATTCCACGTTGCAGCCAGATATTGCGATCAGTGATGCTAGCTATGCCCCGGTATATAAGATTGCAGCTCACTATCGCCGTCATCCATGTTTGTGTTAGTGGCTGTTACAACTTTTCCAGCAACCATGAATTTTTCTCGTCAAGTTTTTGTTAATATATTTAGCATGGATATTCCAGTTTTCTGACCTTTTGATTTTAAACCCAGCTAGCTGTCAACTTACGTTTTTCTTTCATCTCTTGATTTCTTTTCCTTTGTTTTTTTTTCAAGGTCTTTCCATCTTTGTAGAAAACATTTCCCTCAAAAAGCATATACCTTGAATTGTTCTGTATACCTCTATACAAGAGTGAAATCATAATGCATGCATTATATGAAATATTGTGCATAAAATAAAACTGATATCTTATAGTTTAGAACAAACAATTTTCATTGCTTGTTTAGCAAGAGTAGCACAGCTTTGTTTTCTAGCAAGGGAGAGCAACATATTGACAAAACCAGTTCTCACTGTAGTAGTCTTTTTATCACTTTGTATAAGCACAACGTTCATCCATCCATCCATTTTCCAACCCGCTGAATCCGAACACAGGGTCACGGGGGTCTGCTGGAGCCAATCCCAGCCAACACAGGGCACAAGGCAGGAACCAATCCTGGGCAGAGTGCCAACCCACCGCAGGATACACACACAAACACACCAAGCACACACTAGGGCCAATGTAGAATCGCCAATCCACCTAACCTGCATGTCTTTGGACTGTGGGAGGAAACCGGAGCGCCCGGAGGAAACCCACACAGACACGGGGAGAACATGCAAACTCCACGCAGGGAGGACCCGGGAAGTGAACCCGGGTCTCCTAACTGCGAGGCAGCAGCGCTACCACTGCGCCACCGTGCCGCCCCAACGTTCATTTAATATGCAAATTAAATACCATAAGCTGTAACCAATCATAAGCCCTTAGCTTACTAAAGACCATAAAATACATATAAGTTCATATCTCTTAATACCGTTAACACCTCCAGGAAATGATAGGAAGACATCCATTATACTGGCAACATAAATATACAACAAAGCTCAATTTAAAGAGCTATCTGTATGAAGTTCACTATCTCAGCAAAGACTTTTTATTGTCACTTTTTATTCTAGGCATAATGCCTATAAAAACAATAACAGTTAAATTCACAAAACACTAAACAGATGGCCCTGTCATTTGGTCAACACATGCACTAGCTCTATGTAGCAGTGAAGCCAAGAGTCTACTCTGGTTAAGATGTAACACCTTGAAGAATAGTAAATATTAACAAACAAATCACTATATGTCTTTCATCTTATACACAATAGCTGACTCAATAGACTGGTGCTGTCTGTGCAATATGTATCTTATGAATGTCAGTATTGTGGACATGCTGTTAAAATTAGAAAATATAGCTTAGCTCCTTCAATGCACAGTAATTTAATACAAAGTTGATTAATCTACTCTATATATATAAAATCCTAAGCCTAAAAATGCAACGATTTTATGTGACATTTTCATGTTATGTTTTGTTTTTTTTTTTTTTAATTTTATTGATTTTATTGTAATCATTCCATACAAATAGATCAATTTTTACAAAAAGTAGGATTGAAAACAAACCAACCCCCACCCCTGAGAAAGAGAGCATGGCCAACGGAGTAAAACTTAGAGCTAGTAACAATAAATAAATTGATGAATTTAA
Source organism: Erpetoichthys calabaricus (assembly GCF_900747795.2). Lineage (NCBI taxonomy): Eukaryota > Metazoa > Chordata > Cladistia > Polypteriformes > Polypteridae > Erpetoichthys > Erpetoichthys calabaricus. The sequence continues at coordinate 62,892,521 of NC_041403.2, forward strand.
TAAGCGGATAAAGATATAATGGAGAAGAAAAAGAAATGGAAAGAGAATCTGCTTCTTCAGTGATTTAAGAGCCTATTCTAAAATATTATTGGTTAGATCCTTCCAGGTTTTGAAAAAGTTCTGCACAGATCCTCTAAGTAAGAATTAGATTTTTTCCAATTTCAAATAATATAAAACATCAGTTATGTCATATGTAGGCTATACATATATGTTTGGTATCATTCTTTTCAGAATTTATCGAACTTTAATGTGATGTTGTTAGATTTTCAGAATCTTATTCCATTTTTAAATTATAAACTTAAAAATATCAAGAACTCGCCTCCCATAAGACGAGACTTTGTGCCAAAAGATTTAACCACGCCCAGGGTGCCGGAAATAAAAGACAAAGAGTAGGGCAGCTGCTGTCCAGGCTTTTAAATGCAGATCAGCAGTAGCAATCCAGCAGCTGATTGAGCAAAGAGGAGGTAAAAAAAACTGTATATGTTTCCCATTGTATCACCGTTTAAGAGGGTTTTCAGACCCTCTGTGTCTCCTTGGGGTGCGTTCAGCCCCCCTCTTCACAACACAAGGGGCAGAGACGTGAAGTGGTGTGGCTGGAGCCTAGTGCAGGCTGAGGTTGGTGAGCGAAGCGAGCAATGGGCAAATCCCCTAGTCATCTATAAAAAGGAACAATCTCACAAAAAACTCTCAATTGACAGCTAAACAAACCAAAGCAGCTCCCCTACCCCAAGTATGTGCCTTAAAAGTCATACCTCTACTTTTGATAGGTTTTTGCCATATAGACGCAGGCTTCCAGTAGCCCTGGGATTAGAAAATGGATGGATACATGAGGGCTTTCAAGATGTTTCTGTCATTTTTGTTTGTGGGTAAAAGTTATTAAAGTACATGGAATTTACAAGCATTATGCACATAGAATGGAGATTGTGTTTCCTCACCAAAGCATGTATGAGTGAGTAGTAATATTCAAAAATGGTTAGGATGTTGAGATGGATGCAAAGTAGTTGAGAAACCATTGATGAAAAACATGAGGAAGCTTTCGTTCTCAGCTGTTTTTGTTCTGCCACAGAGGAAAAAGGCTTAAATAAAACAAAAAAATCCTTTAATCACCAGACTGAAAAGTATAGGCAAAGTTCCACATGCTTTTTTAAAACTCAAACGTCCCTGCTACAAAAATAATCAGGAAAAAAGTGATTGAGATATGGAAAAATCTCAAAGAGATCAAAGTCAAAACTAGGAGATCAAGAAAACCAGGTGCCAAAACTAAAACACAATAAACACTTGTAATCAAAATGGTTCTTGCAATCTTAAGCCATAATTCACTAAGAAAAACCAAATGCATTGACATTAACCAACACAAAACTTGAATGCCAGTGTGCACCAGCATTTGTAGCAGTGCTTCTCAAGTTCAGTCCCGATGACTCCCTGTGGCTGCAGGTTTTTGTCCTAGCCCATTTAATCTCCTACCTTAATTAAGCAAGCCATTCATTCCCAGTTTTTATGTGTTTTGCATCCATCCAGATATTACAAACTGGTTATGCTAATTTGTTACTGACTGAAGCAGGAAAGTATTTATTAGTTGGATAGGAAATTTGTTCTTTTTTCTTTTCCTTTTTCATTTTGTTTTAATGTTCTGGTTATTTAGACATTTTTTGACTAATAAGCACACAAGTGGGTAACTCTGAAATAGTTGCTTTTGCGCTGGCATCTGCTTTGTTCATCATTAATTGTCGTTATTCAGATACAAATTAAGAAAGCAAACTCCACAGAAAAAGTAAATACAAAATAACAAAGTAAGCATTTAAAGACACAAATATCATTTTTTGTAAGTTTAAATCCGACACTACTCCTCTTTTCCAAATGCAAAATAAACGGAAAAAAATTGGTCAGCTAATTAAACAATGGGATCAGTTAAATGTAAAAGTGATTGACTGATTGAGAAACAGTTTGGGACAAACACCTTCAGCCACAGGTGCCCCAGGACTGAATTTGTGAAATTACTGCTTTAATGCATCACAGCAATAATGTCACGTTAGGCCACTCTGAAAGGTGTGGCCTAGAAAACCAGGACCCATATCCTAGCAACAGCCACTCAAATGGCAGTGCCCATCCATAAACAAATGGTCATGGTAAAAGAAACACATAAATGATAATAATTATTAACACTTATCCAGAGAAAGTAACTTATACAAATACCCATACTGGGAGATTCTTTGATGACAGAAACGTTGGAAAATTTCAAATGACTCTGAAACCAAATTAAAAGAAAACAGAAGAAAAACTATTTTTGTCTGAATTATAGCAGTCTTTATTTTTATGTTTTTTTTGTATTTTGTTTTTGTAATTATTTTTTCTTTCTTTTTTATTTTAGATTATGTTAAGCATTCCATCATTATTAATCTAATTCAGTTAGCTTTTTCTGTGATTTGTGGGTGTTTTGTTAATTATGTTAATTGCCTAATTGTGTTTGATGAAAACTAATCCTTCAGCAAAATGGCATTAGTTCCGTTTTTGTAGGTTTCTTATTGATTTTTTGAAATGTTTTGCAGTCTTTTGACAATTTTGTATTGGGAGCTTTTTCTTTTTAATATAGTGTTTTGTACAGTAATCCCTCCTCCATCGCGGGGGTTGCGTTCCAGAGCCACCCGCGAAATAAGAAAATCCGCGAAGTAGAAACCATATGTTTATATGGTTATTTTTATATTGTCATGCTTGGGTCACAGATTTGCGCAGAAACACAGGAGGTTGTAGAGAGACAGGAACATTATTCAAACACTGCAAACAAACATTTGTCTCTTTTTCAAAAGTTTAAACTGTGCTCCATGACAAGACAGAGATGACAGTTCTGTCTCACAATTAAAAGAATGCAAACATATCTTCCTCTTCAAAGGAGTGCGTGTCAGGAGCACAGAATGTCACATAGATAGAGAAAACAATCTCTAGCAAACAAATCAATAGGGCTGTTTGGCTTTTAAGTATGCGAAGCACCGCGGCACAAAGCTGTTGAAGGCGGCAGCTCACACCCCCTCCGTCAGGAGCAGAGAGAGAGAGAGAGAGAGAGACAGAGTTTGTTTTTCAGTCAAAAATCAATACGTGCCCTTCGAGCTTTTAAGTATGCGAAGCACTGTGCAGCATGTCGTTTCAGGAAGCAGCTGCACAAAAGATAGCAACGTGAAGATAATCTTTCAGCATTTTTAGACGAGCGTCCGTATCGTCTAGGTGTGCGAACAGCCCCCCTGCTCAATCCCCATACGTCAGGATCACAGATAGTCAGCGCAAGAGAGAGAGAAAAGTAAGCAATCTAGCTTCTCAGCCATCTGCCAATAGCGTCCCTTGTATGAAATCAACTGGGCAAACCAACTGAGGAAGCATGTACCAGAAATTAAAAGACCCATTGTCCGCAGAAATCCGCGAACCAGCAAAAAATCCGCAATATATATTTAAATATGCTTACATATAAAATCCGCAATGGAGTGAAGCCGCCAAAGGCGAAGCGCGATATAGCGAGGGATCACTGTATTCTTGAAGTGCTGGCTTTTTGGATTCTGAATTTTGTCTTGTTCCATCCAGATATTTTTTTGATAATATTCTTTTATTTTTATTTTGTTAATGAGTTTTTTTAACCTTTTGCTTTTAATTTTATTGTTAAAATTAAAATATATTAGCTTTTTGATGGCTAGAGTTTTTAACATTTTTCTCTCTCCATATGTGGCATCAGTCACAACATCACTGATAGAAATGTAATAATTGAGAAAATTACATTACAACTAAGAAAGGTTCATGAGGTAAGAAAAATGGAACATAACTAGCTTTACACATAACCAAAAACAAAAAAAAATATTTCCATTAGGCATTCAGAAGCTTGTAGGCCACTGGCACCGAGAATCAGGGAAATGATTTGGGGAAATAATGAATTTGAAACTTTTCTAACATAAATACGTTTCGGGAAAAGAAAGGGTAGAAAGGTTTTGAAAAATTCTTTGGATAATGCCAGAGAGCTAAAATATGTATTATCCAAATACACATATGGGAGGCATAAACACATCCGGAGAACAGAAAAGTATAAAGTAATCCACATGGAAATAGGCAACTCTATCCCTAACATAGCAATCTTTTTCCAAGTCTACCAGGTGAGATGCCTGGCCTGCTTGAGTATATGCTGGGCGTTCCCAGGTGCTTCTGCATTCCTGAGCTTCAGTTTACCATAAGTTAGCAGACATATTTGGTGAGTCAACATTGCTGTCTCTCCTGATATTCAATAGGGCTATTACATGTAGGATCTGTTGTTACCCACCATGAGTTTGGGAAAATTCTTCCAGCTTTCTGCCAGTCCTCACTGATGTCTTTCTTGCTTCGATGTCCACAAAGTAATTACTTCTGGAGCACTCTCTAAATTAATATCTTCCATTATCCCTTGGGCATGCCTCCTTTTTTTGCTTTGGCTTGTAGATTATGTCACCAGTGCCACCAAGTGCTCTTTTCTACTTTATTAAAGGCCTTGCCGGGACCTTGTTATGATCAAAAGGTAAAATAACGGACCAGGAGATAAAAATAGTGATGGGACCATCAAACAGGGCCTAATACAGGGAAATCAAACAGAAAAGTGATAAACTTACCCAGTAATGCAAAATTCAGAACACATAGTTAATGGAAACAAAATGGTAAGTTATAATACTGAAGATCAAATTGGAAGCTTTCAGCTTTCACTAGCACTAATAAAAATAATTTTTGATAATGAAAATTCATAGTTTGGACATGAAACACTGGCATTTTTTAAACATGCTTGCCATGTTTTTAAAATATCGATATAATAATCATGTGCTTGGCAACAAGCATTGTTATCACAAATTACATGGCTGTACCTGGGCTTAAAAAAGTGAAAATAGTGACAAAAAAATATCACAGTTAAACTGATAGTAAGAAAAATAAATCAAATCAGCATAAAAACATGTAACTATAATTTGTTCTGTGTCATGCTGTCTTTCCCTGCCTGGCAAACCCCCTGTACCCTGAATATCCCATCACAATACATACACTTTGTTACACACTTTAACTGCTTTTGCCAATGAAAAATGGTAAAACATATTCCCACATGAGCTCAGCAGTGTTTTCACATTTTAAACAGGCACCATAAAGCCAATTAAGGTTTATGTTGCTTTGGTTAGATCCCCTGACCGATTACCTTCCTGAAAATAGGAACTGTCAAATGTCTTACTATAGTAAGTGACACATACAAACAGAAATAAATAAATAAAATCATGGAGGATTGATTACAATGCTTCGAGTTGATCTTACACTAGACTTTAAGACATTACTGAATATAACATAATAAGAATATTGAATTGTTTTTTTTTCTATTTGTTCCTGACCTATTACTGACTCTGTTACACCAGAGAGATGTGCTAGCAAAAATAAATAATATGGACAAAAAAGAAAACTAATTGAGAAGTTAAGCATATTTAAACTGAGTCCTGCAGCCAGAGTGTGACAGATCACTCTGTCACATTTAGGTTCATTGGCAGCTCTGACATTTCCCAGTGTGAGCATAAAGAATTGGATGTGAGTGTGCCTTGTGCCTCAGTTTTGAGTTTGGTTTCTGCCATGCACCAAATAATTCAGGAACAGACTTCAGATACCCACAGTCCTAAAATTGGATTAAATAGATTCAATAAATGGTTGATAAGTCTGAACAATAATTGAATGAATGTTAATCTAATATCATACTGTATTATAAGTTGAGAAGGGCAGAGCTAATTCATTGTACATCTTCTTTTGGACAACTGTCACAGTACTGTTGTGCTGCAGGAGTAATGTTTCAGTGCATTTTAAATAGCTTTGGGGAATTTCAAAACTGAACTTGATTATTTTGGAAAAATCAGATGGATAGAACTGGTGAGCTTTATAGGGTGGAATAGTGTGTTCCCACCAAAATTGTTTTAATGTCATAATGTGATGTAAGAAAGAAAAAGAGTAGATGATATAAAACAGTGTTTCTCAACCACACGTTGCTGTCACCTAAAAAACTTTTTCCATGCCAGATTGGTTAAGTGTTATTCAGCATGTGAATTTTTATTCACCATTATGTGATATTGCCTAGTATTATTTTTATGAGGTAATAATTACAACATGTGCTTTATTTCTTTATGTTCTTGTTTTTCCTAGGCCTGTACACTTTTGGCTGAATCAAGCCCAGTCCTACTTGTACTGCAGTGAGCACAGCACTTCAGGAATCTTCTCTGAGGAGGCTCACAGCTGTACGTGTCCTTTTGATCAAGTTCTCTGCCAAGGGTCTGTGCCATGCATGGTGGCAGATGGAGTAGCGTGTTCCTCTTGTGCTCCAGAAAATCTCACACGTTGCGGTGCCTGCAATCCAGGATACCTGTTATTTCAGGGAGCCTGCAAGCCAAAAATTGCTGATTCTTTAGATCAGTATATCAGCTTTGATTCAGACATGGCTGATGGTGAAATGAGTTATCTTTTGCAACGTCTGGACAGCAAAATGGAAGTGCATGCCATTTACATCAGCAATGATGTCCGTCTTGGTAGCTGGTTTGATCCATCTTGGCGTAAACGTATGCTTCTTACTCTGAAGAGCAACAAAAACAAATCCAACTTGATCCATATGCTCCTAGGCATTTCCTTTCAGGTGTGTTCCACAAAAAACAGCACCTTGGAACCAGTGCCTGCAATTTATGTGAACCCTTTTGGAGGAAGTCATTCAGAAAGTTGGTTCATGCCTGTCAACCAACCGAGTTTCCCAGACTGGGAAAGAACTAAACTGGATGCTTCACTCCAGTGCTCTAACTGGACTCTAATGTTAGGAACCAAATGGAAGTCATTCTTTGAAACTGTTCACATGTACCTAAGGAGCCGAATCAAATCAGATGACCCGAACAGCAATGAAACCATTTTCTATGAGCCTTTAGATCTTGACGACCGATCCGCTAATCTGGGATACATGAAAATTAACAGTCTCAAAGTGTTTGGGTACAGTATGCATTTTGACCCAGAAGGAATTAGGGACCTGATCATGCAACTGGATTACCCATACACTCAGGGTTCTCAAGACTCAGCTCTTCTCATGTTGCTGGAGATGCGAGAACGAGTCAACAGGCTCTCGCCTTACGGCTCCCAACGCCTGGATCTCTTTTCCTGCTTACTACGTCACAGACTGAAACTCTCCACTAGCGAGGTAGTTAGAATACGAGACTCTCTCCAGGCCTTTAGCTCAAAGCTGCCAAATACACCCGACCAAGAACTGAACCAGCTATGTAGCTAGCTTTGGCCACTTTCTTTGTGGTCTGAAAAAAGAGGACTCATGTACTGTATATTAATGGCCTTGTGGTTTTGCAGTTTCCATGTGCAGTAACGATTTGCACAAAGTAGATAACTGAGTGTTGACAAGCCTTTTCATAAGACTTTATATAGGGAGAGAGTCTGAGTTCCTCATCATTGACACAGCTCTTGAATATCTGCAGAGCAGATGACAATTTGTTTTGATGTTGTCTATGAAGCACAGCTTTTTGGTCAACAAGCATTCATTGGAGTTGCTTTAAAGCATCGGGTTGGACATGCCATTTCAAACATATAAGGCAATATTTGCTCACTTCAAATGTTTGTGCAGTTGAGGACAAATATGATAAATAAAAATATTTCCTTGTATAATTTGTTTTTTTTTTTTTTGGTAAAAAATGTGAATTTATTTTAGGTGGACTATGCAGTCATTTGGCCATATTGAAAAGCAACATTCAATCCTGTTGTAATTTTTGCCCAGCACTGCAATCCTGTTAAGCCGGCCTGTCAATGCCATTCATGTCCATGCTGTCTAATTTCTGGTAGTGAGAATGTAATGATGGAGCATTTAGCAGTTGTCGTGGTTATCAAGGACAATGTCATCTTTGGTGTGACATCTGTTTGCCTTTATTGTTTTTTTTTTTTTGTTTTTTAAAGTTATGGAATTTTCTGCAGGTTATCTATAGCAATCGTTTTGGTCACTAAAATTTTGTAATATTAAACAGTTTTATATCTGCTCATCTTATATTAAGTGACATATGATTAGGTTATTATGCAAAGTCTAACATGAAATTTTTGACCTTCAATGTGCTGCAAAGCTCCTTTAGGTCAATTCGTCATAACTATATATAAAGTACATGTACACCACGCTATTATTATGAAAAAACTAGCACTATAGTATATACACTTGGAGGAATGCAAGAACGAAGAAGGCTGTTTGTTTCTCTTAGTGGTTCAGCATACCCTCCAAATGAATAGAAGATGTCTCATGTTAGGTACACATTAATCATACAGGTTTTGTTTTCTGAAATAATACGACATGAAATAAAATTACATGCATCACCATTCACTGCCCTGTTGTATATAAACCTATGGGAAATGTTTGTTGCTATAGTGTGAACCATAGTGCTTTTGCAAAAGAGAAACACGTATACAGAAAGGTTAAATTAAGGTGTGGGTGTCTTGGCAGAATTATTTTAATGTGTATACTGTAAAGAAATGGATTAATAACCTTAAACCACATAGTAAAATACGCAACTATTAAACTTAATGTGCATAATCTGGGAAATCAGTGGTCTGGGTACAGTACAGATTTTTGCAGGTAGAGCATGTATTCCATTTAAATGGCTTCTTAATATCTAGACATCTCATATATTGCCGCAGTACTTTTAGCTCTGTTTCTTTGAAGCTCAGCAGTGTGCATTGGCTGTATTGTATTAATCCTGCTTCATGAGGAAGACATCCACCAAGGTAACCATGATGACTGCTTTTACAGCAGACACATAAAACAGCTTTTTGAACTAATTGAAATGAAAATTATGCTTGTAAAACTTTGCCTTATATTGTACATACTGTTACAAAAAATGTAAGAAAGAAAGATGATAATCAGAGATTTTGAAATATTATCCCTTGGTTTTTATACATGAAGTGTCATGTTTTATTTAGAAATCTTATCATCTATAAATAGCATCATTTACTGTTAAAATAACTGAAAAGAATGCAAATTCCATATTTCTTCACCATTGCTTACATTTGACATCCTTGCAGCATTTTACATTGCATTTGTACAATGTAATGTTACTTTCATTGAACTAAAACAGTGTGCTCAATGCTATAAAATAATGAACATTCAAAGGTGATTAATATGAAAGATCTACAATGTTTCTTAGACAATTAAGTAATTAAAGACATTCTTGGATTATAAAATTTGTTTTTGAAATCCTGTCATTTGAATAGTAAAATTGGTGGGTCTTTGCACCAGAGTCACTTTGTTTACCTCTGGGGATTTTTTTCAATTATTGCCCATATTCAATAAATCGTTTTTGTTTTAAAGATCAACTAATTCATTAGTTCAATGTATTTTTATTATACATTTTCACATACATTTTGGTACTTCAATATCTGGGGTTCAACAATGGCTGGCATTAAGTGGGTATACATGCACACACGTAACCGGATTAAGGTAAGTAAGGTGGAAACCTGGTTTCTTAAAAATTCGTGTTAATATGGTCAAGTAATCTTTTGCTGTTCTCTTTTGTCAAAGGGCTCCGCAGTCATTAAACTGCATAGAAGAGAGTTAAACGTCATCATCATCCCCAATGAATTTGAAAATAAACATGGTGCCTGTGATCATTTTCTTTTGCTTTATTAATATGTTTCATCAAGGTGATGCTTTTTTTATAGGTTTCTGTTACCAAACTGCACACAGCACACACTTTTCTGCTTGGCTGACTGAGACCTGCAAGGACTTGGTACGTGTGTTTCTTGCCTCACACACAGTGCTGCTGGAATAATAAGAAGGCAGGTATATTACTTCAATAAAATAAGAATTGTAATTAGGTTACTCATTACTTTAAAGAGTAATTGGACTATGTAACATATGTTACTTTTAACGAGTTTCCCTACTGCTTTCAAAATTCTGTTGTAGAGTTTAGCACTGTACATTCAGCTCATCAACATAAATTTAGCAATTTCTGAAATATTGAGAAGGATTCTTTCAGCCAGGAGAAGGAATAATGCAATTGCCTGAACATTTGCCTCTGGAAATGTATTTTGTGGGCTGTTCTACCTGTGCCTGTTGAAAGTGTGTGCAAAAGCAAATACATCTGCAGGACATGCGCAGACTTCAAAATCCTCAACAGTAACCTGGTTAAGGATTTACATGGCCACATAAATAGGTTATTTGCAGGTTTCTTAAAGGCCATTAACCTGCTTTCTCTAGCCTGAATAAGGGTTTACATGGCATTTTAGAAACCAGGTTTCTGTGAATAACTGGGTGATTGAAGCGCATGTAAATGTGCAAATTTTATTCTGGCAGAGAGTTCCAGAATAGATCCTATTGCCCTTTACATGGCTCTTTTAGGTGGTCTTCTATCCTTAATAGGTCTGCTCACCATTGCTGCACTAGATGGAGTGCTGTTTGCGACTTTGCAGGCTTGCACCCCTGCCGCCAAGCTCCTACTTCTGGTGACTCATCCCTGGCTGATACAACTTGTCAGCACCGTTACATCGCCTTCTCTTTGAAGTGATTGTCCCCAGCAACCACTTCCATCTCCTGAAAGTGGCACACAACAATCCAAAATGGTAGAAAGGTCTTTGCATAGTTGGTGACAAAAGCACATTGGCAGGAGTCTTGAGCACTTTGCTGTTAGGTAGTGCATTAGGGATGTTTAGTGCTGTGTTGTCAAGTGGTGCAGGAGAGGGCAGGGCTATGCAATGACATTGACAAATTGCATTGATCATAGATGAGTCTTCACAAGTACAGTATGAGCAGACATTCCATCACCATTAGCAGGGGAGCCTATAAAAATGGCAAGCCTGCAAAGTCACAAACGGCATTCTTTCTAGAGCAGCAACTGCAAGCTGTCTTTTGAAGTATAGCGAGATACCTAAAAGAGCTACAGTATATAAAGAGCAAAAGAATCCCACTTTAGATACCAATGTAGCATCAGCGCTGAGTCCCAGAATGGACCTTTTGCTCTTTACATGGCTCTTTTAGGTGTCTTGCCATCCTTTAAAGGGCAGCTAGCCATTGCCACACCAGATGGAATGCTTGTAATGACACTAACAATTTACATCAGCAAGGGATTAGTCGCCCATAGTATAAGCTGGCATTCCCTCACCAGTGGTAGGGGTGCCTAAAAAAGTGGCAAGCCTGTAATTTCTCAAACAGTATTCTGACTAGTACGAAAAAGGCAAATGGTCCTTTTAGGGATAGTGAGCCACTTCAAAGAGTCGTGTACAGAACAAAGACTCGGCGCAGGTGCTGCGTTTTGTTTATGACTTTTCAGGCTTGCCATTTTTAAAGGTGCCACTGCTGCTGGTGACAGAATGCCCGCTCATACTTGTGATGTAGCTTGTCAGCACCGTTACAGTATCTAATAACAAGTGAAAGATTCTCCCTTCTTTCATTTATAACTCCTATTAAAAACTAACAAGTGTTTTATGTATTCCATACACATTATAAAGTAACTAATTAAAAAAAAGAGACATGTTTTATGTACAGTATAAATGCTTTTCTTTTACTAGCTTATATGTGAATTTTTCTCTCTGTTCTTTTCTCTGTGCGACTCCATTTGCCAACGCATTCACCATTTAGATGATGAGAAAATATGACATTTAACTCTTTACTATCTTCTGTAGAATATATATATATATATATATATATATATATATATATATATATATATATATATATATATATAAGATTGTTCTTATCTACTATATAATAAAATTCTAAGATTTGTGTGTGCCCGGTTCCTCTGAGCAGTCTCATTGGTCAGTTTGGCTTTGTTGATGCAATCAAAAGAGGAAGTGTGAATGTAAGACACACAAGCAGAAGTAAAAGCATAGGAGGCATACTGAGAATTGTCTTCAAAGACGCAAAGTTAAAAAATGAACAGAAGGCGAGAAAGGTGCTTTGAGTCTGAGAAGCAGGCTGTACAGGAACGTGCTCGAGACAGAGAGTGCCAGTCAAGAGAAGTTCAGACACAAGAAGATACAGAGGAAAGGTGAAGGAGGAATGCTAAAGGTACACATAGAGCAAGAGATATCAAATACGTTTTAATTTATCCTACTACCAGTAATATAGCCAACATATTAATAAAAAGCTTGCCAAAGATAAACATTTATAAATATTTTAGGGATCTTTAGATTTCTGCAAGTATAGTTATTCTGAGGTGCAAAAAGAAAAAAGCATTAGTCTGCAAAAGGATTGGGATACCAGCCGGTCACCCCATTTAATAGTTTATGAAAATAAGAGGAAAATGGCACATGAGGGTGCAAAAATGGCTTCAACCCTAAAAAAAGCGCAGTCGTTACTTGAGAGTGCTCTGCCCTCCTCAACGATGGGTTCCAATCTGAGCCCTGACATCCTATGGCTTCAGTGTTTATCTGTTGGCAGGTTGTCAGAAACAGAACTGGGTCACATGTCCTCCAGTGGTCGAGCTTCAGAACTGCAGGTAAAATGGGAGATGTGAGCAGAAACAATGCCCTCTGTCTGCTTGGGGTGGTATTTTATGTCCCCTAAGCTCATGTGCATGACACTGTATTTTAAATGTACAATGTATCAAAAGCTAATTGGAGAAATAAGTTAACTTTACAGATACTTATGCAAGTAATCCTAGTTTATTTAATAATAATAATAACATTCAATTTATATATCACCTTTCATATGCTAGGAAGATCATTGCTCTTACATTTTAATCAGTCTACAAAGAGAATTTAATAGGTGGGCTCCATTGGGACCAAAGTTAAATAAAGGATGTCTATTTCCTGACTGAGTACTTTGGTGATCCTAGCTTCTATTTAAGGGAATTTCTGCAACAATCTTAATGGTAAATAACATAAATAATGTAGATTCTATTATGAATGGAGTTTTGTTTTTATTTTTTTCTGTGTTCTTCTTCAGTTAGGTATAATTTCTTGTGGTCTTTCTCAATTTTGTGGTCATTTTCGTGATTGGAGTATTCATATAAATAAATGTATTATTATTATTATTATTATTAATAAGAAGTCGACTTTCATCTAACATCTTTTTGGAAGCCATTTTATGGATTCCATTGTCACGATGTGAGTCCTGGTTGCTAGAGGCGTGTCATCTAGAGTCCCAACATCATGGGGTCAATTGGTGAAAAATTAAAAGATCATCTCAATGGCCATTTTGTATCTGAGATTGGAAAAAAAACTGTAGCTACTTGATATACTTTTCGTTTTTGATTACTGGTTGTAGAAGCAAGCTCTGGTTTTTGATTTTGACTTCTTTCTCTTCTGGTCTTTTTCTTTGCCCTGTCACTCCGTTCTTTCTCCCGATCCTCACTTTTAATTTTTTGGATTGTCTGTCTTTGAGCAGTCATTACAGATTCATACTGAGTCAACAGTTAAGTTTAAAATTAGGCAAAAAAATTATGTTGAACTGCAGTAGTCAGTTTGTTGTTACTGTATCAAAAATGCTTTCAGAATTATAGAACAATGACTGGTTTTAAATCTGTTGTCAAGGCAGCATTAATTAATTAAAGTAATAAAGTGCCATTCCTAATCGATATGCAACATTACGTTGTAAAATTATTCACATTGGCATAATTTTTCCAGTTAACATTATATGATCTTATTAGGTCTGTAGCACATTTATATAAAAAATAACATTTAGTAGGTAGGTTTGTGTTAATAAACCACACAGTAACCATGATATATAATGTTCAGTCTCCATCTATTTATTCATTGGAGGGGATCAGTGTCAACATACTAAGTTGGGCAAACCAGGCCACTGCCTGCATCTTCCAGTACATTGAATTCCCAAGCTCTCACACCTCACGTGAGAGACAAAATGCCATGCCGCAGGTTTTAGGTCTTCTCTCAGTGGCCGTACTTTGTTTTGCTTCGTAATTATTATTCAGCAGTCACCTTTCAGTCCATAGGCAATGTTTCCACTTCAGGATATTTCTGCACCATTAACATCCTCAGGGTAATGAAGACATTGGTCCAGTACTCACAATCTCTTTTTACTTTTTTATTTTGTTTTTATGTATAATGTACAAAAAAATCTATCAGTTAATATACTCATGGGCTGTCAATATATTTGGATTAAACCCCTTTGACATGTTGAACGGCATATTTTAAGAATATAGCCAGCTTGATAGCAAGCCTGTTGTTATATAACTTGTTTCAAGACATTTTATATAGCTCTCTGCAGAGAGGGCCTGCACGTGTTTAAAATTATAAGGTACTACTAGCTGTGTTACCCAGGACATTTCCTAAGACAATGGGCCTCAGGTTAATCAGATGTGATATGTAAGTAACTAGGTATTTTTCTGTATATGTATTTGCTGTTTTCTTTTTTTCTTCTATATGTTTGTGTTTTTGATTTACCAGAGGCTAATATTAATTTACTGGCGGTCCTCACTCTGGAGTATGCTATATACATCTGCTCATGAGTAAAATATTCCTGCTGTAGATCAACTCTTGCTTTTCCAGATGACTTGGCTTCTTAATTCAAAATGATTTGTAGGAATAATGAGAATTGTTTGTTTAAATATAAGTTCACCCTGTAGCTCATACTGATTTGAATGTAATATTTTTATCTGTAATCTGGTACCATTGCAAAGTTTTGGAGGGTTTAGATCAAAAGCAGTATACATGAACCTAAAACCTGGATTCATGAGGCGACCACTGCCATCCTGTACTTCTTCCTGTATTTATTTAAACTTTGTAATGGATAAAGTTTCCAAAGGAAGGAAATGTACTAATTAATAAAGTGATAGTGTGTAGATGTGTAAACGGAATCAATGCCAGAAAAGCATTACCTCAACATAATCTAATCTATGGATTTTTGCTTTCTCTTAATGCAGATTATACCTGTAATTGTATATTATCTGAAGTATGTTGAAGTAAAAGATTTTTCCCATCTAAAGATGAGCCTGAAGTTCAACTTGGCATTAGCTTTTCTAATTTATTCAAGTAAATCCCAAGACAATTCCCTTTAGGGACTTTAACATACATGATAAGACCACATTTTTAAACATCAGTCTGAAAAATGCCTAGTTAAATCACTTTCATTTATGAAATGAAACATCTTGTGTAAATTATTCTTCTAGTAAAAGAGGTTGATGTAAATAGGAAAAAATACATTAGATGGATCCCGTCCATTGAATGTTACAGATTTATAATGACTTCAAGTTTCAGGACTGGAGATCAAAGCAGTAGTCAAACTAAAGACAAGATAACAGATAATATATACTGATCTTTGCAAGGTTGATTTAGGACAAAAAAAGTTTTCTTTAGTTACATATAAATGCTTAACCTAAATCATAAAAATGTAAAAAGGAAATACTTTGAACTATAGCGCTTTTAAATTTATGTAGTCAGAATGCTATCTTTAATGTATCATGTTGTTTAAATCAAGCTCTTTTGCTTTTTTGTTTTAGGGTTTTAATATAAAACTCCAGTAGTGTGTCTTATCAATATATACAGAATATTTCTATATACAGTATGCTGTATGTTTTTATATATAAAAAATATGTATACTGTGGAACATACCCCGGACACAGACAGGCAGACACGTTGTAATCACCCCACACACGTTTATTATGCAAGTCCATTATTTACAAAAGTGCTCCTCAGTCCCCAAGTCCCCAAAGTCCTGGCCAACACACAACAATGCCTTCACTTTCTCTTCAGGCCGCCTCCTTGCCTCCTCCCAGACCTCGTCCTTCTCCTCACCTGACTCAAGTCCTGAATGAAGGGAGGAGGCCCCTTTTATAATCACCCGGATGTGCTCCAGGTGCTTCCCGGCAATCTTCCACCGGCACTCCCCAGTGTGGCAGAAGTGCCGGCTGCATACCCAGAAGCACTCCGGGTGTCCCCGATCCTCTTCCTCCCAGCACTTCCGGGTGTGGCGGAAGTGCTGAGGTCCAGGGCTCCAAAGGCATTGGAGCGCCCCCTGGCAGTGACCACGGGCCCCTACAGGGTTGAGCTTCACAGTTCTGTACCTGTGGTCCCCAAAGCAACCAGGGTGGTCACCCCCTCGTGGTCTGGAGGAGGTGCAAGCCCTCCTCTGGTCCTCTTGGGCATCCTGGCTGGGTACCACCCCCAGCCATGTGCCACAATACATATACACATACATATATATATTCACAGGTTTGAATTACAATCTGATTATTTAGGTGATTACCTACCAGGTAATGCTTATGGCTGGTCGGCCAGTCAGCAAACATTCTGCATGTCATCTCAGTTGCGAGAAACAGATCACAGATATGTTATAGAGTATTAACCAAATAATACAAAGAGTATTCAGCACGTGTTTTGCTCTTATTGGGGCTCATTGGATGTACACACTTTTGCATCCCCTTAACGGGGATCGAACCTTGGACGTTAACACCTGAGGCAAAGCCTCTGACATTGCACCACGGATGCAAAAGTGCGTACACCTGACAAGTCCCAATAAGGACGAAACACATATTGTGTACTCTTTGCATTATTTGTCAGATACTATATATATACCGTATATACTGATCAGTCATAAAATTAAAACCGTTCAGAGATAGAGTAAATAACATTAATCATCTCAATACAATGGCACTAGTCAAGGGTTGGTATATATTAGGCAGCAAGTGAACAGACAGTTCTTGAAGGTGATGTGTTGGAAGCCGGAAAAATGGGTAAGGTTAAGGATCTGAGTGACTTTGACAGAAGCCAAACTGACCAACATAAAATCGTAGCTTTGCCTCAACAAGGCAAGGCCATAATCAACAAGCACCCCAAAGTGTTATGTTGAAACAGTCAAGTAATTTAAAGAAACTGGGCATGACAGAAAACCCAGCAGAAGAGCAAAAAGCTGCTGCAGCTAAGTATATAAAGATCACTTCCTAAACAAACAGAAGACAATAATAATAATTCATTACATTTATAAGGTAAAATGCTTACACAGCATTCTGGCAGAGTTATTTGGCACCAAAGCACACAATTCTTCCATGTGAAGAAGACTCGTAGGATGTGTTGCACCTAAAAAAACAATTCCAGTGTAATTAACTCAACAAGCAGAAGAAATTACTTTGAAAAACTATAAAATCCACTGGCAAAAAATTACATGGACTGATAAATCCCACTTTGAAAATTTTGGTTCAAAAAGAGGATAGTAACAGAAGAACTACATTCATGCCATTTGCAGCCTCTGTTTGAATGGTCAGATCTCAGGAAATGGTATAGAACAGGGGTCCTCAGTTAGGTCCTTGAGGGCTTTAGTGGCCGCAGGTTTTTGGTCCTCCCAGTTTCATTATTAGAAGCCAGGGCTAGCAGACAGTGTTAATGCTTTCATTCTCCCAAGACAAATCATTATCACATTGTAGGTTTTTCGTTTTCTGAGAACATTATCCTTATGTTTTGTGGTCCTTTCCTTCTTTGTTATTTTTAAATATTTTATTATCACAGATACTTCATGATGCATATACCCAGGTTTAAATGGAAGCATGTTAGCTGGAGAGCTGGTGGTTCCTCTGTTATTTGCATCTCATTATTAACTGATGGCTGGTTAAGAAAACAGGCAACAATTAAAACTTTAATGCAATAGTTTAACACTAAAACAGGCAATTAATTGGTTTTGAATTGTAACAAGCAAGTTGACAAAAATTAAGCCCAAAGAAACACAATGCTTTAGTAGTAAATATACAAACTCATATTAAGAAATTGGTTAAAGTGAAAACCTACAAAATGCTGCCAATGTCAAATCTTGCTATTATTATTACTATAATACACAGTAATAATTTTGAAAACAGTATATATGTGTATATATATGTATACTGATATATATATATTATGGCGGCCCTTCTACTTATGTCCTGGGACACTTGATGGCAGCCTCCCTGGCTGACGATGGTGACTATGTTTCCCGCAGGGTTCCATGGGAGATGGAGTTCTCCACAACACTGTAGGGATCTGAGGTGGCCGCCAGGGGGTGTTGCATGGATCCCGGAGCCAGCTTGGACAACTCTACAGCCCCGCCTGGAAGTGCAATTAGCAACAGGTGATCAAGCACCTGCAGCACTTCCGGGTGGGCTATAAAAAGGACCGGCAACCACCACTCAGGGCCAGAATCAGGAGGAAGAGGACGAGGTTGCCTGGAAGGAGTGGTGGTGCAAGAAGAAGGGTTGTTACTTGTGTTGGTATTACTGTGCTTGGGACTGTGTTGTGGCTGGAGGGTTCACAGGAAAGACATGCCCTCCAGCTGAAGAAAAAATAAAAGTCCTTTGTGTTTTTACACGTGCCTCAGTGTCAGTCTGTGCTGGGTCGGGCGCTATAGTGGCCCATTTCACTATATATATATATATATATATATATATATATATATATATATATACCATATATGGTCATGTATAAGTCGGGTCTTGAAACCCAAAATATCAATCATAAAATCAGACCCCGACTTATACACCCATTCAAAAATGCGACACTTAAATTTTTTTTTTTTACATCTTCTTGCCTTCTCCAATCTCGCATCAGTTACCAATTTCTTTCTCTACTTCAATGACATTTAATTTAAAACCAGCTTCATATTTTCTTCTGATCGAATGTTCCATTGTAGGTAAGGGTTGTTCTTATGATAAAGGTGTATGAGGGTGTGAGATACAAAAAACGCAAATCAGTGCAAACGTTGCTTTGGAATAGTTCAGGTATTACAGCATGGTCACGTAGGCACGATAGAGTGAGAGAGAAGTTAGGAGCACCCACTAATACGGTGCATTGCCGCACCCACATAGAAGAAAAAGGCAGTGTGCTCCGTGGTTACTCTCTCAGGTAAGCATATCATAATCCCTTGTACCAACTGCAATCGAGTTTTCTGCATTTGACTTATATGACCGACATTATAAAATACCAGAAATTATACTGTAAAATCAAGACCCAACTTATCCGTGGGAGGACTTATCCGCGAGTATATATATATATATATATATATATATATATATATATATATATATTGTCGTGGACGGCCGAGGAGCAAGCATGACCAGATCGTTACCTCTCCAGAGTGCTAGATGGCAGCCCCCCTTGGTTGCAGTGGTGCCTAGGACTCCCACAGGGCTCCATGGGAGTTGGAGTTTGGTGCAACCCTTTTGGGAAATGTGGGATCTGCCAAAGGGTGCTGCAGCAACTGCTGAGCCCTTATGGGCAGTTCTTTCACCACACCCGGAAGTGCAGCCAGAAATACATCATCAAGCACCCGGAGCACTTCTGGGGGCATTATAAAAGGGGCCAGCCGACACTACTCGGGGAGCCAGAGTCGGGAGGCTGAGAGACAAAGCTTGCCAAGGAGGAGTGGAAGAGAAAGAAAAGAGTGAGAAGAAAAAGAAAAGAAAAATATTGTGTGGTGTTTGTGCTTAGTGGGACTGTGTTGTGCCTGTGGGAAATGGGGAAGGTGTTTCCCAAGAGGTGAAGAAAAATGAAAAGCATCTCTGTTTTTATATGTGCCTCCTGCGTCAGTCTGTGTCAGGTTGAGTGGCTGCTGTGTCTAAAACTCATTTTTTAGCTCACCTAAAACTTTTATACAGTTCTGTGTGTGTATGTATTAATATACTGTATATACTGGACTTAGGGGGCTGGAACATGTGGGTGGGTATGTAGGTGGCTGGTGAGGCCAATCTACGCGCTCTGGCAATATGGGTAAGGAATTGTAGGAGCACAACAGGAATCTTATAGATCCTTTCTTGCCTGTCTTCGTGGTTCAGCACCTAGTGTTCTTCTGACCTCACAGGTGGCAACACCTATGTAGAATGGAGGCACACCTGTTCTTGGCATGATGTTCCCATGATACTAGGTCTATGTTGAACGCCGAAACAGTATACTTCAAAGTGTGTTTCTTTTGACCTCCTTGGGAGCACTTTCCATGCTGGAGCTCACCACAGAATAGTTTCTTGGGCAGCCAGTTGTCTGGCATGTAAACCAAATGACCTGTCCATTGCAGCTATGACTTTATCAAGATGGTATGAATGCTGGGCACTCCTGCATGATAGAGGATTTTGGTGTCAAGGATTCTGTCTGGCCACTAAATGGCCAGGAGTTTCCTAAGGCGCTCGTAGATTGTCCACATTTTGCAGGTATAGAGAAGCATGCCTTGTAGACATTCAACTTTGTCTGCCGAAGGTGGAACTGGCCTTTGCAATGGTCATGTTATTTTTCATCATCAATGACTAAATTTTGGGACAGAGTGCTGCCAAGACAGGTAAACATTTTAGTTGTGTTTAGTTTCTGGTCATACACTCTGATGTTCAGGCTCAGTGTATGCTGAGATATCTCACCACTGTCCTGGACACTACCTACCATTCCATCATGGAACTGGCACACCATAGTGATAAACTGATTTGGACAGCCACACTTTGCCATGATCTGCCATAGTCCCTCTCTACTGACTGTGTCAAAAGCTTTTAGTCAAGTCTACGAAGGTGCAGATCAGGTCAGAGTCCTGTTCCTGGCACTTCTCTTGTTACTGTCTGGCAGCAAACACCAAATCAATCATTCCTCGTTCCTTGCAGAATCTACATAGACTTTCAGGTAGGAGTCCTTTTTTTGAGGAGAGGTGGTTCAAGATAATCCTTGTAAGTATCATGCCTGCAATAGATAGCAGAGAGACGCCTCTGTGATTATCACAGGGCTGACGATTGCCCTTGCCCTTACTGGGGCTTGTTGCGTGTACGCACTTTTGCATCCCATTATAAAGATCGAACCTTGGACATCAGAGCCTGAGGCAAAGCCCTTGATGCTATGTCACATCAGCTGGTTTGCTTATTTGGCAGGGTGAAGATAGGAGAAACACGTGTCATGTACTCTTTGTATTATTTGGCAGAGACTGTATCACATATCTATGAGCTGCTTCTCACAACTAAGAGGATGTGGTGGATGTCTGTCACAACCACAAGTGTTATCTGGTAGGTAACCACCTAATAATCAAATTGCGATTCAGACTTAAAAAAGAATGTAATACTCCAATCTTCACCTTGCCAAATTAGCGAACCTGCCACAGTGGTGAAGAGACTTCGCCTTAGGCGCTGACATCCGAGGTTCAGTCCCCGTAAGGGGATGCGAAAGTGCTTACACCTGATGAGCCCCAACATGGGTGAAACACATGTCATGTACTCTTTGCATTATTTGGTAGATACTATATATATATATATATATATATATATCTACTCTCTATATATATAATCCTAAGCCTAAAAGTGCAACTATTTTATGTGATTTTCTATGTCACGTTTTTTGTCACACTTTAAATCGGGCTTATTTTAAAACCTACAGTACATATATATATTTGGTATCATACTTTTCAGAATATATCAAACTTTAATGTGATGTTGTTAGATTTTCAGATTCTTATTCCATTTTTAAATTATAAACTAGAAAATATCAAGAACTCACATCCCACAAGATGAGACTTTGTGCCAAAAGATTTAACCACCCCCAGGGCCAGAAATAAAAGACAAAGAGTAGGACAGCTGCTATACAGGCTTTTAAATGTTCGAAGCACCGCGCGAAATGCAGATCACATAGCATGGAAGCAGCAGCAGCAATCCAGCAACTGATTGAGCAAAGAAAAGGTAAAAAAAACTATTTGTTTCCCATTGTATCACGGTTTAAGAGAGGGTTTCGGAGGAGCAACTGCATCTCCTTGGGGTGCGTTCAGCCCCCCTTTTCACAATGCGAGCGGCAGAGATGCAAAGTGGTTGATGCGTAACGCAGACCGGGGGGGGTTGGCAAGCAAAGCAAGCAGAGGGGAAACCCCTAGTGTATATATATATATATATATATATATATATATATATATATATATATATATATATATATTGTCACACACATGCGATTAGGAGGCAGTCAAAAAGCCTAAAGGTGAGTGAAATATTGCGAGATGAAGGATTGTCACGTGGTACTTACCTGAATCTCTTCTCTCAACAGAAAAACCGAGGAAAAATAATTGGCTCTATTTCCGGGTTCCAAAATGGCCGCCATGACGTCACTTCCGGCAACTTGATATGACATCACATCTGGCCATCACAACTGACTTCACTTCCGGTTCCACCAAAATGACGCTGTTTACGACTCCTGCATTCAGCGTCACTTCCTGCTAACCATTTCCTGTTCCCATAATTCATTTATGCATTTAAATACCATTTTGTGCCATAAACTTTGTCAGATGTTACCTAACAGTACTTTTGATCATTTATTTTGTATTTTTTGCTTTATTTGTCCATAGGACAATATACGGGGACGGTCCCCAAAACTTTATATTTGTGGAGTTACTTCTTTTTTTGGATATATTTCCACAATATATATGTATAGGGGACACCTTAAGGGCTCTGATGATTTTAATTTCCCACCAATCCAGGGATTGGTGCTGTGTGCTATTGCCATTTCTCTTCCTCCCTCTGCAGACCACTGATGTCACTTCCAGTGTCCGCCTACATAGACCCACTTCTTCCTGCTGAAAAGGACTAATAAACAGAAGACCTGCCATCTTTGTTCAGTTCAATTTGGAACTCATGTCTGAAGAAGACACCTCTGCAGTTGTAGTGTGACTTTTTGATTTTTTTTTTCAAAATTTCAATTATATGGGGTCACCGGAGGGGTCCATCAACTCTTTATTGCTGTCAGTTTCCACTTCTAGAATATATATATATATATATATATATATATATACAATATATTTCCAATTTATATAGGAAAAAAGTTAAAGGATATTTCAACACTTCAAAAGAAAGGTAAGAGAAATGAAATTTTGAATGTATAGCCTTTATCAGGTGTGTAACTGAAAAGGAATAAAGCAGGTAACACATATAGGAAGGGATGGAGTGAACAAAGCAGATCAAAGGAAAAAATGTGAGAAAAAGGCTACCATTGGTGAAGATGAAGGGAGAGATTAAATAGCTAAAAGGTTATTAGGACTTTGAGAAATGGGTGAGAATGGGCATATCTTCTTTTTTCTTTTGTGTTTTTGAAGCCCTGTAAAGTTCTTTGATCTTAACGGCTTCAACATGCTCCCTGATATGGTCTATTGGCTGTACCCCTGTTTCACCTATGTGGATGGCTGGACACTTTAAATCATGAAACGCAGTAAAAAAGATTTTTAGATTGAGTTTATTACTGACCATGACTGGCAAGGATCATGGCACTCAAGTATGAAGTGAGCAAGAGGTTTGTGTTAGAAAAAAAATCTCCTGTGGTTGGATCCAGTCTGCAAAATGGGGAGATCTTGTCTGATGACATGTGTGAGGGACATACTGTAGTGTTAGGGTGGAATGGCAGGACCAATGGATAATGGTTTCATTACTGGGGTTCCTCTTCGATTGGATGTTACAGGGTCCTAGCTTGATTGAGGGGTCCTGTCCACAATATGAGAAGAAACTCCTCGTTCTGGGTGACTCATTACAGAAATCAACCTCATCACTGCAGAGACAGCAGAGTCTAGGAAATAATATATAATCCAATACATCTAATGTCAAAGGACATTTAAAGGATAATATAGCACATGGTAAATGACATTTCTGGTTTATGTAATACAAGATATAAAATGCTTTATTTCAATCTGATCATCTAGCAGAACAAAACACACAAAAGTAATGCTGTCAACAGAACCAAAGGTACATACTGTACATGAAAATAAAGTAATAAAGGTTCCCATCTATGCTTATAGCCTTATAGCTCTAACCTGTGAAAGTTTTTCTTGTGATGGAGTAGTGGCTTCTCCAGGGTTGGATTGTGTCGCCTTTACATTGGACATTGTAAATTTAAGGATGATTAAACCTTTCTTCTTCTTAGCTACCATTATCTTTCAGTTTTATAAAGGTCATCCTTAAGCTGTTGTCAATTCAAGCCTATCCAGGAATTATTTCATGCATAATAACTTTCAAAACAAGTTAGAATTTTGATTCTTATACTTGAGGCAAAAGTGAACATTTTTCCTCACAACTGACAGAAAATAACAGCCCACGTTTCAAAATAAACGACACTGAATACCAACCTAAAGCTGAGAATCTGAAACGACATACTTTAATTGCACACTCTGATCGCTGCTGCAGTGAAAATGATAAAGTACTATGAGATATTTCATCAAAAGGTGTGAATGAGATGCATGACTCCACTTTATGAACCCTGTGAGTTTGACTTAAATCATTTCAGATTTTCATTATCTATATAAGGTTGTGCAAAATTTGTGTGTGAAGGGGTGGTATTCTGCAATCAAGTAAAAAGTGTACCAAATTAAGTTTTTTCCCCTAATCTTTATCTGTGAAGAGCTTACAGAAGGTTCAAAGTATTCATTAAAATTACAGAAAATAGGTCTGAGCTATTGAAAGTGTGGACGTGCCTGTTTGTTCCAGCAGAAACCTTTAGAAAACAAAGGTCAGTGTAGAAAAATATAGAAATTGGCATGCAAGAACTCAAAGCTCTTGTAAAGATCTTTGAATCGATAGGAGGACTGCAGCCTGACAGAATGACAAGAACTGGCACAGCTAAAGGACAACGGGGGCCAAGATGTATTTGACAGTTTGCTGTAACGAATTGTAATTATTTCTCAAAAGCTTTAAAAAAAACCTTAAGAAAACACTAACAATGCCCATGAGTAGAAGAAAGAACTGTCCCCTTTGCTTTGTCTCAAGGACAATTCTTGTAATTATTTTAATAAGGTATTAATTATAATAGCATTCTTTCTTGGCTACCATTTTTATTCTTAAAAAAATGTTTGAATGTATGAAATATCCTTCAGAAAGCTGTTCATAGCTGCTAATAATGTCACTTTTAACTCATAGGAAGTAAACAAAACATCTTGGCACTATGGAGCCATAATCACCGTCTGCACAACATCCAGATAATACAGTACACCTGCTAAGCTCAGGGCGTCAAAGCACTAAACAGGGCGGCTTCTGTCCAGGACACTTACTGTCTTTGAACAACATACAGTAATATGAAATAGCTTAGGGATCCTGAACAGTTACTTTTCTGTCTACGCTACATTGTGGTGAACAGAACTTCCACCAGTAGATTCAGAGACAGTTTGTCAAACAGGTCATAAGGCTGCAATCATACTAAAATAGTTGAGCATCAGTGGAGTAGGTTTAAATGTGCACTAAATACAATGTTTATCCTGAAATTTAGAAGCGTTAGTGTAAGGGAAATTTTCTCTGCTCTTTTTTCTATTTAACATAGCCTCCATTTGCCAGTACATTTACCAAACAGATGATGAGATCACATAACTCTATCATTAACAGTAGTATTTATACAAAAAGAAGTTTGTATTTATGATGAGATGTTTGGCTCAGACTTTTAATCTATCTAAATATCTTAATACCTTTTGGCTAAACAAATCATAGTGTGTAAGAAGGGCTATACTATCCTCTTTGTGTTGATTGGTATAAAGTGTGAAGTTTTAAATTCCTGTTGGGGACAAGTAAATAAAGTATCTATCTATCTATCTATTATAACCAGCAGATGGCACCACTAAGTCCCAAACCCCAGACACAGTCCCTGGTTCAAATAAATGAATTTTTATTATATATCATATCTTACAGCCAATAATTACACAATCCCAAGACAAGTTGGATTTTTTATCTCTCTGCCCTCCTGGCGAGTGTTGCCCACTGCCTCCCAACTCTGACGTCCTGAGGTGAAATGGCAGGCTTCTTTTTAAGCAGGACTCCGGAATGCTACTGGCATCATGGTGTGTCCGGTTGGAAGCACTTGCGGGTCACATGGAAACCAGGGAGGTACACTCCCGACAGTGTCTTTTAATGACACCCAGGGACCCCGACAGGGCTGTACTTCCTGACTCCATCTCCCATGCACCCCTGCGGGTTTCCAAACTGTGATACTCTGAGAGGACCACTGCTGCCTGTCAGTTGGGGGATAGAACTTCTCCTTGCCTCCGGCTTCTGGTGGTACATTCCTTATATTTATCTGGCTAAGCAAGAAGTCATTCTCTCATCCAGCCGGGATGCCTGTCTGCCCCCCATCTATCTATCTATCTATCTATCTATCTATCTATCTATCTATCTATCTATCTATCTATCTATCTATCTATCTATCTATCTATCTATCTATCTATCTATCTATCTATCTATCCTAGTCTTCATAAGCTAAAGCTTTCCCGTATTTCTTCATTCTTGTCAAACTGACCTGAGATGTTTATATGCAGGCTTCATCAGATCAGAACTTTTCTGAAAACTGGGAAATTTAGAAGAACTATAAAGAGGAGTAATAAGAGGTTGAACAGGAAATAGCAAACAAAAACATGGAAGTATAATGTGTACATGACAAATAACTCTAGAAATAATCATAGGAATTTTAAGCTTGAAAACAATGGCTAAATATCATGGAAAATGCTAACATTGACTTGATGATGTTCTTTCAATGTTTTAGTAGTGTAAGAATGGTTTTGGAGATGGTTAAGTACAGTATGTTAGGGAAGATAAAATATGCAGAAAAGGAAATAGCAGATGGCTTCATTATATTGTTTAAGATTTCATATGTGAAAAGTCAATAAATCCTTCTAGTAATAAAGCAAAGGGTTATGGTGAAAGAAACTTTGTGAATTAAGCGACATTAGTCAAGTCAAGTCAAGTGGCTTTATTGTTATACAAACCATATTGTATGTCAGTATTGTAGCATACAGTGGCATGCCATAACATTCCCCAGGACTGCAATGCAACATATACATAAACACAAGACAAGCAAGGAAAAATACTATAAATAAATAAATGGTAAATAAGAAGATAGTAAAAAATTGAGATTAATAATAATAAATAATAACAACAACCAATAATAAAATAACAACAGTAATAACAAGTGTAACAAATGTACGGCATGTACTGTAAATCAGCTATTAGAAACGTACCTGATGATAGAAGGGCAGCACAGAGTTCAAAGTCAAGTGGAAGAAGTTGTTGCAGAACCTGGCAGAGCTGTTTTGGATACTACAGAACCTTCTGACAGTTGGAAGTTGAGACTGTGAGAGGGGTTGATGTGGTCTTTCACAATGCTGTTCGCTTTGCAGATGCAGAACTTAATAAAGATGTCTATAATGGAGTGCTGTGTGCACTATTCATTGCAGGGCCTAGAGACACTGCAGTTCCCAAGCCAGGCGTTGATGCAGCTGGTTAAAAATACTACACGTAAGTGATGCCCCTGTAATAAAATGTGGTGAGAATGGAGAGAGGTAGGATTGCCTTCCTCAGCCACTGAAAGAAGTGCAGACACTGCTACGCCACTGGTGAACGTTCTTGGCTATGGACGTGGTGTTAATTGACCAAGTAAGGTCAGCTGCTAGGTGCACACCAAGGAATGTGGTGCTCTTGACCAGTTCTACTGCAGAGCTCTTAATGTGAAGTGGGGTTTGGTCAGCATGGGTATTCCTGAAGTCAACAATTATCTCTTTCATCTTATCCATGTTAAGAGGCAGATTGTTTCACTTACAGTAGCCCGCCATTGTTGTATTTCCATTCTGTAAGTTGACTCATCCTCAGTGCAGATGAGGCCTATCATCGTTGATGGCCATACAGTCATCAATCAGAAGAGTGAACAGAAGTGGGTCTGAGTATTGTGTGATGGTTCAGGAGATAGTGTTTCTGATATGGACTCTCTGGGGTCTCTCTCTGTTGGCGAGTCCAGGAACTAGTTGCAAAGGTAGGTATTGTAGCCTAGCAAACTCACCTTTTAGTTTAAACAACCTGAGAATTGTGCTATGTTTAAATTTCTACATTCTGATTTAAAAATGGTGTTTTAAAACTAAAACAATCCCTATCCACACTAGCATTTTCACATTGTTTACAAACATTTTTCCACCCACACTGAAACAACTGAAAATACAGATGATATAGCCGTCTGCCTACAGGGGGCAAGTTCGCATCAGTAGAAACAGGAAGAGGAAGTGTCCTCCATGCTAGACATTCATTCAGATGGACTTTTGCATTCATTTACATTCAACTATTTTGTGTTTACAAAGGGAGAACAGAAATTGCAAATACAAAAAAAAGATTGTTTTGTTTGGAGTGACTATTAGGTAAAATTGTTATTGAGAATAAAGCACAAGTATAAGTAAAGCAAATCATCTGAGAAAATGTAAGGACTAGGATTCAGTCACGAAAGGGCCTCTTAATAAGTGCAAACCACACCATGCGATACATCAGTGTTTTCAAAAAGCTACATTTGGACCCATCCACACTGCAATGCTGAGCCTGCACTTTCAGAAATATACCACTCTGAAGAGCATTTTTAAAAGTGGGTTGTATGGAAGAAGACAGAAAAAGGAGATCAATCTATGAATTTTTAAACAAACCCTTCGTAGTGTGGACATAGTCTTAAAGGTGACATGATTTTTGTATTCAGAATTATAACAGGACTTAGCACAGTTGATGGTGGCTGATACTTTAAAAAGAGATCTTTAAATAAAAAATGCAACATGACAACTTGTAAATTTTAAACAAATTTTTGAAAATTTTCCACACAGATACACAAAGTACATTAATGTGTAGTTGGACACTATAGATACTAATACTTTGAGGACCTTCAAAGCTAAACTTTATGATATTCTTCCAAAGTAAGGTGAATGTAGATTGACAAGCAATGATATCTGATGCCTTGGCCTCATGGACATTGTTCCCATATTCTTTTTTAGCTATTGATATTCATTATTTTAATAAAGTCTAATATGAGATCAAATTTTAAATGTATCGACACACGTGAAGTTAAGTTTTTAAATTATGGTTTTAGTGTGGTGGTGCAGTGGTTACAACTGCACTCTTTCAGACACAGGATTCAAATCCAGGTTCCAGTTTCAGTCAGTGTGAATTTTGCACTTTCTTCTTTTATCTCCATTGTTTTTTCTCGATATTCTCCTTCTACATTTCAAAGACAAGCATGTTAGGTGACTCTAAGTTGTCCCAATGTTGTTGCCTATCAACAATGAATCTGAAAAATTCAGTGTGGATAATTAAAGAGTTTTAATGGATTACAGTTTTAATGAAGAAAAAGTTTAATATTTTAATGGAATGTTCTCAAAAAAGTGGAAACTATTTTTTATAGCTTTCAAATGTTTTGTTTGTCTGTTTTTTTTCTTCTCCTTCCACCAATTTTAAAGCAGAATTCTGTCAAAAAATGTTACCATTTATTTTAACTTAAACCTTTTGCCTTTTTCTTTCTATTGGCAGCTCTGCATTATTTCACCAAAGGTAATCTGTAGATTTACTGAGTGGTAAATGTTGCTGCATAGACACCTACAGTTTGAAATGTCAGCATAGACTTGCTAATCATAATTGTGTTGAGAGATATTTGGATGTGATATTTATAAATTATATAAATATAAATTTATCTAAATATAAATTTAATTTCTTTGCTACCTGCTCCTGAATTATGCTATATGAGCTTATAATTACAGTATGTCATTGGTGTGTACTCTAGTCTGTAAATAAGATAATGTGATAATCATTTCAAGGAAGTTTGTACATGTAAAGTCTATATATGAAGAGAAAGTCACGCTTGCCACCTGCCTGCTGATCCAAGAAGAATAAAAAAGTTAAATTTTGTCAGATGTCCACTGCATTATTTTATAAGATGTCTGACAAAATGGTCACAACTCCGCAGTATATCAACAAGATTATACTCAAATGGGAGAACTAGATTATGCAGAGACAGACACTTTATTTCAGAAACATTGTCTGCCACTGTCTGCCTGTTTTCCTAAGAAAACTACAAAGTTTTATTTACCAACTGCACTGTGTATTATCTCTTAACAAATAAAGCCATGAAAGCGACAACCCTTAAGCTCCATGCTTTATAAGAAAGGGACACTTACTTCAGATCACAAACTATATAAGCAAAAAGAGACTTAAATCAATGAGAAGAGTCTGAATGACCTTCACAGGCTTTCATTAACTTTAGATATCTCATACTAATAGTTCTCTTTATGTTCTATTTATTCGGTATGATTCTCATTTCATCTGCAGCTAGAAAATACAAAAATACCCAGTCAAAGAAACAAAGGAAGTCAACAATTAGACAAACCAAAGTATGTCTAAGAGGCTGGGGGTATAGAAAATAAAAAATAATAAGAATGTACAGCTTGTCAAAAAATGCTTTAAGGTTCAGGTTTTCAGTTGTAACAAAGGCACTAAATAGGCGCCCGACCCGACACAGATAGACACGGAGGCACGTATAAAATGCACAAAAACTTTATTTTTCTTCACCCGTGGGCGCACGTCTTCCCCGTGACCCACAGGCAATACACAGTCCCAAATACCACACAATAAACCACAACACCACTTTTCTTCCTTTTCCCCCACTCCTCCTCAAGCTTCGTCTCCTTCCTCCCAACTCTGGCCTCCTCAGTGGTGGTGGCTGGCCCTTTTTATAGTCCACCCGGAAGCATTCCAGGTGCTTGACCACCTGGTCCTAATTGCACTTCCGGGTGGGGCTGAAGATTTGCCCAGCCGGCCTGCTGACTCCATGTAGCTTCCCCCAGCGGCCATCCGAGCTCCCAACCAGGCTGTGGAGGACTCCATCTCCCATGGAGCCATGCGACAGGTTGGGGGATCACTGTCCGCCAGGGAGGCTGCCACCAAGTGTCCTGGGGGAGGTATTGAGCTGCCCATGGTTGCTCGCCTGGAACAGATGCAGAAGGGGCGTCCCTGCCGGGCATGGGACCCGGCTGTCCGCCACAGTGTAAAACAAATGTCAAAGGTTTCACTTCAGGTGTCACAGATATATTTCTAATATTTCTAAGATAACGATTGGTAAATCAGCCTACACAATAAGTAGGGTCATTCTAGACAAAAAATATCACTATCTGCATGAGGAAGAAAATATTAAGACTTGCTCAGCATATGATAGTCTAATATAATGAAATGCTTACTGTATGTATTTTACTGTAAGATAAGGAAACATCCTGAGAAACCAGGAGTATTATGCTAGTTCATTCAGTAATCTATTCTATAAAACTGATAGTCCAGTCTGATTGCTTGTGTGAAAATATCTCGACCCAAAATAGTTTCATCTTGGTAATATCATAGTTGATTAGTAAGATTCTGGAAATTTGCAACTAAATCCAGAGGAATCCAGCATTAGTTAAAAAAAACAAAACTGAAGAATATTCCCCAATTTGTGCTGTGACTGACTGGTCCCTTTTTCAGGACTGCTTACCCTCCTAATACATTGCTGCCATAGCTTCTCTTTCAACACTGTAGTGGTTAAAGTTTGTTAAGGAAAAAGATAAACAATGTTATCTAAATCTTTATAATATTTTTTTTTTGGTGCAGTCTGCCACCATGCAACTAGGAAACATGATCTTCATGCGTTGTAAATGAATATTTTAACACACGACTTTGTGTTTGAATACCGTGATTGAGTTTAGAATATTCTTACCGTATATACTTGCAGATAAGTTCTCCCGCGGATAAGTTGGGACTTGATATTACAGTATAATTTCTGGTATTTTATAATGTCGGTCATATAAGTCGAATGTGGAAAACTCACACTATTGGTACAAGGGGTTATGATATGCTAATGCCCAGCTGAGAGAGTAACCACGGAGCACACTGCCTTTGTTTTCAATGTGGGTGGCGGCAATACGCTGTATCAGCGGGTGCTCCTAACTTCTGTCTCTCTTTCTCTGTTGTGCCTACGTGACCACACGGTAATACCCAAACTATTCCAAAGCAACGTTTGCACTGATTTGTGTTTTTTGTATCTCACACCTCCATACACCTTCATTGTAAGAGCATTGCTCATCTACGAGGGAGTGTTCAATCAGAAGAAAATATGAAGCTGGTTTTAAATTAAACGTCATTGAAATAGTGAAAGAAATTGGTAACAGCACTGCTGCAACAAAATTCGATGTGTCTGAAAAACTGATGCGAGATTGGAGGAGGCAAGAAGATGTTAAAAAAAAATTTAAGTGTCGCATTTTTGAACAGGCATATAAGTTGGGGTCTGATTTTATGAACGATTTTTCGGGTTTCCAGAACCAACTTATACATGAGCATATACGGTACTTGGAGTTTAGGAATAAGTACCTTTACAGTGAGCCACTTGATCACTTTCTTGAGCAAATGGAAGCTATACAAAATGTTATTTATTTGATAAATAATTAACACAGGGTGGCACGGTGGCGCAGTGGTAGCGTAGCTGCCTCGCAGTAAGGAGACCTGGGTTTGCTTCCCGGGTTCTCCCTGCATGGAGTCTGCATGTTCTCCACATGTCTGCGTGGGATTCCTCCTGGTGCTCCAGTTTCCTCCCACAGTCCAAAGACATGCAGGTTAGGTGCATTGGTGATTCAAAATTGTCCCGGGTGTGTGTGTATGGGTGTCCTGTGTTAGGCTGGCACCCTGCCTGGGATTTTTCCTGCCTTGTGCCCTGTGTTGGCTGGGATTGGCTGCAGCAGACCTCCGTGACCCTGTGTTAGGATATAGCGGGCTGGATAATGGATGGATGGATGAATAATTAACACATTCTAAGCAAGAATATGAAGGCAGAAAATAACTTGTGCAGTGAAAACAAGTGACACCTGACAACATTTTGCTGTCTGTGAAAATAAATTCTTCTGTTTTGGGGGTCCAGCATATTTATGATCACACTTCCAAATATGTAAAAAATACCAGATAGTTGGCATAGAGTTATGCCCTTAAGTTCTTTGAGTACCTATATTCAACAATCAACAATCAAAAATGACATATTTAAATGAATTAGCCTACCACCCCTTGATAATCGATGAATCAACTGACATGACGCTTTCAAAATTGTTCATTTTATATAATAAGTTTAGGAATAAAGGAAGTGAATACAATCACAAAACTATTGTAGCTGCATTTACCCAAAATTACCAAAGTCTGCAGCTTCAGTATGCTTCATGGGATTCTGGGAAAAGCTTGGCACACTGAAATGATTCTACAGACAAAATATCATTGATTTAAATACTTTAGAAAATATTCAAAGTAAAACAGTTCACACAAAAATAGACAAAACAAAGTAAAGGAAAGTTCTGATTTAAAACAAAGTTCAGTTTAAGGCTTATATGTCGTTTGTTTCTTTAAGTTCTCTCATACACTTGACTAAAAGACTAAACCATTGTCTATAGCTTTGAAAGAAAATTATATTAACACATTCTAATATGAGTTTAACTTAAAGCATTAACTTTCTAAGTTTGTGTTGGTGGTCATACTAATATTAACAACATGTGACAGTTGACATGTTCTTGAGGGTATTCAACAGTTTTATATCAAAAACCAGTTAAATTTATAACACATTGTAATGTTTACCTTGGACAGTGCATTAGTCATGCAGAGCAGACAAAAGGGTGTAGCTGCTGTTTTGCGACAGTCCATTCCACTCTTATCAGAGCAACATTGTGTGGCACATCATGAGGACTTGGGTATAGATGATGCTTGGAAAGCACCCCAAGATGAGTGAGTGACATTGACACTTTGCTACGGACTACTTACACAAAATATTCTGCTGGTCATTTGTTAAGAACGCAAAATTTGAGGGACTTGTCCAAGCTGTGATTATGTTTAAACCACTAAACAAGGTTCAAAAACGGATTGAGGAAAAATTAGAAACTGGAACTGTACAGACATTTTCAGATTACGTCATATTTATTAAACAATAGGATCACTTTAAGGAGTTGTTTTCATTTTTGGATATTTGTGGTACATTCTGGTCCTCAAGTACTGACTGTCAAAAGAGGATTTAGTTTAATAAATTATATAAAAACAAAATCTAGAAATTATTTAAATTTGGAAAACTTGATGAGGATTAAACTCTTTTAAATTCTGTACAGACTGGCAGTGTTCATAGGGTTCATAACTTATGAAAGACAGAAATGATTAGAAAGAAACTGTTTGAATCTTCATTGAAATTTTGAGTAGAAATGATTTTTTAAATACAAACTTTGTTAAATCAGTTTAGTTATTTTTTCAATATTTAACATTAAATATGCTGTGCAGTAAATAATCATATGTGTGATTTTTTTGGTTCTTTATACAGAATTTATTGCAAATGCTGGCACTTAAAAATTGTTAATGTTTTGAACTTGTTTCTCACACACACACACACAAAATTGTATGCACCTGACCACTCCTTAGAGCAGAGGTCCTCAATCACAGTCCTGGAGGGTGTAGTGGCTGCAGGTGTTTGTTCTAACCCGGTTGCTTAATTAGAAAGCAATTCTTGCCAATAATTTAATTTCATGGCTTGTTAGTGCTTTAACTCTGCTATGTCAGGTAATTCTCATATCCTAGATTTTCTTCCCCTTCCTAAGGATATCATCCAAATGATTTGAAGGCTAAAATGGATGAGTAATTCTCAGTCCTTCACTTTTTTCTCTTCCCTTTCCTTCCAAGTATTTAATTAAACCCAATAGTGCATGATAAATACACACAAAGGTGTAAATGGAAACAAGCTGAATGGAGAAATGCTGCTCTCTTTTGTCATTTGCATGTTATTGCTAATTAGGAGCAATTAAAAACCAAAAATACAGCTGTTTAAGACTAAAATAAGCAATAAGGGATCAAAATCTTAACGAGCGAGACAACTAAAGTGAAGCAGACGTGTTACTGTTGTGCTTTTTATGAACTAATTGGGTTGGAGCAAAAACCTGCAGCCACTATGGCCCTCCAGGACCATGATTGAAGATCCCTGCCTTAGAGAGAACATTGTTTGCCAATACCTCAGATTTTTTTTTTTAACGTTTCCGATTAAGACCAAGATCAAAATTCTAGTCCAAGTAGTTTGTGGGTAATCGCAGACCTTAGCATTTTACATATACTGTATAGCTATTGCTTCAAGTAGGCCTTTACTCATATAGTAACAGCACCTCTTCCAGTTTCAACATAGAGTAGCAGCCCCTCCTCAAAAGTGTTCACAGTGAACCTCCAATCAATCTGCTTCATCAATCATTGCAGTACAATGACAGAACGATGTAAGTTTCACTGTACCGGTACATTTTCTTAGTGTACCAGCGAGTACACTCACATCTTCATGAATCTTTACATGGGAACTGCCCTGCACCCGACCAATTTTTTTTTAAATTTTTCGAATGTCACTGCTTATCGCCATAAATAGAATTCTACCAGAAATTTAACTGGATATAGATAACTACCAAACCACCCAAGGATTATAAACTACTTACAATCAGCCAAAGATTGTAATGTTAATAGTGACATTAGTATAGTAATAGTAATTGTTAATAGTAAAGAACAAAAGAATATCAAAAACAGCTGCCACTAGCACAGATGCTTATGATAAGATTTATACACAAATCTAATAATTTGATGAAATGTTTAACTGAAATATTTACTTGTGAGTTAATGAGATCTTTAGCTACAGACAAGGAAATCAGTTTTTCTTGAAGACTGTCTGTGTATTCAGCACGTAGGCTGGTACACATCTAATAGACTAGAATATGCCAAAGAAGTATTGCATGCCTAAAAAAAAGAATATATTCAAAGTGAGATGCATACAGTAGCTCATTTTACACATTTTTTAAAGCTGGCTTTCCAGTATAGTACATAGGCCTAAAGGTGTCTCAACATGTTTATATTTATAAACAGCATTCATATTTACCAAAAGTACAAAGGTGTAACAGCATGACAAAAGAAGTAATTTTTCTTATCAAAAATAAAATGTTTTAGCAAATGTCTAATTAGTGAAAACTGTAAACACTGTGCTTTTCAAGTGTTTTGAAAAATAATCATTTTTATTGTAATTTATGCAGGAAACAATTGTATAAAACACTTTAAAATCTTTTATATTTAGTAAGGTTTTAGATACTTTATGTGTAACTGCATTTTGTAAATTCTAATTTTCAAAATTACTAGAATACTCACATTGGCATTAAAGACATGGATGATCATTAGTGTAAAATAAACAATACACTAAAAATTAGTGTATTGTTGAAGCCTTTGTGATTGTTGCAAAGTTCTTGAACAGGAGAAAAGATGAATATTTACCAGATTCATATTTGCTGTAAAATTGCCTTGGGAAAGATACATCTTTCTTGTTAAAATTTAAAATGCTAATATATTTTCCTTTTATACTTTAAGTCATAATCGTTCTCTCTCTTGTTTTTCACTAGGAATATTATATTTGTCTTTTCCAATATGCCATTTATTTCAGTGAGATGCTTACACTATATTAAAATCCTCCAAAGTTTTGTGCGCATTGAAATAAGAAGAGTTTCTCTTCCCATTGGTATTGATTATGGTCCGCCATTGAGATGCACCATTAAAAAAGGGAAAGGAAGGGGCTTCCAAGGGAAAAAGTAAATTGCCCCAAACTGTGATACAGGAAGGATGCACATATACTGTATGGTTAAAATATGTGGACATCCCACCAAATTACTGAGCTGAGGTGTTTCAGCCACATTGTTAACTGCACATAGTCATGCAATCTCCATTGACAAACACTGGCAGTACAATAGGGCATATTGAAGAATTCAGTGGCTTTAAACATGGCACTGTGCCCTGTCATAAGATGCCACCTTTGACAGAAGTAAGTATGAAGTGAAGTGAAATTTTTGCTCTGCTAGATCTGCCTAGGCCAACTGTAAGAGTTATTATTGTGAAGTGAAAGAATTTAGGAGCAAGAACACCTTAGCCATGAAGTGATACACCATGCAAACAGGAGGTGGACTTCCAAGTGCTGAAGTAAACACTGCAAAAAAATGACATTTCCTCTTTCTCAGTGTTCCTCAGTGTTCCAAACTACCCATGGAAGCAACATTAGCATTAAAAATGTGCATCAGGAGCTTCACGAGATGGCTTCTATGGCTGAGGAGTTGATAACGAGCCTAAGATCAATATGCACTAGTGTCAAGCATTGGTTGGATTGGTGTAAAGCTTGGTGCCATTGGACTCCGTAGTAGTGGAGACATGTTCTCTTTGAGTGATGAATCACTCTTCACTATCTGGCAATGTGATGGCCAAATCTGGGTTTGGTGAATGCTGGGAGAATAATACCTTTGAGACTGCACTGTGCCTACTGTAAAGTTTGGTGAAGGACTGGTAATGGTCACAGGCTGTTTTTTAGGGTTTGGGTTAGGCCAATAGGTTCTAGTGAAGGGTGCTTTTAATGATACAATATACAAAGACACTTTAGACAATTGTGCACTTCCAACTTTGTGGCAAAGTTTGGGGAAGACCTTCTCTGTTTCAGCATGACGCTGCCCTTGTGTACAAAGCCATGTCCATAAAGACATGGTTTGTTGAGTTTGGTGTGGAGGAACTTAAGTGGCCTGCACAGAGCCCTGACCTCAGTTCCCACAAACACACTCCAAAATCTTGGGGAAAGCTTTCCTAGAAGAGTGGAGGCTATTACAAGATTAGTGCACTCAAGATTACAATGCAGTACTTAGAGAACACATCATTTTATTATTCAAAAGTTAGTGAGAGAGAGAAAGGGGTCGGGCCTAAGCAGAATTATGTAATTTAACCCCAGGGCACAAAACAGTGATGTATCATGGAGTACTTTGAAAATGTCAAAAGGCCACCAGGCTAACAGAGAGAAATTGATTGCCACAGGCTATGGAATCAAGAACTGAGTTGCCTTTTTATTTCGTGAGGTATTGAGACAATTTTCCTGAAAATTTCGGGCTCTCAAGGTAATTGATGGTTCAGTGATGAAGGCACACAAGTGACTGGCAGGAAAGCACCGGACCCTAGAAATGATCCATACTCTATATGGCTTTTATAATTGACTTGCATCCTTGGGTTCATTGGGCTTGGAGTCATAGGTGAATCAGGGCAGGGGCTTTTTTGTGGGAGAAGGAAGGGCCAGATTATATAAAGAGATGGCGAGAGGCAGTAGGAGAGAGTGCCTGGGCACCAGGCATGTAATTTAACTCAGGCAACTAAACAGTAGGTGATGTAATAGTGGACAGGATGTTCTGGGCCTCCTAGCAGAAAGACACTGAGAATATGAAGGGTTTTGAAAATGTCATGGACTGATTAATCAAGAACTGAGTTGTCCCTTTAAATGATGAGATAGTGAGAAAACAGTCCCAGAAATGTAAATTGAGAAATGTGTTTGCTAGTGTTTTGTGCCACTTTGTATTTAGCTATTTAAAAGCAAACCTCTATTTATTTTCATATGTTCATCAATTTGACCCTATTTTGTGTAAGAGGATCATTGCAATGACAAACCCTCTTTATGTCAATAGAAATGAAAACTCTCAGAAGCTAGCTTTTCTAGTTCTCTTAGTCACTAAAGCTTTATGAAGAAGATCACATAAGATTTGATTATTTATATGATAAAAAGATGCCTGCCCATAGATGTAATCAAATTATGCTTTGATTAATCAGGTAATTCCTACAGATTACAAAAGTGATTCTAGAATATGGAGGCTTCCTTGATAACGTTTTGTGCCAGAGAAAGGAGAATTCTGTCAGGGTATGCAAATTGTGGATTTATATCAAGTTTGGGGAAAAGAGCCATTCAGTCAACTAAAATATGTTTTACCAATTCAGGACTGTGAAATCAAACTAGATGTATTTAGGGACAGGTATCACTGAGGACTTTGAAACTGCACCAAGGAGGATAGGGAACAAACTGCTGCAAGGTAAACCAGAAGACAACACATTGAGTCCTCTTTCATTCATCTGTCAGTTAGCTAGTTCTGCCAGAGATGGAAAGATTAACACAGAGAGCAGACCTCAGAGCCCAATGCAGTAATGGACATATAAAGCTAGGAGGACTCAGTGGTTATTCCAAACCCAGTTAGGTTAGTTTTCTATAAAGAACTGCATTAAAAAACATTGTCAACAAGATCATAGATATTAAGAGATTTCCTCTTAATTAAAATACTTTCCTAGAGATGAGCATTTAAAAAACCTTTTTTAGTCACAGTACTTTTTTTTCCTATGATGATGACTCTCCCACAGTGGTAATAGTTTAAAGCTTTTAAAGCTTATAATAGTGTCATTATCTCTATCCAAGGAGAACTGAGAAGGACCTAACCAGGAAGGCGTCAAAGTTACAAAAGACTGGCTTCAAATTCCAGACCAATCAGCTTTCAAACTGCAGTTTGGAGAACCCTCCTATTTTTTTTCTAGGTATTCTAGTTTTCCTCACCACATTAACTGTTAACTGGTGACTATAAATTGGCCTAAAATGATAAAGTGTACTTGTGTACTCTGTATAACAATGGTGCTTTATTTAGTGTTGATTATAGTCTTGTGTCCAGTGGTACTGGGCATTCATGGGATGCAAAGATAAGAAAAATGAAACCGACTGCAAATCAGAAGCCGCTGTCTCTAATGACTACATACAGAAAACGTAATATTATTAATGAATTTGGGAGTAGAAAAGCAAGACAGAAGCCTTTGATAAGTAGAACAACTGACTAAGTGTAAATGATATGTCTAAACTGACCTAGTGTGCATAGTTTTACTTGCTATAATTTAATTTCAAGTAGAAATTTGGAATGATAAAGTTTAATACATTTTGCAATAAACTCTTGAAATGTGTTGCATGTTTGTTACATATATAAAAATAAGAAGTTCATACAAATTGCAATAAATTGGACTAAATATTTCACATGCAGAAATCATACTATAACATTTCCTAACAATAATTAAGACCCCCTAATTTAAGCACACACACAACCAAATCATCAACTAAAGGTATCCAGCTATAGACTTTGATTTTTTTTCTTTTTTTTTTGCCGCATCCTTCTTTCTCTTCTGTAGATCAAAGTAAATGTTAATTTCAAGCTTTGGCCAGAAACAAAAAGATCAAACAAGGCAAAGAAAGAAAATGACTGAAATATGGAATATAAAGCAGAATCTTTTTGAATGAATTGTTGCAGATATTACAGCAAATTATTCCTTTTCACTGTGTTGATTTGGTTGTGTATATTTGTAATCCTGTCAACTGAATTCTGACAGCCGAATAATAGCTGGGAATTGTGCAATTTCCATCTAATTATATGTACTTAGACGAATACAAAAAAACATGTACTTAAACCTACTTGGTCTCTATATGGACTAAAATTCTTATTTTCCTGCTCCCTTATTATTATTCATTTATTGCTTCAAAAAGTTTGTTTTATTTGTGAATTGAAAAATAAAAATGTAAACTCCACAGCAAATGCAAAGAATTTAAAGACCAATTTTGTTTTAGTGAACTTTATCAGCTTATACCCCATGCATTGTATTTGTATGCAAGGAGCCTTAAAAAGAGTAAAAAGAAGTAAACAAATTATTGATTTTTTTTTTTGTTCTTCTAAACTATTCATTGATAAAAAGTATATACATGTATGCATCTATCCATTTTCAGACCTGCTTGTTTCATTTCAGGGTCAAGGCAAGCAGGAGCCATTTTACAGGTGCATCAGTAGCAACATAGGAACTGTGGCAGGCGGCTGGCGTCTATGCCCAGCCGGGATGCCCCTGCACACTATATTCTGGGGGAGCAGCCCTGGACACTGCAATACCTCCCCCTGGACGCTAGATGGCTGCCTGGGGTGAAGCGGTGCCTCAGGTTCATGCAGGGCTCCCTGGGAATTAGAGTTGGGTGCAGCCCTGTTGGGTCCCACAGGCACCGCCAGGGGGTGCTGTGTTTGGTACTCCTGAGCCCATGTGGGCAGCATATTCATCACACCCGGAAGTGCAGCCGGAACTCGGTGATCAAGCTCCTGGAACACTTCCAGGTGAACTATAAAAGGAGCCAGCAACCACCACTCAGCGGCCAAAGTTGGGTGGAGGAGGACAAGGTTGCCTGGGAGGAGTGGTGGTGCCAAGAGGAAGAGAAAAGTGCTTTTGTGCTTTGTTATTTGTGTGTGCTTGTGTGTGTCTGTGGGTACAGGGAAGGTGTAGCCTACAGACGAAGAAAAATAAAAGTCTATTTATTTTACACGTGTCTCCCGTGTCCAGTCTGTATTGGGTCGGGCGCTATATAGCATCATCTTATAGAACACAGGAGCTAACTCTGCATGGGGCACCCATCTATTGCAGAAGGCTCAAACCAATAAATGTCATTGTAAAACATTATCCTTCCTATTATCTTTAAAAGTAGATTTTAATTCAAATTAAATATCTCAGTAAGGAATGGTGCATAATCACACAAAACAAGAATACAATGCTTAGTGTACCAGGTGATCCATTTAATTCCTTGTGTACCTAATGACCCACTGGTCCGGTCTAATCAGAGAAGCACAACTACTTACTTAAAATACTATAATCTTAATTAAGTTAATTCTGAATCAAGAAATACTATTATATTCATCTAATAAATTCAATACATTTTACATTTTAATCCTCTGAATCTCTAGCTGTCTGTGAGGCAGTCAGCCAGGGGTTCAAAAGCAATTATTTAACTGGAACTGCCAGCAGAATGTAGGGACATGATTGTGTCAAGGCACAGATCTGGGAAAGGCTACAAAACATTCTGCAGCATTGAAAGTTCCTAAGAGCAAAGTTGCCTTCATTATTCTTAAATGGAAAACGTTTTGGAACAACCATTACTCTTAGTAGAGATGGCCATCTGGCTACACTGAACAATCATGAGTGAAGGAACATGATAAAAGAGGTGAGCAAAACCCCAGTGGTCTGAGTTCCAGATAAGCTGTTTGGAGATGGGAGAAATTTCCAGAAGGGCAACCACCACTGCAACACTCCACTGATCTGGGCTTTATGATAGAGTAGCCATAAAGAAGCATCTCTTCAGTTAAAGATACATGGAGGCCCTCTTGGAGTTTGCAAAAAAGCACTTAAGTGACTCTCTGAATGCAAGAAAAAGATTCTTATTTGATAAAAACCAAGATAAGCATCATGTTAGGAGAAAAACAGGTGCAACTCATCACTTGTGCAATACCATTCACCAACCGTGAAGCATGGTGATGGGCTGAAGGAAACCTGAATGGAACAAAGTACACAGATATCCTTAATGAAAACATACTCCGGAATATCCCTCAAGCTGGTCTATGTTTTTGAGAACTTGTTTTGTTGTGTATGCATTTCCAAAATTAAATTAGATCTCTTTAGGCTCCTCATCTTTATAATATGGCACCATTCAGGGTCCAATATTATTTCAGTATCTATGAAGGGGATTGCTCTGTGAATCAAAATTCTCACTTCCCTGGTCTTCTTACCATGTTTAGGTGGACTTTCTTAAGTGTCTGTCACAAGGCGGAATTCTGTGATAGCATACCTTGCACCTTAAAGTTAAGTCAAAAATGCTAAAATATACAAAAATAGCAAATGTGTTAAATAAAGAAACTCTAAAGAGGTGCACAAAATATTGAGAAAACAAAATATAAAAGAGCTAGGGTAGCAGCATGTGTAAGAGAGATGAATAAAACAACAAAACAACAAAATCTGCAGCCCCTTTGAGTTTATATGCAGTATATATACTGTAATTGTTTAATCCTGTCCTCCATAAAGCTTGGCTTGCCCACCTTAAAGTTACAGTCTCTTACGGTCAATATCTCTGTATGCTGGACTTTCTCTCACTCCTGCCAGTCAAACCATTGGCTCTGACTCACCTCGCAACTCTAAGCTAAAATAGTCTTTGGCATGGAGGTGTCTTTAAAACCCTTCCTGGAGTCACTCCAGTCAAAACCCCAAATCATTTCAGGGGTCAAGGATAACATCCCTTTTACTCCCTCCCGTCTTGTGGCAGCTCCTGGAATCCATGTACTGCAGAGCCTTCAATTAGAATGAGAGTGCCAGATCTCCAAAGGAACACATTAGCTGCCTGCACTCTTTGTAGGACAACATGTGTATAGGGGATACTTTAAATTTTTCAGCTGAGAGATATCAGATGATGGGCCTTTAACTTGCGTCAGGTGGAACATGAGTACAGTGTGTGCTGAGAGTGTTGGAATGCAGTGGGCTTTCAGACTGTTTTGAAAAATTGCAATTATTGATGAGCTTCAAGTCCCAGGGCATTAGTTTTTAGCTGGGTGCGGGGTGTCTTCCCAGTTTATAAACTTGAGTAATAATTATGTATGTAACTTTTCCCATTCATCTTTATTTTGTTCACAATTTGAATGTGTTTTGAGAAACTGTAAAATTTCATTACTTCCTTCTAGCAGCAATGAGAACCTGTTGCTAAGTAAGCCAGGATGTCTTATTATGTGCTCATTAGGACAAGAATGAAAAAGAGTGTCTTTTAAAAACGCTTTCAGAAAGCCTTGTCTCTCTTCCTATGAAATAAATCTTTTACTTTGTTTTTGAAAGAGAACCAAAATTTGCAACTAAGAAAAGGAGCCATCTGAGAATGTTTACCAGAAATCTTGCTGTTGCTAACAGAGCTGCATCAAGATTTAACCAGCAAGATTGTAGGAATCTTTATATCACTTTGTACTTGCTGTTATCAGTTCTGATGCAAATAAAGATAGTTTGGGAGCGACAGCACAAAGCCAGTCTTCTCTGTGTAAATGCTACTAGCACGTTGGAAGGTTAAATTGTTCATTTTTTGTATAGCTGCGGTCCCTTAAAGGCCCTTTATTGATAAATCCTCTGTTTGCAGTAAACTGGGTTGAAATAAAGGTTTGAAAGTAAAGACGATCCCAGTCAAGGAGCAGGCTGTCATATAGGTCCTGAGGTTGATAAACATGGAGTATAGAATGGACAGTAAGAAAGTTAAGTGGCTGTAGGTAACTCTACCTAGTAAAGATCCTTAAAGGGTTAGTAGGCACATGTTGCGTTAGGTGCAGGTCACATGTGAACTGATAACACAAGAAAAGAGTGTTGCTTTATTTTTTCCTGATGGGAGATTGTGCCCCCTGTAAACCAGGAGGTGTTGTCACTTTCAGCATCGGCCTTACTGTAAGGAGAGGATCAGCCATTTCTGCCAGAAGCCAGGTTGCTTTTCAGCTGGTATGCTGAGGTACCTACCTATTTCAGGAGCACTTTGCACGTAGGGTTACTCTCTCTCTCTCTCTTTCTCTCACTTGACCTGAAGCTGTGTGAAGATTTTAACTTGTGGTCTTGTGTGATCCTAATAGTGCCCATGTTTCTGGCAACCTTTTTGTTGAAAGAAACATAAGATATAAAAAATAAAAACCATAGCTCTCAACTTCTTCAAGTTTTCCAAAATACCTGAAAACAGAGGCCT
This sequence comes from Erpetoichthys calabaricus, assembly GCF_900747795.2. Classification (NCBI taxonomy): domain Eukaryota; kingdom Metazoa; phylum Chordata; class Cladistia; order Polypteriformes; family Polypteridae; genus Erpetoichthys; species Erpetoichthys calabaricus. The sequence goes on from NC_041403.2 coordinate 62,936,603, forward strand.
AAAGTTCTACTGCTCTAATTGGTAACATGGATCTGTCTTTAAGAAGGCTTCTCTGTTCTATGAATGGACTTGCCAAACGGACAAACAGGAGTTCATCTGGAAAAAAGTGAGACAAACTTGAGGATTTTTGGATGAAATGTTATGCATTCTGTCTCCTGGAACTTGTTAGTCTTTGCAGTTCACAAAAGAGGACAAATCTTATATACATTATGTTTTCTGTTTTTGTGCGCAATCGTTAGTTTACTTAAACTATAAATACCTGAAACACAAAAAAATAACCAAACAAAATGTTTAAGGAAAGTTTTCTGTCTGTTTGTGGCAAATGTGGGAGTAGGTGCAATCTGTCACAAATAACAATAAATAATTGCATAAATTAAATAATTGCCACCATATCTTCAAGGCATCGTATTTAATTAAATGATCAGTATTCTGTTACTTACTGAGAACAAATACACTTTTGAAATTGTTTTCATGTGTAAGTGAGGGTTTAATTTTTGTAGAAGCAGGTAAAATATCATTCTTCCTGTGATTAGAAAGGGGACAACTTAATCTGGGACAAATAAAGTTCTATCTATCTGTTGTCACACACACGTGTTTGGGAGGCAGTCTAAGGGCTTAACTGGGAGTAAGACACAGAGACTAGGGTTGTTGAATGGTGCTAATACCTTTTCTCCTTCCTCCACAAACCAGCAGAAGGAAAACCTGCTGAAGACTCTGCCTATTTCCTTGCAGAATACACCTCCTACCAAGACCTCACTTCCGGCCATGATCCCACCCCTTCCTGTCTCCTCTGTATATAATTAGACCCGTTAATCCTATTGTATAGTCTTGATTTAGACTCAGTCTTGAGTGATAACTTGTTTTGTTGATTTTTGCCTAAAGTATATGGGGTGGAATCCCCAAACCTTCATCCTATCTATCTATCTATCTATCTATCTATCTATCTATCTATCTATCTATCTATCTATCTATCTATCTATCTATCTAGAATACCTGTTAAATATAAGACAAGTAAACATAAGAAATGTTGGGGTACCAAGAGGTAATCCTGTTTAATAGCCATGTGTTTAGGCTTAAAGGTGAGAATGAACAAAGAATAGTCAGGCATCAACAATGTGCCTTCCTCTTCAGTCATCAAGAACTGATGACATCTTGAAGATGTGGGTGATGGTAGCAGAAGAAAATGAGTTGTGGTTGTGATGCCCCCAAATTTTTATGCAATATATCCAATAAAATCATTCCTTGTAAAAGGTGAAATATACTCAAGCATGTGACAACCCTGTGGTGTTATGGGTCCACAGCTCTTGCAGCAAAGGCCGTTTTATTTAAATAAATAATCGCCGTGTTCGCGGCTTAGGAAGGAGCGTGGTGGTTGTAGCAAGCCGCAGGGCGATCTGCGGTGTGGGCAGTTCTCACCTAAGTGCACAGGTGAGAGACTGCCCACATCCGTGATTGCTCCTGTGGTTAATATGCTACAGCTGCTATGTCCCTCGGTATAAAGGGAAGCGCGAGCCGGTTAAGGAGAGAAAAGAGAGAAAAGAGACAGGTGAACGAGGTGAAAGGAAAGACGGAGGTTATGGGAGGAAGCGAGAGAGAGCATGCGCCGGTGCAGGAAAACGAGCGAGTAAAGGCTCGCAGCAGCTGGGATGGTAGCATGGGTGTTAGGCCGACACCTCGTGCGTAGTAGTTGTTGTCGCTCCCGCAGAGTTTTGTTTGAAGGACGGGAGTGACAGGAAGGCGGAAGATTCTCCGCGGATGGCAGCGGGACTCTTGACATGGGATAGGGTGTCCTCCACGTGAGAGCCTTGGCCGTGGGAGGGAGTCCAATGTCGTTGTCTGAAGGAGCCGACCGGAGCCGAGGATCGGTGAGGCAAGTCGGACAACTGTGGCAGGAGTAGGCAGAAGGCCAGCTGCAAAAAGGCGTCTCGTCTGTTGAGTAGCCCAGACAAGTGTAGCAGGGGAGTCGCCAGTCTAAAGTGAAGAAGCACCGGGTTTATCGTTTGTTTTTAAAAGACTGCTTCCAGTAACATTTTACCTAGTTGTTTTAAAGGATTGTTTTGTTTGGATTTTAACCTCCACTTTTCTTTTATTGGATTATTTATTTGAATTGTTCAATCAACTGCACAGCACTTTGATTGCACTTTGGATTTGTTTTAATAAAAGCACTATTGCACTTTGTATACACCATTCCATTGCTCAATTGTTTATTGCCCCACTGTCTAGCTCATCGGTGACATTACCGACGGTGATGGGTTCAAGGGCTCCCTAATAGAAGAGGAGCATGGCGCTGAACCCACATCGTCACAAACCCACACAGACAAATAGAAAGTTAGCAGCAGGTTCTGTGGTGCTGAAAAATAGTCAAGCCAAATGTGAAGTTAATATAGAACAGTAACACCCTATTGGCTACTTGGACTTAAACAGTAGAAAGTAAAGGCGCAAACATTTATATTTTTCACTCCAGGTGCCAAGATTAACTAGAGTTTTTTTTTTTTTTTTTTGGATCAAAAGTTTGGTCTCCAGTGAACAGCAACTTCAACAGCTACATCACCACTTGAGAAAGAAAAGGGGAAATAAATACTATGTTCTTTGCAGGTGAAGGCCTCAGTAGAACTCATTAGTGCCTTCCCTGTCAGTTTGAAGATCTTTGCTTTCTTTCCAAAACCTGAGCTAACCTAACTGGAATTCAACCTGTCTGAGTACAATGATTGATCAGCATTTCCTCACTTAAAAAAGAGAAGTGGTGAAGTGTGTAATGGATTTTTACCCATAAGGTCAAAGTTCCATACTGCATATTATCCATTCATGGCGCGTTCTACCATTTTATTAACCACTGACATGTTGTACATTGTGCTGGAGTCACTAAGTATAGATAGATAGATCTGAATAAGAGCTGAATAATTTGTTGGCTGAAAGTCCTCAGTGTTAGTGTGTCAGAGAGAGAACGTGCAACATTGTTCATAATGGCATTCAGTTTTGTATTAATTCGCTACTAACTCCAGGGGATCCAGAGTGCATCCCATAACTAAGACTTGTCCTTTTAATTAGCTTGTTAATTCGGGGGGCCTCTCTTGAAGTGAAGTGACTGATTCAGGACCCCACAGCATAGAAAATTGCACTGATGAGGAGCAAAGAATGAAAAAGTACCACAGACTCTACATTGGACATCATCCTCTGTTTTCAAAGGTTGTCTGCATATTGAAGAATAAAGTAATTATCCCTGCTGTTTCATATCTTGTCGTATCCTAAGGATGTTGAATTTCTATGTGAACCTAATCTTCATTATACAACTCTTTGATTGTCCACCATATTCTTGCCTTCTTATATTCTTCTCTTCTTTTATCAGTTGCCTCAATTTGCCAGCTTAGAAATGATGTTTTAAGGTAGCCCATCCAACTAGACACAATTACTTAGGCAAGTGGCAATTAAAGTTGATGACTAAAATGTGATGGGAACTGCTGTGTGTACAGATAGAATATCAAAAATGCCAATGAGTGAAGGAAGTGTAGGCATGAAGTGACTGGGCAAAGCAAGCCGTGCAGTGCTTATGCAAGTACTTTTTAAAGCAAATACCCACAAAGATAGAGTATACTACTGAGTGTTGTGCACATTATCCACTAATACAAAACATGAGTACATTTAAGGTTAATGTTATAATTAATGGTCATTGGTAGAGCAGCTAAGATGATAGGAAGCCATTGTGGAATGGTGTTTGGGAAGACAGAAGAAGTAAAAGTGGTTAGTGTAGAATATAAAGCATCCCTTTTGTATTATTGGATGTAAAGTGCCCTTGTAGCCTCAACTGCAGACCTAAAGATAGTAAATCACATTTTACAATAGACTGAAAGCTATATGTCTGATCAGAAAAATGCATTGCCATTCACTAAAATATATAGTAATATTTTCTGAATTTGATCTCAGGTATATTATTTAATCTATTTGATGTCTAACTGCTGATTAAAACTGTGAAGTCTTATATTGAATACAAAAGATGGATTATGTGTGCCAATTGTATACTGTAGGCACTGTAAAGGTGAAATTCAGTACATAACTAAAAAAGTGGTGGATATCAAATATGTGTTGCGATAGCCTTTGGTTACAGCATGTTTGTTGAAAGATGGCATTTGTATTTTTCAGTGTATACATTTTTCTCCCTAATTGGTCACCCAGTTTCCTTTCAAGGTACTATTTAATGAAAATGCTTTACATTTGGACATGCCTCAAGCCTGAAAGCATTTTACAATCTCGTGGAATTAATGAGCTTTTGATGTATGATTTTTCCATGAGTATGCACACTTCTATAATTTATAAGAACAATTTTGTGTTGCCCCAATTAAGACTTTCTACATCCCTAACTCCTTGTCTGTAAACTATGACTGCACCTTTGCCCCTGTGACTCCATTCTGACCTGTTCTTTGTCTTGACCACTGCCTGTCCTTGACCTTGTCCTTATCTTCTTTCCAGTCATTTGGCTTTTAAAACAAACCCTTGCCATGAACTTATTACAAATAATATCATTAATGGTAGTGTGCCAGAAAAGACCAGGGGCCTCATGTATAAACGGTGCATACGCACAAAAATGTTGCAAACGCCTGCTTCCACGCTCACATCGCGATGTATAAAAACTGAACTTGCCATAAAGCCACGCACATTTGCACGCTAGCTCAATCCCTTGCATACTCAAGTTCTCCGGTTGGTTTTGCAAACTGGCGGCACCCAGTGTCAAAGCAGTGCTACTGTTTCTGTGTGGTTTCCCTTTAGTTTTTAGATTCACATCCCTGACGCGGCTTTATTAAATGCACTGAAATCAACCACATATCATTTATTAGTTTAAGGCATCTCATTGTAATCAACCTGTAACCATATAATGGTGTACCGAATGGCCAAACTATTCTAAATACCATCACTGCTTTAGTGTTGTTATTCCCAGTGCACCACTGAGTATTTAACCCACTGTATCTGAGTGTGGAATCACAGCTATACAGCAGCTGATCAGATTATCGGTAAACATCATCTTGCACATGCTGTTTCAGCCATGCACGCAGTCTATTTGAACTGTTAACATACAGCAGATGCTTCAGAGACTTTCCTGTAAGGACCTCGCGGTTCAGAAACAGTATCATCCCAAGTGTTCTAAACGCACTCAATCAGTCCATCAATTGTTCCTGGTAGAACTGTTTGTACTTATAAGTAAAATCACCCGACTTTAAGCTTGCACTACAGTTAAAATATTGCACAACCTGAGTCACTGTATAAAGTGCGCATTTACATATAATGACGACTGGCTTCTAAGTTGATTCAGATTTCCAAGTGCTATCTTCTTGGAGCTCTTGATATCATTTTTAATATGAAATGCAGTAAATCATGCTTATTACATTATACAGATAAGTTTTAAACATCTTTAAAATAATGTATATTGTTAATAATTAAACATGTGAGGACACGGTGGCGCAGTGCTAGCAACGAGCTGGCAGCCTGTTCAGGGATTGTTCCTGCCTTGCGCTGTATGCTTTCTGGGACTGGTGTGACCCTGAATGGATAGATGGATGGAATAATCAAACATGTACTATGAAGATATTTCAGTGTTTCATAAAAGTTTTGAAGAATCAGCGTTCTAAACTTACAGATGGCTTGGCATCTATTACAGAGCTGATCGTGTGGCGATTGGTTACTTGGAGAAAGCAAAGGAATGATAGGAATAGGAGGTTAGTACGTTTGAGAGAGACAGTACTGCTGCAGTAAATTATTTCATTGAAGGTCACGCAAGGTGCAGCAAGCATCTTGCAGGAGGCAGGAACAATCTCTAGACAGGGCACCAGCTCATCACTAATACTGCGCCACCGTGTCCCCACGTTTAATACATGCTTTAATTCCTATCATTATGAAAATGAAACCAAGTATACATCTTAATATTTAATTTGTTCAGAGAGCTGTAATATCATGAATGTAATGTATTCTGTGTCCTGTCGGCAGAAGAGAAAGCCCATTTAAGAAGCACATAGTGATTCACACACATAGCTTTTAAATCCCAGCTGAAGATTCACTACTTCAGTTTAGCATATCCTGACTAGAGCTGCTGATTAACTGTACAGACTGCATCTCTGTTGTTAGTCATTAGCACTAAAACATAAGTAACATGATAGTTATAATTTGTTACTAACCCTCACCTATTTTGTTTCTCTTCTCGGTACTCAAATGTGGAAGTTGGTGCCACGGCCCACCTGCCAAGTTATTTTGCCTGCCTAAGGTAAAGTCATCCCTGATGGAGGATCGCAGGAATCGTGGGGTAGAGGGGTCTTTTCATCAGATTGGCTGGCCCAGCACTGGCCAAATAGCGGAGGCAGCTTGATGGCTGAGGTCTCCAGGACTCTAAACAATTCCAAATCATACTATGTGATATCATCTACTGTTAAATTCTGCTCCGTACTTGTAAAATTTTTATTTTTATACTGTATTGAGGATTTGTTCGGTGTATTGTATTGACCCCCTTCTTTTTGACACCCACTGCACGTCCAACCTACCTGGAAAGGGGTCTCTTTTTGAACTGCCTTTCCGAAGGTTTCTTCCATTTTTTCCCTACAAGGGTTTTTTTGGGAATTTTGCCTTGTCTTCTTAGAAAGTCAAGGCTGGGGGGCTGTCAAGAGGCAGGGCCTGTTAAAGCCCATTGCGGCACTTCTTGTGTGATTTTAGGATATACAAAAAATAAATTTTATTGTATTGTATTGGGGCGGCACGGTGGCGCAGTGGGTAGCGCTGCTGCCTCGCAGTTGGGAGATCTGGGGACCTGGGTTCGCTTCCCGGGTCCTCCCTACGTGGAGTTTGCATGTTCTCCCCGTGTCTGCGTGGGTTTCCTCCGGGCGCTCCGGTTTCCTCCCACAGTCCAAAGACATGCAGGTTAGGTGGATTGGCGATTCTAAATTGGTCCTAGTGTGTGCTTGGTGTGTGGGTGTGTTTGTGTGTGTCCTGCGGTGGGTTGGCACCCTGCCCAGGATTGTTTCCTGCCTTGTGCCCTGTGTTGGCTGGGATTGGCTCCAGCAGACCCCCGTGACCCTGTGTTCGGATTCAGCGGGTTGGAAAATGGATGGATGGATGTATTGTATTGTATAGAGCGTTTAAAAGAACACATAGAAAGAACCATTTAATGTGCTACTTTAGTTACAATGGGATCTGAGAAACTAGTAAATTAAACGATTTTAAGATGAAGTCTATGACGTTCTACTTTGATGACAAAATAAAGTACATGATTAAAGTGGAAATTTCGAGATTAAAGTTGACATTTGGACATTTTTTCAACTGTGTCTCTATTTTGTTTTTCTTTTTTCTGTATTCTAATACCCTTCCACATGACACTCAGACGGTGGGCTACGACTCGCCTTTTCACGGCAACTTTGATATCTGACCTCTTCTTATTTATTTCGGACACTTTGCAACTTTCTGAAGTTGAACTTTCGAGTTTCTCCGCCACCTCTGTTACTCGATCAACTTCCCTTTGTTGCTTATATCACTGCTTAAACCAACAAATAGTACGTTTTTCCTTGCCTCCACTTGGTATTTGCTGAAATTCTTTTATTTCCCCCATGCTTTTGCCATTGTCTTTTCACAGAAGGCTGAGTTTAAGGACTATTTATATTGATTTGCATATTCAAAGAGGAGTAATTCTGGGAGGAGTTGGGGAGTGCGTGCATGTGCGTTACTTTTCACACTGAACGAAATTTATGTAGTGGAAGAACCTGGAAATTGGTGTACGCACAGATTTATGCATCTGGATTTTTTTGAGCGTACGCACATTTCCGCTTTTGTCTGTACGCCATGTTTTAGTGTGAATTACACCCACAGTGTTATGCATTGGGTGTGTTATTAACAATATACATTATTTTAATGAAGTTTAAAACTTATCTGTATACTGTAATAAACATGCTTTACTGCATGTCATCTTAAAAATGATATCAAGAGCTCCAAGAAGATAGCACATGGAAATCTAAATTGACTTGGAAGCCAGTCGTCATCATATGTAAATACACACTTTATAAAGTGACTCAGGTTGTGCAATATTATAACTGCTGTGCAAGTTTACAGTGAGGTGATTGTACTTATAAGTACAAACAGTTCTACCAGGAGCACTTGATGGACTGATTGAGTGCGTTTAGAACACTTGGGACGAAACTGTTTCTAAACCGCGAGGTCCTTACAGGAAAGTCTCTGAAGCGTCTGCCATATGGGAACAGTTCAAACAGACTGCGCGCATGGCTGAGACATCGTGTGCTAGATGCTGTATACCGATAATCTGATCAGCTGCTGTACAGCTGTGATTCCACAGTCAGATACAGTGGGTTAAATACTCAGTGGTGCACTGGGAATAACAACACTAAAGCAGTGAAAGCAGTGATGGTATTTAGAATAGTTTGGCCTTTCAGTGCACCATTATATGGTTACAGATTGATTACAATGAGATGCCTTAAAGTAAACTAATAAACGTTATGTGGTTAATTTCAGTGCATTTGATAAAGCTGCGTCACGGATGTGAATCTAAAAACTAAAGAAAACCACACTGGAACACAAGCACTGCTTTGACGCTGGGTGCCGCCAGTTTGCAAAACCGAGCAGAGAACTTGCGTACGCAAGGGATTGAGCTAGCGTGAAAATGCGCGTGGCTTTACGCTAAGTTTAGTTTTTATATAGCGTGGAAACAGGCGTATGCAACATTGTTGTGCATGAGCACCGTTTATACAAGAGGCCCCAGAAGTAGATGGCTGCAGCGCTTTGTTAAAAAAGACCAGGGTCTAAGAGAATGTAGAACTTAGCCAAAAAAAATCTAAGAAAAACAAAGAACTCAAACCCTTTACATGCAGTCAAGAAATGTTAGCTTTATAATGACTTTTATCTTCAACAACTTCTAGATGTTATCTAGATAATCATTACTTTGTAATAAGGTCAGGTTATTTAGACACTTTCACTGGAGATACATTCCTAAGATTATGATTCTGTAGAGAACCATAGACACATAGAATAAATTACAAAGTAGTGGGGTAGAGAGTAGGACTTTAAGGACCTTCAAAGGTCAACTTAAAGTTAATTTGGAGAAATTTGGTGGATAAGCTTGGTGAGCTTTGTTGAGCTGAATGGCTCCTTTTTGTCAAATCTTATGTACTATACCACAGTGTTTACTGTGAAGAGTGTCACTCTTTATTAAACTGCTAATTGATTGCAATTCTACTAATCAAACAAACATATATTTGAATTAAATAAAACAAACATAACATAGAAAAATAAAAAAAGTAAAATAATATTCAACATCCCCAACCCAAAACAAAGAGAAACAGATGAGAGACACAGATAAAAAGGAATTTTTTTTTTTTTTTGAGAAATGATAAAATGACTTTATCAGAAAGTCAATCGCAGGCAAATAATGCTTATTCTAAAATAATATTAATAAATCCTTGCCATTTTTTTTAAAAACATTCAGACATATCCTTTAACAGAGAATTAAGATTTTTTTTTCTGATTTGAGTTATAGAAGGTGGGTACCTATTCCAGTTGGCAGCTGTGTGCTATTAGTGTGGTATAGGATATTACATTCAACTTATCTCTGTGCACTTTAATGCCATCTGGGAGTACAGCGAATACCACTATTAATGGATTTGGAATGATTGTAACATCAAGAATGTTTGAGATGTAAAGGTTTTACTACAAAATTATATTAATTTTAGATAGATAGATACTTTATTAATCCCAAGGGGTAATTCACAATATATTTTTTTTATATATTCCTTCTACTCACCAGTACATCACTGTTACTCAAGTATTGATTATTTCTTTACAGATAGCAATTTCTTGCCCACGATTAAATCTTGCAAGTACGCGGCTATTGTTATCTCCAACCATGCCCCTTTGATCATGGAGCTCAAATCATTATGCCCCACATACTCATCTCGCAGGTGGCATCTTAACCCACTTTTATTAACAGACAAGAATTGTACAGAGTTTATATCCAAGCAAATCGATTTTTTTAGAGACAAATACATGCTTAGAGGTCTCTGTCTGAATACTCTGGGAAACTCTGAAGGCTTTCTTAAGAGAACAGATTATTTCATATCTTTCCCACAAAAATAAATTGGAAACCAAGAAGGCATCAGAGCTAATCAGTGAAATTACCAGAATAGATCAAGAACATGCCAGGTGCCCAAATGAGGCACTTCATAGGAAAAGGTAGGTTTTGCATTCAGAACTCAACCTCTTGACAACAAAAAAAAAACAGAACTCATTTTTAAATCACAACATCATTACTATGAACATAGAGAGAAGGCTAATAAGATCTTAGCTCAACAAATCCACAAACAGAAAGTTAGCAATGCAATGCCAGTAATTACCAACACAGACGGAGACAAAATCATGGACCTTAAAAATATAATGCACACATTTAGAGACTACTATAAGTCCTTATATTCGACTCAGTTTAAAGAAGACAAGACCCAACCTAATGCATTTTTGGATGCACTACAGATACCACAACTAGATACGAGGTGCAGAGGAATTGCATAAACCTCTGGCATTCTCAGAATTACTAGATGCTATAAACTCACTTCAGAGTGGGAAAACAGCAGGCCCTGATGGCTAGCCTATTAAATTTTATAAAAACTTTTTAATTAAATTAGCAACCCTTTTATTAGCAACATTTACAGAAGGTACAGACAATAAAATTCTACCTCAAACTTTTCACCAAGCATTAATTACCATCTTTCCTTAAAAAAAAAATAGGACTTTTTACAATGTACTATACAGACCAATCTCATTTCCGAATAATGATGTTGAGATACTCTCTAAATTTCTATCCGGAAGGATTAAGAAAGTGCTTCCTTCATTAATATCATAAGATCAAACTGGATTTATTAAAGGCAGGCACTTACCTTCCAATCTTCGATGCCTGTTTAATGTAATATATTCACCCACAAAGTCTAACATCCCCAAGATAGTATTATTGTTACACGCAGAAAAAGCATTTGATATCGTTGAATGGGACAACTTTTTCACTGCATTGGAGAAATTTTGGTTTGGCCCTAACATTTGTGTATGGATCAAACTACTGTATGCCAGACAAGAAGCTTCAGTTTGTATTAACAACATTATATCAGACTACTTCAAACTAGAACGTGGCACCAGACAAGGATTCCTCCTGTCACCACGGCTTTTTGCAATCGCAATTGAGCCACTGGCAGTTCACTTTCGAAATACGTACGAGGTAAAGGGGATTATTAGAGAAGGACTTGAACAGAAAATACCACTATATGAAGATGATATGGTACTATATACAGTATATCAGATCCACAAAATACTGTGCCTGCAGTTCTAACAGAACTGGAAGAATTTCAGAAGATTTCAGGACTCAAAATTAATTTGAATAAAAATGTGCTCTTTCCAGTGAACTCTCTAGCACACAGTATTAGATTGGACACCTTACCTTTTATCATTGCAGATCAGTTTAAATACCTAGGAGTAAACATCACAAGTAAACATAAAGCTCTTTATTGTTGCCTTTTGAATGTGTGGTTGTTTGGAATTCCAGCTGAATGATGTTTTAATTGAGTCTAATTTCTTAAATAAATTGTTTGTTTATGTATATTGGGATATTCTGGAATAAACAGAGCAGCTTAGTGAGGATTTTCATTTTATCCACGGTACTTCCAAAATTTTACTGGAAGAGATCTTTATATTAACTTGTGATGGTTATTCCCAGATTTTTAAGATGTTTTGATATTATGGATGGATTACTATCTAATCTATTATGATATGCTAGAGAGTTCGCTAGAAAGAGCATCATTTTATTTTTTAAATTTTAAAATATTATTATTATTTTTTTTAATTCATATTTCTTTTGAAATTCTTCTAACGTTTAAGAAATAATGGTACACATGATTGTGTGTTTGATATACAGATCACTATATCATCTGCATATAGTGATATTTTCAGTTTGAGTCCTTCTCTGAAAATCTTCTTTTATCTCTGGGTGGTATGAATAGCTAATGGCTCAGTGGCTAATTCAAAAAGCATTGGTGAATAATGGGTGCCATTGTCGAGTACCTCATTCTAATCTACAGTATTTGGAGTTTGTGTTATTAATGTGTACTGGGCCTTCTAGACTGGAGTAGTTTAGCCAAAGTAAAAATATATTAGTGCCAAATCAGAACTTGTGCATTGTTGTAAATACAGTATATAATCCCATTCAACTCTATTAAAAACTTTTTCTGCACTCAAAGAACATAAGACTGCTGGCGAGTCAGAATTTTTGGGCAAGTATATTACATTAAACAGGTGCAGAAGATTTGAGGTTGTGTCCCTGCTTTTAATAAATCCAATTTGGTCTTGTGATATTACTGAGTGAACCACTTTCTCAATCCTTCTGGCTAGGACGTTTCCTAGTATCTTATCACTGTTATTCAGGGGTGAAATTGGTCTATATAAATCATATTGTAGTAACTCTTTATTCTTTGGAAAATCATTTAATAATTCATGGAAGAATGTTTGGGGTAAAATTTTGCTTTCTTTAACTTCTATAAGTGTTAATAATAAAGGACTGAAAAGGTTAGCCTTAGGGCCTGCAGCATTTTCATTTTGAAATGAGTTTATAGCATCTTGAATGTCTAAATGTGTCAGTGTTTCTTTTAAAGTTCTTCAGCACTTACAACAGCTATATTATTTGTATTTTATTTAAAAAAATAGCTTCTGTCTATTCAATATTCTATTGATTATAGAATATTTGTTTCTGCAAAAAGTTAATTGTGAGTGGACACTTAAAAAATCCACTCACTGACTTGTTGAACTCACTTATTCCCATACAAGGTGGTAGAGAGCATTCATGGGAGCAATACTGTTGAAAATGGCCTTGGATGGGGCCAAGTCAATCACATTCATTATCCAGTTGAAACTCTTTGCCAACTCAGAGCTGTGTGCCTTTACAATGAAAATTGGATGCTGAATAAAAAACACACAAAGTCACGAGGAAAACCAGCAAACTCCAGACAAGTGGCTGAGGATAAAAGAAAAAAATTTCTAGAGCTTTAAGCCCGCAACATTAAACACTAAGTAATGTGTTGCAAAAAATCATAATGTAATTGCATGATTCAAATGCTATCTTGACTTTCAGATAATAAAATAATAATACCGAATACAGTAGAACCTATGTTCACAAACGTTTCCGAACATGTACAAATCGGGTTACGATCAAAAAGTTTGCCAAAATTTTGCATCTGTTCACGACCACACACTCTGGTGGCGAACAAAAACACTGGCGGCCAGTTTCCCTACGTGCATTCGTACGCAACAATGATTTCCCATTCTCCGTTTCCCATTTTCTTTTGTTTGCGTATACAGGGCCTAACAAAGCAGCGGATGTTGCAAAAGGAGTTACAGTGTTAACTAAGCAGAGGCCTCAAGTGCTGGAAGAGGTGGAAAAACTATTGCTAATGTGGTTGAACAAGAAGCAACTTGCAGGGGATAGTGTAAGCTAGCCGATCATATGTGAGAAAGCCTGAAAGATTCATGGCAATTTGCTGAAAAAAAATCCTTCTTCAAGTGGCGAAGGTGAGGAATTTAAAGCCAGTAAAGGATGGTTTGAAAAGTTTCGCAAGAGAAGTGGCATTTAATTTTTTTTCCCCTGTGCTTTAAACTCATGAAAAAAGTGTTTACAGCGAGTGGTTCATAGGGGTCTAGCACGAGCTAATGTTAGTTTTCTCTGTTGTTCAAGGTTTTCTCAGTGTTTTTCAATGTTTTTACATTTAGGTTACTATTACACTGTGCATTCTATGGTATAATTAACTGTTTTTGTGCTTAAAAAATATATATATTTACATACAGTTCGTACGGTCTGGAATGGATTAATTGTATTTACATACAATCTTATGGGGAAATTACGTTCGGGTCGCGACCAAATTGGTTCGCGTCCAGAGTTTTGGAACGAATTACGGTCGTGACCAGAGGCACCAGTGTAATACACTTTACCTAGTGTAAGAAAAAATACAACACAGAAAAGGTCTGGGGCACATCCGTGACCCTGTACAATGAAAACAATAGAAAAATAAAGGCTTCTTCTTACAATAATGCTGATAATGTCTTTTCAGATGCAAGTCCAATACAGAACTGAGTAAATCTGGCTGAACCTTTACTCACATGGGTTCCATTTATGAAGGGGTGGGTCCTGGAGGGTGTAAACTTAAGTGACGTCAGTGAAATAACGGCTGTCAGTCTTCCGTTCTGCATAGGGAGGTAGAGAGAAGGCATTAGAACTCAGCAACAATCCCTCTGCCAACTACCATCACCAGAGCCCTTAAGCTGCCACCTAAGTGCACGTACGTAACAGTAGCCATACCTCCAGAGTAATCTAGGCTCTTTTATAGATCTTTTAAGGTTACTAAAACAGAATGTAAAATAGCATCTAATTCCCTAAAAACCAGTAATACTAAAGAAATGAAGGAAACTTAGTGGCCGATCCACAAATTGTCAGACAGATTCAACAAAATGTTTGTGCTGTTTCAAGAAATGTTTAAAACATTTGTAAACACTGTTCTTTACAAAGTTTGTGGAACAAAAAAGTGGTAAAATGTGCAGTATTAAAGGATTCATAGCTGGAGATTTTAATGTTTTATTTACTTAGGTTAATTTAATGTTTACTTTAACAACGATTGAAAATTTTGCATCCTGCATAGAAAATGTAAAAATGCTATATATGAAATAAGATAAGGATTCCTTAAAAGAATAGTATTATTTTAATAACAACATATTTTACTCTAAATTGATACTATAATATCTGTATTACTTGAAAATTATGTCATGCAATTTGGTCAGTTTTTCTTGCTAATAGGATATCCATGACTTAATGTAGGTTTAAATGTTTAATGCTGATATGTTGAAAAGTTATCCTTTTTAAATGTAAGTTTTGGTCACCCACTATTGAAAGCTGTAGTATATTTTAGTGAAATTCATTAAATGTGTAAGCATCCTCTTCAAAGTGCACATATCTCTTGCACTATGGGAATGCTCACTTCCCTGCCTTGCAAGACGTTATAAATGATCTCCCATACTCTATGGCGCACTCAACCATATAGCTAACCTTAATGTAAAACGAGATCACGCAAGAAAACCTGATGTGCAGCAACTCATTCAGAAAACCACCTAGAGAGGCAATGAACTCATCCTGAGATGGCAGTGAAGGAAAAGTAGGCTTGGTGCTGTGACTTAAATATTTAATATAACTGAAATGTTCTTAAGCAGAAATTGTATTCTGCACCTCATTAGTATTTATAAGATTAATACTAGACTACCATGTTACTAAATATGCACATCAACACCCTTCCAGTCCCCTGGCTTGCTTGTCCCCTGCTGTTGACCTCGTCTTTTAGCACACTTTGAGAGAAGCAAAAGTCATCTTCCATGGTACAATCGCATTTTTAATCAAACAAAGGCTTTAAAGCAAACAGTTAATCTCATTAACAAATTTCTTTTACTGATGCATTTAAACCAATAAAATATTTATTTCAGCCTTATATAACAGCTTCAAAGCTTTAAGCAGCAAAATAAATAATTCAATTAGATACAGCAGAGAATTTATAATGTTGTAAATTAAATAAATAGTATAGTATATGAGGGATTCTAAAACCTGTATTGCAAATAACAGATCACTAAAACTAGAACTAGTTGGGCTGCAGATGAACACGAAGCTCAGAATTGAGAACTCTAAAAAAGCGGATTTCCATGTGCCTACTTTTATCATTTTCAAAGTCATTTGCAAAGCAATAGGCATAATATGTTCAGAATTATATTTGTTTCAGAAACAATGTCATTAATGTAAAACCTGCAAATTTGAAACCTATAATAAAAAGGAGGTAGCATAGGGTCAAACTTTATTTGCAATGGCCATTTAGAATAATGAGAAAAGACACAAAAGTGGCTGACGCACTGTGGTCTCAGCTAATAGAATTATGCCTGGCATAATGTTAAGATGATAATAAAACAGGAGGCTTTCTTTCAGATTTTCTCATTGTGCCCTAAGGGGTGGTACAGCATAATGTATTATATGCATCATGGATTGCATTTCACATAAGTACACCAAAAATATGACATTATGTAAAATCCTGTTCTTTAATAAATGGTGCACAGTCTCTAGTATTTTTTTCTTCAAATTATAAATTCTGTGCTTTTTATTTCCGATCTATGCTTGGAGTGTTCTATAAGAGAAACGTACTGTAGGGTTGCATTTTTCTCTAAGAGCTTGATCTTAAAATCTCCTTCACATGACTAGAGGTGAGCTTTTCCATCATTTTACATGTGACAAATTGTATAAACAATTTTATGTTTTTATAAATGTTTTAAAATGTTAGCTACCTTTGATTCACAGTAAATGTATTGTTTCAAAATGTATCTAGAACCATAGGAATAATAATCTAATACACTATACACTAAAGATTTTATTCCTAATTATCCTTTCTTAGGTGCTGAATGGAACCTGAGAGACAGACAGAGGGAACAGCACCGCCATGACAGATAGACAGACGGCACACAGTGCTTTTAACAAGTGGTCAGACATGCCAAAAATGTTATGCCTAAAAGCATCCATGGAAAGCTCAGTAAAATGTGTTTTTGTAGATTAGGAAAAGAAGATGAGGAACATGTTTGCAATAGATTCCACTGGAAGAGATTTTCGGTATTTACAAGTTATGTCATATTTTATTCATAGAGATAGGCATTTATGTCCTGGAAGGTTATAGACAGATAATGAGAACTGAAGGTATGGAAAACCTTAAATAAACGTAACTTATTTTATAGCTTTAGTTAAAGTAAAAAAGACATCTTCCATCCATCCATGCATTGTAGAAACATCTTTATTTAGGCATTATAAATATGTAAATGTACCAGATATGCAATAACAACAAATATGTAAAATTACAGTAATGTACTGGTAGCAGAGTTACTGTAAATAACTCCTTGGAATTTTGCACATTTTATTATCAAACAATATTAAATCACAGTGATTTAATATGACTTTTCTGACATTATTTTTTGATTTGTAGTTCTAATTAATTTAGACCAGGGGGTCCCCAACTCCAGTCCTGGAGGGCCTTTTCTTAATTAGTGATCAATTTTTGCTGCTAATTAACTTCTTTTGAATTAACTTTAATTGACTTATTTTTTAAGATTTGTTCCACAGAATTTCTTCATCGTTCCTCTTAAGTGCTTCATTTCTTTCCTTAAATGGCACCCAAACAGAAATATGTGTGGTATTAGTGAGCCAACAGAAGACCAACTACGTCAGGGCTTGAACCTCCAACCAGTTGCTTAATTAGGTGCAGAGTCTTTTTAATGAAACCTGTTCTTTAAGTCCATGGCTTGTTGCTGCTCTCATTGTGCAATAGCATACATTTCAAATTTTTCTCTTTTCTAAGAGCACTGTTAAAATGTTTTGGGGACCTGAACAGATCAGCATTCCTAAGAAGTTCGTCTTTCTTTATTTTTAGATAATGTATGATCAATACAGTTTCCTGGTTATGTTTTGGTTCATTTTGTATCTCATTATTGTAAGGAAAAATAAACAATTAAGGGTCTAGGTCTTTAAAAGCAAGTCAATTCAAAAAAATTCAAAAGAAGTTAATTAGGAGCAAAAACAGGTCACTAATTAAGAAAAGTGTTAGAATGAAAACCTGCAGCCTCTGGGGCCCTCTAGGGCCTGAGTTGGGGACCCCTGATTTAGACCACTTTGAAGAGATCTGTTCTCACTTTGACATTAAAGAGTTGATAAATGTCAAAAAAAGCCAAATTAAATCCACTGTGTTGCAGAAGAAGAAAATGTGAAAACTTCACTTTTTTATAGGCACTCTGTATAGCGATGTACAGTAGCTGCAATTCACATTTAGAGTACTATTAATTAATTACAGTCTAAAACTCTAAATATGAATTACAGCAGCATTTTTATATATGTACAGCAAGTGGCTGGCAAATCTGCTGCCACTATTTACTGCAATTTTACATGAAAAAATGTCAATGTTCAGCTGTGTTGCCCACAGATACATGTTGTGTTTTTACATAATATGATTCTTGTTCAGTATGCTACAGAGAAGCCCACCGCAGAAGCAAGGGCCCTAAGCAGGATCTTAAACTGGACTACTAGACCTGATTTTTCAGGTTCCTGAAACTGTGTCAGAAATTTCATTCCAGGGCAGTCATTTACCTTCAACCAATGAGCTTCAAAATTAGCTTTGAGATCATAAAGAATGGACTGAATGAGAAATCATGTCAAATCCCCCAATAGAAGGAAATAAGAACAGTTTTTTTTTTCACAAATAACTTCCAAACCTGAAAGGAAAAACCTGCCCTTCAAATTTGCAAGGTAAGCAGATTTTTTAGATCACTATTAGAGAATATGAAATGGTGCACCTTTGTGCATAGAGTCCTTGGTTTATGATGTCAGGAAAAGTCAAGTGCTATCTATCTGCATGTGAACATTTCCGAAAGGCTTGAATCAGCTGGGATCATTTGTCAGACATGGCTGTTCATAATGAGAAAAATGGCATGTTTGCAAAATTCTGACAACTGATATGTTGTGTAGCCATAAGAAAGCGACTTGTAATTGCTCTTATTAAAATAAAATTGTAAAATAAGTAATATGGGGTGGAAAGGGGCAAATATGAGGGCTTAGTGTTGCAGCAAATTCAAAATTAAATGAGTCACCAATTATTGCAAATGCTTTTTATTATCCTGCAAAGCTGCTTATTATCATTTCTATTGCTGTTGCAAAGGTGGGCTTTTGGGCTTATAGCACTTCAGCTAATCAAATTATAGGATGCGGACAGTCAATTTAGACTCTCTTTGCATTTTAGTCAGTCAATAGCTTTTTGGGTGCATTTAAAATTGTATCAACAAAGTGTTACATTCAATTTGTGTTGATGCTGTATGTTTCAAATCAATAGCACTAATAAGCTGCAAGTTATAAAGTACAATAAGCTTACCACATCAATACCTCATACTTTCACAAACAGCAGGGAATAGGAAATTGCCTTCAATTGTTAAGAGAAGCATGTGGTGGCAAATGCCAGCCAGTAATTGTTGTCACCAGTGGGGGCACCACTGCTTATACCGTGTGACCTCCAGGATGCCATCATTTGAAAGGTAGCTTGCGCAGCTGATAAAATGCACTTTGCTGCCTTTAATCTTACATAGCTAGTATACTTCAAATCAAACATCCATCACAGAATTTGAATGAAATCAGTTCATTTTTATACTACATTTTCAAATGAAAAGATTAGAATACTTGCACACTTTAACACAAATAAAACAGTAATCATAACATGTTAAATCTTGAATCATTTGTGTGCATGAAAGTACACATATATATTTAAACTATACAATGCTAAACCAACTCCAAAGCTTCAAAAGTAAAAATTATTGATATATCTGTCTAATTATTGGACTAAATATTGAAGAAATTAAGCCAAGTAATGACTTTTAGACAAACAAGGTGTCTAAAATAAAAAGCCCCAGTTAACAATATTCCTTTGGAATTGCCTGGTTGATTATCACCTGTCTTGGCTTTCATTCAGTCCTGCATTGCACAAGCAGATGATCATATGTGTGATTTAATTGTAAGATGGTCACTAGTCAGCTGTTTTCTTTGTTACCGTTGATGCCAAGGTGTCTCAACCACTTCAGGGTTTTCATCGATGGAAAGGGCCCATAGTATGAACAAGGCAGGAAAGCACCAAGAAACAGAAAATAGAAAATTGTAACCCTGTGGTAATGGTGGAGATCTATTTACTGTAAACTATAAAAATAATGTGTTATCACACTCTGAAACGCATGCACTAATGATGGCAGAATACTTTTCCAGGACTATATTGTAAAGGATAGTGTTTCCTTCTCATACTGATAGTTATTGTCTGGAGTGTTTCCCTATCTCTTCCCTTCTCATTGAAAATCTATTCCAATCTGCTGCGCATAATTGCATGGAAGTGAGGACAATTGTGTGTTCGCTTCTACACTATAAATTAAGCTTCTTTTCATTACTAATTAAATTAATGTTTGTGATAGTTTGGGTATTATATGTTATTCATCCATTCATCTGTTCAATAATGAACCCACTTAGAACTGCTCAAGGGCAAAGGGCCCAAAGTCTATCCCAGCTACACTCATTTCAAAGCAAGAACTAAACCTTCAGTGAGTATATATAAATATTTTAAGGGTACATTATTTGAGTAAGCTTATTTAAAGGGGCACATGCACTCATTTTTGTTGTGGAAAGCTTGATAAAATATCACTTTTACTCTTAATTTTGTTATAGAGTTGTAGGAGACAAGAGCCTGTTTCAGCAGCATTGCACGCAAGGCAGGATCAAAGCCCTAGACAAGGACAGCAGTCCCCTTCAAGACACAGTCATGGACACATCCACTCACACTCATACTGAGGCACTTTACTGTCAACAATTAACCTGACATGCAAATCTTTGAGATGATGGCGGAAATCTGGAGAACTTGGAAAGAAAGACACACAGACACAGAAAGCAAGGTTTTGACTTTATCAGCAGTAAGGAACCTCTATGCCTGGTCACTATTCAGGGGGTGGTGGTGCACATCGGGGTCCACATCGATGACAGGATAGACTGATCTTGTAATACAGAGGAACTATATAAGAAAGGACTCTCTTTTGTAAGAAGTCAGCATTTCTTTAATGTGGGAAGTGACATAATTCACATTCTACAAACTTGTGATTGTCAGTATATTTTTCTAAGCTGTGGTGCGCTGGGCTGGTAACATCACTTCAAAAGAAGCCCACTGAATCAAGAAGCTAATTCAAAGGTCAGGCTCAGTGATGGGGTGGACTCTCGACCCACTGGAGATAATAGCAAAGGAAAGAAATCAAACAGAACTTAGTGCAATTATGAACAGTGCTGCACATCCACTTTCTGACACTCTTAACACTGAGTACTTTCGGCAAATTAATTATTCAGCAGAAGTGTGTCAAGAAACACTACCCGGAGTCCTTTATACACACAGCAATATGCCTGAATAATGCCTCACTTTGACTGAGACTGCCAAGTGAGAAGTTTTTTTCCTTTTAGTCATTCTGATATATATTTTTATGGAGCTTCTATAAACGACCATATTTCCAACTTGGGACAAATAAAGTTTTATCTATCTATCTACCTAAAGAGAATGTGCAAGATCCATACAGAGAGTGGCCAGGCCAGGATTCAAATCCAGTGTTCTGGTGCTATGAGGCAGCACTAAATGTTAGAAAAAGAGTTTATTATTAATAGTTTTCAATATATAGACATCATATTACTAAAAAAAAGCATTGAAGAAACAAGCTTAATTTATACATATAAAATGTTAAGGGTTATGTCCATCTGTCACATGGTTACTCGCAAACCACTTTGGTGAAGGATTAAATATGTGTAGCAGCAATATCTGCAAAGTTATGGAGATTTGCGTCTTTCTAACTGCTGAAGAGTGTGACATAGCAGAAAAGAAAAGAACAGTGGCAGCATCTGCTAAGTGTGAAGTGCATTGCTGAGGCTGCTAATAGAAAGAAGAAGAAAAGCAGCACCATCTGCCCACTGTCAAATAATGAATACAAAATGCACGTGTGACAAACACAGAAAACTGCCTATGTATTTGTGAGGATGTAAGGATATGCATTTTGGTGCAGTTCAATTTGGACAAGTGTATGTGGATTGGAGTCCTTGAGGTCTAAGGGGATTGATCTCTTGGCAGAGGTCTGCTGCTATGGTAAAGACATTAGCATCAATTAGTTGCCAGCATATATAGATATGCAGACTTTAGGACCCTGGATAGAAAGTTAAAGGTAGTAAAAGTACATGTGAGTATGAAGGTGAAGATACAGAATGCAATCACCTGCTTAAAGTGCAACATGAGGTGAGCATCTGGATGTGTTTGGTGATTGACTGATGCTAGTAGACATGAGCTGGGATTAGCCAGATAAAACCTGCTTTGAATATAAAACATGAGTGTAACCACAAGACTTGTCCTTTGGCTGTCTTCAGCAGACAGTGTGGCCTTTAGTTTGATCTGCTGAATGACTTATGGTGCCTTGAAGACTAGTATTGTGCTTTTTGTATATCGAGTGACCTCCAAGAAATTGGAATTTGTGGGGCGTCTGGGTTTTGGTGGTGTGCATTATTTTTGTTTCTGTTTTCACTTTTTTACTGCAGAAAGAGCCTTCTTGAACTGTGTATTTTTAAGGAGGAAGAAAACCATTTGTTTTTATCTTTTTCTTTGCCGTTTATTTTTAGAGTCACTGTAAATATTGTAAGCAGTCACTTGCTTTTAATAATTGCATGGCACTGAACTTTGAATTGTCGGCATTTGCTGGGATAAAACAGAAATTCTGTTTTTACAACAACATCTCTTGTGTCTGTTTCTCAGTCTCTTGCACAATGGTCTGGTTGGGTACGACTACAAGATGTCCAGTGTAATGGCGGTGCTGGGAGAGGAATCACAGTTGGGTCAATAGATCAACCCTGTAAAACTACCATGTTAAAAATCTAATACAACTGCTTTGGATGGATGGTAGCATTTGTAGAGAAAAACTCAGTGAATGGTATGAACTAATGATTTAGTAGTAGTGACTGAGCATGTTTAGCCAATGTAAAACCTGTAAAATGAGCAAAGTGGCAAGAGAAGTGGTAAATTTTCATCTGGCTTAGTCGGTCTGCAAGAAATTGAGTGGCAAAGCAAAAGTAAACAGTGGACAACAACCAAAGAAAAGTCAGGAGTTGGAGCTATATCAGAAATACTTCTAAATATCTTATACGTGTAAAAAAAACTCTGTTGTGCTTTGTGAATGTAGAATAAGAGAAAAGAAAATAAAGACCAGCTAATCAAGTGAGTTCAGTTAGAGGTAAAATGACCCACTGATTGGAAAACTGGCTGAAATAAAAAACTAGGGAGCCACATGGGGCCTTCAGCTCCAAGTCTGAGAACAGCTGCCATAGGTTGTCATGAAACAAGCAAAGCATGAACTTCCAATAGCTTCACAGAAACCCAAACCTATAAGCAAGTTTGTATGCTCTTTCCCCACTTCTGACTTTTATTTTTCATTTTCAAAAACATTCCATCTATTTTATGAACCAATGATAGCTGCCCTAGACTGGACTCCAGTCTATCCTAAGCTGCACTGACACTATTCAACACTGACTTAATTTTGCTAACAAATAAACTTGAAATATACATTGTCACACACGTGCAAGTGGAAGGCAGTCAAAGAGCCTAAAGGTGAGTGAACTATCGCGAGATATGGGTGTCACGTGGTACTTACCTGGATCTCTTCTTTCTACAGAAAACCCGAAGAAAAATAATGGCCTCCACTTCCGGGCATCAAAATGGCCGCGACTACGTGACTTCCGGCTATCATCAACAACATCACTTCCGGCTCCTAAAGACCACATCACTTCCGACTCACTTCAATGACGTTACATCCGGTTCTCTGTTCATAACGTCACTTCATGCCAACCATTTCCTTTTCCCATAGTCCTGTCTGTATTTAAACAATCATTTCACAAAGTAAAACTGCCAATTGTATTTTCAATCTTGGAGACTTTTGATCTTTTTTTTTCATATATTGTCTTAGGGCAATATATGGGGACGGTCCCCACACCTTGTTTCTTGTCTTTTGACTTGTTTTCTCGGTTTTTCCCACAATTGGCGTAGGATTTGTTCTAAAAGATGACTGAAGAACAAGACCTGAACACCGTACTGTCCTCTATAATGGGCGAACTCCGTACTTTAAAAGTACAGATGGGCAAGACCAGGACTCAACTAGCAGAAGCTGAAGCCCGCGCCGCCACCTCAGTTTGGATGGAAGCCACTCGGTCATTACCGACACAATTGACAAATTTAACTGAAGATGAATATATAGAAACATATTTTTTGGTTTTTGAGCGTACCACTAAGCGGAACGCCTGGCCGAGGTCAGAATGGGCGTACCTACTGGCTCCCTACCTGAAGGGGGCAGTGCAGAGAGCCTATTATGATTTAACCGAGGAGCAGGCTGCCGATTATGATGCTCTAAAGCTTGAAGTGTTCAAGCGCTACGGCATATCATATGAATGGAGGGAGTGGCAGTTTGACCCCGAGAGGCCATTGAGAACCCAGGCTTTTGAAGCTTGGGGCAAAGTATGCCGCAGGTTACGACCAGATATTAATAGCTCCCATAAGATGGCCGAGCTACTGGCATGTGAAACATTCGTGCATGCCCTCCCTGACCAGATCGCTCAGCAAGTTCGTAAACATAACTTTGAGAACATGGACACATTAATCAAGATTGCGGAGCGTCACTAGGCAGCTTGTAAATCGGGGCGATCAGAACGGTTTTCTCGTCGCACCCAATAGGCACGTGGGGCAGCCCCTGAACTCACCCGGCAACCTCCCGTGCCTACCGCCCGTAAGCAAGATAAACCATTCAACCCCCTGTGCTGTTTCAAGTGTGGGGAGCTTGGACATATATCCCCTAACTGTACTTCGGAGCCCATGGATTGCACTTTGGTGAATGGGGAAAGGTATTGTGCCACATTGACTAACCCTTTATCTCTCCCATATACAGGTGCAGTTATTATAAATGGTAGGAAAGTAAGGGTGATGTTTGATTCCGGGAGTAACATTTCTATTGTTGCTTCACGTTTCGTTTTACTGCAACAATGAACTAAAGTAAAAACTAGTCTGAAATGTATTCATGGGAACATCCGGTACTACAAAACAGCCCGATGTGTCGTTTCAATGAATCACAAAGTAGTGGGAATGGCCATGGCTGTATTACCAGATCCCCCTTTTCCAGTCATATTGGGTAGAGATTGGAATAAACTCAACAGCGGTAATAACATAACTGTACCTAATAAGAGTTTAGGCTTAGTCATGGAGAATGATGCTCCGACTGCCTCCACGCCGTGTTCCTCAGTAGCACGGACCCACACAGGTACCCAATGCGAAGAATTTGATGTCCCATCGTCCTCTGCGGGAGTTAGTACAGCTAATGGAGAGGACGTGGTGGCAGATGCTCCGCCCATTGAGGTCGATAGAGACCCAATACAGGATTTATCTTCTCAAATTGTATTAACACCTTCCTCATTTAAACGAGAACAGTGGAATGATGATTCCTTAAAGTTTGCAAGGAATGCTATAGTATCAGCCGAGGGTGATAATACCCTAGATCCCATGCCATTGATGCCGTTCTTTGTATTAAAAAATGAATTGTTATATAGAGTGGCAGGGCACGGGGGTGAAGTGCGAACATTGCTGCTAGTCCCACCCACTTTTCGGCGACAAGTGTGTGAGTTAGCGCATGCTCACCTTCTAGGAGCCCATTTAGGCTCCGAAAAGACATTGGAGAGGATAAAGCTCCGATTTTATTGGCTGGGGATTAATGAGGAGGTCCGACGATTTTGCGCTTCATGTCTGGAGTGTCAACTTCACCAGATTCTCCGACGGACTACAGCTCCTCTCGTTCCCCTTCCCCTTATTGATATCCCGTTTGAAAGAGTCGGAGTTGATCTCGTAGGACCTTTAGAACCCTCGATAAAGGGCTTTAAATATATATTAGTCCTAGTAGATTATGCCACTCGATTCCCCGAAACTGTTCCGTTGCGCTCAGCCAATACAAAAAATATCGCACGGGAACTAGTAGGGATATTCGCTCGTGTTGGGATCCCCAAAGAGATTCTTATGGATCAAGGGACTCCCTTCACTTCGGAGACGTTCAGGGAGGTGGCTAAATTACTCCGTATAAAACATCTGAAAACGTCAGTTTATCATCCACAAACTGACAGTTTGGTGGAACGTTTTAATCAGACATTAAAACAGATGCTGCGCAAAGTAGTTAACGAGGATGGGAGAAACTGGGATCAGTTACTTCCTCTCGTTTTGTTTTCATATCGGGAAGTCCCACAGTCCTCCACAGGTTTCTCTCCTTTTGAATTATTATATGGAAGACAACCCAGAGATTTATTGGATATGCTAAAAGAAGGTTGGGAAGAGGAGGTCCTTCCTACTTCAAATGTTCTCGAGTATATCATGCAATTACGCAATAGATTAGAGAAAATTAGACCTATTTTAAAAGCGAATTTGGAGAGAGCACAAGCAGCGCAGTCGCGTTACTATAACTGTAACACCACCCTCCGGGAATTCGTCCAGGGTGATCGTGTAATGGTACTCGGCCCAACTTCACATTCCAAATTATTAGCCCATTGGCAGGGTCCTTATGAAATTAAGGAAAGAAAGGGTCTCATCGATTATTTGGTTAAACAACCCAACTTGCCGACCGACTGAAAAGGGTATATCATATTAATTTGCTGAAACCATGGAAGGATAGGGAACTTGATCCCTCCTCCGGCCAGCCTCGTTCTCTGTTTATGTCTCAACCCCATCTTAATTTCGGTCCCGACTTGACATCAGAGCAACGACAAGATCTCAGACATGCTATCTTGTCTGTCCCCAAAGTTATGGATGATATTCCTGGACGTACTGCGCTGATTGTTCATGACATCATTACCGACCCTGGAGAAATTGTCAGAGAGAAACCCTATGGGCTCCCGGAGGCAAAGAAAGCGCAGATTTGGAAATTAGGCGAATGCTAGAATTATGGGTTATTGAAGAAAGCTATAGCCCTTGGTCTAGTCCAATTGTCCTAGTTTCTAAGCCTGATGGGTCGTGGAGGTTTTGCAATGTCTTCCGTCGTCTTAATCAGGTCTCTAAGTTTGATGCGTATCCCATGCCGCGAGTGGATGATTTGCTCGATCGACTGGGGAACGCACAATTCCTAACTACTCTTGACATGACGAAAGGGTATTGGCAAATTCCCTTAGCGGCTTCCGCTAAAGTAAAAAATGCATTTAGTACTCCAAGTGGACATTGGCAGTGCAGGGTTCTTCCTTTTGGTTTGCACGGGGCACCAGCTACATTCCAACATCTGGTAGACAGTGCTATGGCCCCACAATTCATTTAGTGCCACCTACCTGGATGCTGTAATTATTTATTCCGGCACATGGAAGGATCATGTAGTGCAGGTTAAACTTGTTCTCTCCGCACTAGCGTTAGCAGTGCTTCGTATTAATCCGAAGAAATGTTATTTTGGGTTATGTGAAGCCAAATATTTAGGCTACCTGGTGGGCGTTAAACCACAATGCAATAAAGTACAGTAATCCCTCCTCAAAGGTGAAAATCCGCGAAGCAGAAACCATATGTTTATATGGTTATTTTTATATTGTCATGCTTGGGTCACAGATTTGCACAGAAACACAGGAGGTTGTAGAGAGACAGGAACATTATTCAAACACTGCAAACAAACATTTGTCTCTTTTTCAAAAGTTTAAACTGTGCTCCATGACAAGACAGAGATGACAGTTCCATCTCACAATTAAAAGAATGCAAACATATCTTCCTCTTCAAAGGAGTGCGCGTCAGGAGCAGAGAATGTCAGAGAGAGAGAGAAAAGCAAACAAATCAATAGGGCTGTTTGGCTTTTAAGTATGCGAAGCACCGCCGCACAAAGCAGTTGCAAGGAAGGCAGCAGCTCACAACCCCTCCGTCAGGAGCAGAGAATGTCAGAGAGAGAGAGAGAGAGACAGATAAAAACAAACAATCAAAAATCAATACGTGCCCTTCGAGCTTTTAAGTATGCAAAGCACCGTGCAGCATGTCGCTTCACGAAGCAGCTGCACAGAAGAGAGCAACGTGAAGGTAATCTTTCAGCATTTTTAGACGAGCATCCGTATCGTCTAGGTGTGCGAACAGCCCCCCTGCTCACACCCCCTCCGTCAGGAGCAGAGAATGTCAGAGCAAGAGAGAGAGAGAGAGAAAAGTAAAAATCAATACGTGCTGTTTGATCTTTTAAGTATGTGAAGCACCGTGTAGGAAGCATATCGCTTGATAAAGCAGCCATATGTAAGCCCAGCAAAGAAGAGAGCAATGTGAAGGTAATCTTTCAGCGTTTTCTGAGGAGCGGCCGTATCCTCTAGGGGTGCGAAGAGCCCCTGTGCTCACAATATATTTGAGGAGTTTTATTTAATAGGTAATACGCACTCTTGTTGGGTAGCTTCTCAGCCGTCTGCCAATAGCGTCCCTTGTATGAAATCAACTGGGCAAACCAACTGAGGAAGCATGTACCAGAAATTAAAAGACCCATTGTCCGCAGAAATCCGCGAACCAGCAAAAAATCCGCGATATATATTTAAATATGCTTACATATAAAATCCGCGATAGAGTGAAGCCGCGAAAGTCGAAGTGCGATATAGCGAGGGATTACTGTAGATGCCATCATTAATTGGCCCCGTCCGATCAATAAGAGGCAAGTTCAAGCTTTTTTGCGGTTGGCAGGTTACTATTGCCATTTTGTACCTCATTTCTCCGAAATTGCTGCGCCCTTATCTAGTCTCACAAAGGAACGTGCACCTTTAAAAGTGGTATGGGATGATTCGGCTGATAAAGCATTCTGTGACTTAAAGTTGGCCCTTACTTCAGCACCTGTATTGAGATCTCCTAACTTTTCTCTTCCTTTTGTTCTCCAGACCGACGCATCGGCCACAGGATTGGGTGCCGTGCAGAGCCAATGCGTCGACAGTGCTGAACACCCCATTATGTACCTCAGCCGGAAACTGTTGGGTCGGGAGACCAAATATGCTGCAGTGGAGAGGGAAGCCTTGGAGATTAAGTGGGCTATTATGTCCTTAAGGTAATATCTATTGGGGCGCGAGTTCACTCTGGTGATGGATCATGCCGCTTTACAGTGGATGTCCCTTCATCGGGAGTCAAATCCACGCGTCACTAGGTGGTTTTTGGATTTACAACCTTATCGTTTTAGTGTCATTTATCGTAGAAGTTCCTTACAGGCCAATGCGGATGCTCTCTCCCATGTCCACGACCTCTCGTTGCAGGTCGCCCGACCCGATGGGTCTGGGCTGAGGGGGGGGGGGGTCATGTCACACATATGCGAGTAGGAGGCAGTCAAAGAGCCTAAAGGTGAGTGAACTATCGGAAGATATGGGTGTCACGTGGTACTTACCTGGATCTCTTCTTTCTACAGAAAACCCAAAGAAAAATAATGGCCTCCACTTCCGGCCATCATCAACAACATCACTTTCGGCACCTAAAGACCACATCACTTCCGACTCCTTTCAATGACGTTACTTCCGGTTCCTGTTCATAACATCACTTCATGCCAACCATTTCCTTTTCCCATAATACTGTCTGTATTTAAATGATCATGTTCACAAAGTAAAACTGTCAATTGTATTTTCAATCTTGAAGACTTTTGATCTGTTTTTTTTTTATATATTGTCTTAGGGCAATATATGGGGATGGTCCCCAAACTTTTTTTCTTGTCTTTTGACTTGTTTTCTCGGGTTTTTCCCACAACATCTTTGGAATATTTAAATGATACTGAGAACATGCAATCTCAGATAGTGACTGGGCTGGATATAAAGTTCATTTAACTGTGAGGCAGCAGCACCGGCCACTGCCAAATTATACTGCCTGTTTAAAAAACAAAATAAAAAATTATATGTTAATTGTTCTACTATAACTTTGTGTATTTTGTTTTGTCTGATATTCACCGCAGACAGGTGCTACATAAAATAAACTTATTTATATTCTTTATCTCTTGAAAGTTATGGGTGTAAATTAAAGAACTGACCTGGGTGAGATGCAAGCAGAATCATTTCATTTAAATGAAAGACTCAGCTGCAATTATGTATTAAGAAATAACAAACAGACATTAAAAACATTGCTTGCACTTCATGCTGCTAATAATAAATCAAGCATAAACAATTTCAAATGCCAAAATTAACATTGAAAGCATGAAACGAGACACATAATGGAGCTCAATGTCAAAAATCTAAGTTGGGATGAATTAATAAGCACAAAAACAAACCAAAAAACTTCCTTCGGCAACAAATTATAATTCCACCAGATTTTAAGCACGGCTATCTTCTCACCGTTTCCCACCGTACCTTCACCCTAAGATGTTAGCCTTGACCTATTGCTTTTATCTCTTGTAGTGAGGCAGATCACACCTGTAACGATGAAGCCCAATCAATTAAAAAAACACTGAAATCCTTTTAACAATTAAGATGCCCTCCACCCGACTGAACCCAAACAGAGAGTTTTGCTTTCCATTAGCTAAGCTGCCTGTGTCATTTGCTTATCTAATCTCTTGGAATTTCTCCTTTCATCTCATAACTGAAATGATACACAGTATATTTTCGCATTGAACTATTCACATGGTGCGACACCTTTTGACTATTTTATGCTACGATACCAGGTAGTATACATGTTAACACCCGCTCCTAAAACAGCTACTTTGAACACATCAGATTTTACAGCTTGTAATTGTGTTTCTTAATTGTTTCAGTCGCTAGCATTGCCATTATCTTGCTGTTGTGATGCCAGTACACATTGTATACAAATCATGAGCCTTTCCCAGACATTATTCCATGATTAATACTTAATAAATTATATACCAAATAACAATTGCATGTATATGCGAGAGACAGAAAGAGAAATATATCCGTTTTGGAGGACTGAAATCCACAGATGCTGGTACAAGGCTGAGCACAGGGGAGCATGTGAAAACTCACGGTTGGAGATCAGATGAAAGACTTTAGGAATCAGACTTTTAGTTCATTGTGTATGCTTACAAGCGCCGCAGGAGGTCAAAATTTGTTAGGCTGAATACAAAGTGATATCATATTTGAGCCAACAGGGGGTACCCGCTGTCATCTTTCAGCTTCTTTTCCTTGGGCAGAAGACTATTTAAAAAATGTATAATTCTTAGAGCACAAGAAACAAGCACAGAATAGTGTTGATACATGGGGGGTGGTAGTGGGGGGTGATGGATTTTATGCCTGAAAAACAGTAATCTGCTTGATTGTTAACTCTACTCCAAGGTCATTAGGAAAGTCACACTTTGCTCTCATATTTCCTGCAGTACAGTATTAATTGCAAAGGTGCATTGCTCATGCACATAAAAAGTCACCTAAGGAGATTATTGACCTATATTTAAATAACAATTTTAACAACACATAATTCACTCAAGCAATTATTTTTGTCTTAATGCTAATATGTATAATACTTTTAAACTAAAATATTAGTTCAAATTGTATTGAACTAAGTAAAGAAATTCATATCTTATGTGGCATTTTTCATAATCTCAAACCATTTAGGAAATAGTATAAGGAATCATAATGGAATGAACACTGAACAAAATCAAATCAAATAAAGATTTACATTAGGAAAAAGATGGATTGGTATTCCATCTTGGTTAGCTTCCAGCATTTACATCTGGGCTAAGCTGACCATTACAGTTTGGCTATGAAAGCAAATGAATGGATGGCTAGGTGATTAAGGATGAAAACAGCATATATTGAATAAAGAATAAGCAAGTTTTCAGCAAGTGTTGTGAATGATGACGCCCTTTAGAACACAAACACTTTGAGATTAGCATAGAGTGCTGATCACGACAATCTGCACAGTAAAAGGAAAAGGCTTAAGTGTTATTTTCATGGTTTGGTCCCAATGCCCCACAATTTAATGTGGTCTTTATTTCAAATCTGGGTGCAATCCTACATTAATTTCCATGAATATTTTGATATTCACTAATTTGAATTGGACGACCCAGTACCAAAAATATGCCAAATATGCCAAATATGGGTCTTTAATTTTTGGAGGCACATGATAGCTATTAGGAAAATGGCATTACATTATTTCCTGACCCCAAAGGGGCCTTAGCAGATGCAAGAGAAAAAAAAAAGTCCAATAACAGGAAAAATCCAAGTTTTCACTGACAGGCATTCACAGCAGCCCACTATCCAGGAGCCATCCCTGTTCCACTTTAATCCTCACAGTTACAAGCCGGTCTTCTCAAACCTAAATAAAAAAGCTTTTAAAAGAAAAACACAAGTATTTAGGGCATGGTCAGAGCAGATGTCTAACAGGTTCTTTAATGAGATTGTACATTTGATGTGATACCATGCCACAAAAGAGGAATGGACAAAACAGATGGTGTAATGGAGTGTAAAATGACTGATATCTAACATATAAGTTACATCAGTTTAGAGGAGAACGAACTTAATTCAATGGTGGTAACACTGCCATGCTATTGTCACAACAGAAAGAAATATTTAAAAAATATAAAAGCACAAAATGAAACAAAAAACGTGTTAGAAACAGAAGTACACGGTGTTGCTGGGGTCATGGTTCCCAGAAGTCACACATGTTGATATCACTAGTATGACACTTTAGTATGTCTTATATAATCTGAGGTTGTTAATCGCACTTAAAAGATTTCAACAAAAGGTTTGAACAAAAGGTTTCAACAACAGTTTTTCTGTTAACGTTCTGGTCTTGACAACAATCTTTTTGATTCTCCCAGTTATGCATTTGGCCAGTTATAGGTTAAATGCTCATCTTCCCTTGGTCCTTTCACACGTCATGGTGGCTTTTCACCATCACATCAAGCGGTATAACAGAGACTAGAGAACTGCCCATCAGTTTGCTGGCCTCTCATTTTCCTCCATTCATATTTAAATCATCAAGATTAATTACCTCCTTGCCAACATCCATTATATCAGGACATGGTGTCCCCTCTTGATGGTGATCTTACTCCAGTGATATCTCTTACCACTAGGGCAGCTTATGGGCACTTTTCTTTCAGACAATATGTGTATATATAGACAAGTATATATGAAGAATGGGAAATAGACAGACATATTCAAGTGTTGGAGTCCCAAGGGAATCCTTGCTTGATAGTCATAAGGTAAATTTAGCTAATCAAACTGAAGAAGGGGCCTGAGTTGCCTCGAAAGCTTGCATATTGTAATCTTTCTAGTTAGCCAATAAAAGGTGTCATTTTGCTTGGCTTTTCTCTACATTCATAATGGCTAACACGGTACAACACTCTAGTACTACAGATATACAAGACACCGAAATGTACCGCTACTACATGGAACTGAAGACCCGGTGGAAGAAACTGGCACACATGGACAGCGACATCTTCTTCTTAACTAAATGCAAAAAGGAAAATTGATTACATCTTGCCTGAAGAAGGGGCCTGAGTTGCCTCGAAAGCTTGCATATTGTAATCTTTCTAGTTAGCCAATAAAAGGTGTCATTTTGCTTGGCTTTTCGCTAATCAAACCAGAAATAGAATTTGAAGATGGTTTATATAAAATGAAAGACTTCTTCTGGTTGGCATTGTTCTTTTATTCCATTCAACCAGAAGGGGCAAACTTAGTGGTTGCCTGAAAATTACATCATCAATGGCAGCCGTCAGCTTTGTGTTCCATACTGGGAAGGAAAAGTGAGCTGTATTAGTGACCATTTCCTCTATTTCATCTCCTTGCTATCCATTGTGGTCACAGCAATTACCACAAAACACTCACCATACTCTTGTGTGTGACACAAGTATATTATACGTATACTGAATTCATCCAAGGGAATATCAGGCTTGAAAGAAAGTGAATTTTTGGGGCACCAAACTGGCCGTTACCATTTACTTCTAAGTCCAAAAACAAAGAAACGCTTGATGGCATCAAAGGAATCAAAACCATCGCCACAGGAATAGAATGGCTGGAATCAATCAGGCTTTCGTGTCAGCCATTGGAAAGACACAGAGCTCCTTATCTTTTGTCCTTCTGAGTAGAAGTGATGGCCCCTTCCAGTAGGTCAAGTTCTCATAGCCCCCAGGGACTTGAAGTGGCATAGTCAGTTACTCTTATGTGGTTGTTTCTCTGTACTGTTATAGGCAGCGCCCCCTCTTAGCTCAGGGTGGTATCACATACCTGGGAAGAACTTGGAGGATGATCCTCCGACGTGCACGTGTGATAATACACACTCAGTATTTTAAAAAAGTGTGGCCCTTTATCTGAAATAATGCAGTAGTACTCTATTGTGTTTGACCTAAACGTGTGCATAGCAAAACTTCTAGCTCAACACTGGCATTTAGATTAACATCAGTACACTGGAGCTTAATGGCATAACTCCTTTTAGTATTTAACTTAAAAGATAAGAATGGACCAATTCTAATTTGCACCATTTTACTTATATTTCTAAAGAATCAAAAAAATAAAAAACATTAAAAAAAGAAAAGCAAGTATCCATTTTGTCTAATGAAACTCAAAAGTCAAGGGTTAAATAACTAGCCTAGTTACAACACTAAAATATTAAACCAAACAGTAAAAGGAAACCAAATTTTTTTTAACAATAGATTGCCTAGGCTCTGTAATTTCTTACGCTCTCAAGCCACTTAATACTGACAGCTTTGCTTCAGGCTGCTGAAATTTCACCTCCTTTTAATATTATTTCCAGTTACTTTAATAAGCCTTAAGGCTGTTCCTACTGTGGCAGACTCAGGTTACTCCATGTTATATGCTTTTACAAATGGCTTAATACAGTATGCAGATGAACAGAACTAATTTGTGCCAGGCTGGTCAGATTTCTTAATGTGGATGCCATTCTTTTATGAATATTGAATGAATTTCTATTTCTGGCAGATATTTGGCACTAGCAGAAAACAAGGTCCTTTTATGGCTAACATTCTTCCTAACATTTCCAATGATGCTGAGGATGCTTTCTGTGAGGGAAGAGTTGCAGCCATGGTCCTGTTGAGCTGAACAAATCTGCGGGAGATGAGGTCGGATTTACAACCAAGTTTTGTGGTATAATTCTTCCCTGGAAGTAAGTCAATTACTTTAAAAGAATGACACCTTCAAGGTTCAAATTTGGCACATAGATTTTCTTCTCATTTTAGGGGCTCTGGAAGAACACACTGTGTGATGAAGCAATAGCCTTTTCTGTATGGTACAGGATTAATATGTTATTCTCCGGGTGACCAGAATTGTTTTACTGTCTTAAAACTGGGGTCTAGCATTACATCTGTCTGACATCAAAGGCTTACGGCTACTGTATCCTCTCGGATTCTTACATCTTGGGGATCACTGGTATATCTCTAACTTCATTCTACATTATCCTTACAAAATTGATTTTTTGTTGTACTAAGGCACCAGTATTTCATTTTTCTAGATTTTTATCTCTCTGAGCTTTCAAACCACTTATTATAGTTACATACAGTATACCAGCCAACACTGTTAAAATAACAACTTATCTTTGAGCTATTGATAAGATCTATAGAAAGAAATATGTTAAAGTACACACATTTTTCAAAAGCATGCTTTTATTTTATCTGGTGATTTTAGTACTGGAGCCTTAAATGGGCCACTTCCTCAGGCATGCTTTGTCTACTGCATGTTTTTGTAATGAAGCAACATGATTACCACTTTCTCAGCTTTGCTTCATGTACTGCTCCACAACAGGTCAGCCTCCCGCCAGCCTTCTCAGACCTCACCTTTGAAAGGGCAACACAATACCAATTTGTGCCTATCCAGTGTTATCAGTTACCTCCCATTCATCCTTTCCTGTAAGTGACAGTCTGCTTTGATTGTTGGTCAGTATTAATCATACCTCACAAGAAACCATGCCTACTGCTAATATTAAACATATTAATGGCTAATCTTGCAGTCACAGCAATCCTCTTTTCTCAAATATAGCTGTTCTAACAACAAGACAAGAAAATGTCATTGCGATATACCCCATGTAATTGGAAGCAAGACAAATGACAAAAAAAAAAAAACACATGCTAGACACAACTGAGTCTTCCTCAGACTGGAGGACTGTCATGGTGACTGACTTGGTCTTCTGGGTATGACGTGTTATGGAAACAATAGGCAGGTCCAGATGTGCAGACCTTGGAAGTGATGCTGGAGGAGGACAGCCATCAATCTTCCTTTCTGCTGAGGAAGAAAAAAGGAGACCATTATCACAGAGTGCCAACCCCTGGATCGGTGGAGAATTACCATCACCAAAGCCTTGAAACTGTCACCCATGTGCACACATATACACAGACTTCCAGTAAAAAGTTTTAGAATGCCTCTGTTTTTCCAGTTTTTCTTCAAATTTAATCACTTGAAATGCAATGAATGACCTAAAGTGTTGAAACAGTAAGCAGTACTCTACCAGAGGTTTACATTTAAAGTTTAGCAAAAACAAAAAAAGGAAATTTCTGAAAGTAAATTAAGCCTTGAAAGTTGAAGCAAACAATTTGCACAGGTGTCCCAACATTTGTTGATTACTTAAAAATCCTCTTTGCTAAAGTAGAGTTGTTACTACACCATCTGACATATTACTTGGACAATATTCCAGTGATAATGGCAAGAAAATAGCAATTAACAAATGAAATGAGACAGAGCGTTATTACTCTTAGAAGTGTAGGACTTACATTTAGAGAAATTGCAAAAAAATAATAAATAAATAAAAGTGTCTGTGAGTATGGTGTCCTTCACAACCCAAAGGCAACTGGAAACTGGAAGAAACTCTGATAGGAAGAGATCTGGCAGACCCAAAGTCACAACCCAATCAGAAGACAAGTTTCTGTGGGTCACCAGCTTGCGTAATTGGAACCTCACAGCACAACAGCTTCAAGCACAGCTTAACAGTGGTCGATAAAAGCAAGTCTCAGTTTCTACTGGGAAGAGCAGACTTTGTGCTGCTGGTTTTCCAGGGATATTAACAGTAAGAAAGACGTTTCATAAAGGACAAAAATGGACTACTGCAGACTGTAAGAAAGTCTTATGGACTGATGAATCAAAATTTAAAATGTGCAGTTCAGCATGTTTATATGCCATTGTGTTGGTGAAAGGATAGTGTATGACACCAACTTTCTAACATGGAGGAGGATGTGTGATGGTCTGGGGTTCTTTTCCTGGAGGTAGAGTTGGTGACTTGCATAGAGCAACTGGCATTCTGAATCAAAAGGGTTACCATAGTTTGGCTGTTGTATCAGCAAAAGGTGGTTACTTTGATGAAACAAATTTTTGAATAAAAATCTGTACACTTAATGATTCCTTGACTTGACAACTAAAACTCTAAAACTTTTAACTGGTAGTGAATATATGTTATACTAACTAATCATGGCCCCGGAGAGTGGAGACATGCAGCATGCTAAATAGAACATGCAAGTAAAATATCACAGTACTCTGTGCACATAACAATAACAACTCTCTGTGTAGACCTTACTATACTGGCAAATATATAAAATAACACTTTACACTCTAAATAAAACAGCCACATGGTTAAATTAACCAGTTATATCAATCACTCCAAACACAAGGTGGCAAGTTTCAACCTCCCCACCCCACCCCCATTTTTCATGTTGGAATATAGTATAATTTTATTTTAAGTTGGTTGTTGATTAACTGCAGGTTGCAGGATTTCTTGCTAAATTTCCCCTTGCTGTAATGAAGGTTTCCTTTTTAAAATGAGTCAGTTTTTCCTGCAGCATTATTTTTAGAGTGTTGTATCTTTCAATACTGAGTGTCTACATCCTTTCTGATCAGACACTAAATCCTGCTGGCCTAAAGACAAGGTTTTCATTCACATTCTCAAGTTAGCAATTATAACTAAATTTATTTATTTATGTATTTAATTTCCACATGGAAATATGTCTTTCCCAAAACCTCTCTGCAACTGTTGCTTTCAGAATATTTGCATTAGTCCTGTGTTTCTACTCAAAAAATGGCAATACTTGTGCTGAGAACAAGTAGCACCTTGATTGAAGGGGTTGCATGTTTGTAAAGTCATTAGATACTGTCTTGCCATCATGGATTAACAACACTCTTGCTGACTGAAATGTAAAGCCATTAAAATCTTAGCAGAGCAGTCAAACTCTCAGTTTACATTTCTTTTATCTGATAACAGCTTAAGTCCATCATAACCATTGCTATGTGACGTCATTATGGGACTCAACGACACACTTAACATATAACTTTAGAGTGTGCTTGATTACTTTTACTTACTATATATCAAATTAATACTATTAGTTAATTTGGTTGCTTGTAAGCTTTTGGAGAATAACAATTACTGTTGTCCTTATATTGTAAGAATTGAAGTTTTATTGTGTAGGATTCTTTTAATTGAATACCATCTAACTATCATTGCTATTGAGATAAAGGAAATTAAGAAATGCACAATGAAGTATAACACTTATTCTACGGAAGAAGAACACAAACAATTTGAATAATTTAGCATGGACATTGACTGAGGCAAGAAATGTCCCTCCATTTAAGGGAGTCTTAGTGGATTCATATGAGTGAGTCTGGCAACCTCTGGCATCCTGTAAAAAGTGTTATTCTTCTGTGTATGTGAGAATTTTAAATATATATCCCACTAGACAGGTGGTTTTCAGCAAGCTGTCTGCATTGTACAACCCTGGGAAACGGATTAGGCAGGGGATCTGCAGTGCAATGGCTTGGGGACCGGCCTATACTGACAGATGTATTAAGGTACCCAAAATAAATGCTCTGGAATGAAAAGAAAAAACACTTTAGTGATATAAGAAGTGCCTGTAGCAGCAAATGTTGAACACTAATAATATGAACTGAATGTCTTTAGAATTGTTTGCCTTTAATTAATCAAGCGTTCAACAGCATCATGTTTAAAGGTCTTGATAAGATACTGCACAGTATATTAACTGTTGTACATTGTTGTTCTTATCGTGAATATTGAAGGATATAATGCTTAGTAATGCATCATTTATCATTGTAACCAAGCATTTATAGATACCTCTGCAGGGACAGTGTGAATTTTTGCTTATTTCGTATTTGTATCCATTTTTTATACAGAATTGGAAGAAATTTTAGAAAACAAAGCAAATAATAACCAAATGAGTATCATCTTATCATAATGCTGAAGCCCTACTGAGGGTAAAGAGTAACATTTTTAGTAAGATAAATGAGTGTGATCATCATGGTCATATTTTTTCAATTATGTTAAAGTGAATGAAAGCATAATCATCACCACCTTTCTTATGGCCTATTGATATGTTTCCTTTTTGCACACTCTTCTATTTTTACTGTCTAGTTAGTTTCATTTTAGACGACAAGGCAACCATAATAGCCTCTATGCAGGCACCAGTGTAGTCAAGGAAGGCTATTTGACCTAAAAATGACACCAGACCATCATAAGACAAAATCAAATTTCTTCAGTTTGGACAAAATAACCGTCCGTTAAAAAAAAATCCAAGAACTATCCTATTAGCTGATGGTCACAAAGCAGACTTCAAATTTTAAACAACATATTTTGTATAACAGAGAATTCTTTAAATGTAAGTGACTCCAAGGTTTTGGATAACATATCTTCACCAGTCAATGTCTGTTTGAAATGTACAGTATATAATCCTCTCTTTTATTCATGGATTTCCTCAAAATACTCTGCCTCAGCTTTCAGGGATCCTGAACTGGATTAGCTGAAATAGAAAATGGACAGAAAGATAGCCCTGTAAAACAAAAGGAGGTTCAGAAAACTGATAGATGGAGTTGCTAAAAGTCGTATCTCTTACAACCTGGCATTCAACTTAGGGTGGAGTCCTACCATAGTCAGCTCAAGACTCTTCACGTTAATTGGTAGGAAAAGTAAACTGGGAAATTTAAGAATAGACATAGGTTGAAATGGTGGTATAGTGCAGTGGTTTTCAACCTTTTTACACTTAGGGACCAATGAAAATAGGATAATTATTTTGGGGACCACTAAGGCAGTAATAAAAATACATTATATAGCATTTTGTGCATTAGTACCTATCTATCTATCTATCTATCTATCTATCTATCTATCTATCTATCTATCTATCTATCTATCTATCTAGTTTTTAAATATAATACTATAAAACGAAAATTCTCTAAAATAACAAGAAACTGTAAGTAAAACTTATGTAAGTAAAATTTGCTAATAAAATAATTGAAAATTGAATATAATAGAATAGAACTGAAATTTGCAGAGAGCAATATTTAATTCAAATAAAGCTAATATGAAATCTGCTGTTGCTTCTTTGAAATGCTTGATAACCATGGCTGCAATGTTGCCTCCGAGAGACAAAGCGCTGCCCTGACATCCATTCGGTTTCTTTGTTTTGTTTTTATCAGTGATAGGGCTGAAAATATCTTCTCACACAAATAGCTAGTAGAAAATACGACTAACAATTTAATAGCTGTTGCGACAGATCACTCCCAGAGGCTACAATGAAACCAAGATTTAAGTTCTCTCTCTCTCTTTCTATCATAAAAGAAAATCTTGAGACAAGACTATTGCCAAGAGATTTTTTCAAGTCCCACCCTCCTCTCAACCAATTCCAGTTAACGGCCCATGGTCCTCTCACCTCTCATTAGTGTGAATGCTTTTGTCAGACACAGTTCCTATACTCTCAGCTCTTATAAATTTTTACGTTTTCCTCACTTTAAGTACCGAATTAAAGAAGACTTATTATGTCCAAATCTTATTGAAGAATTTCATCCCAAAGAGTTATCAACAGAAGAAATGAGTATGTGGGTAATCCTAGCATGAGAAACAATGAAGTCAAATGAATTAACGCGAAAATAGTTGATCGGTTAAATGCATATCAATAGACTATACTGAAACAGTTGGTGATGATATTACGGAAGATGAAATCATCAGCTTACAATATACAATTATAATGGCCCCGTAGTCTAACAAAATTTCCTTTTCTTTTTTTGGTTTTTGCCACACTTTCCAAAGTATCAACACATTTATTTTTCACTGTTTCTTTTAAACTCAAAGCACTCGTACTTAGCTTACTTTTGGTGTCACCAGTACTTTTCTTCTGGCGAGCTGATACAATACTAACAAAACAATGTACTGTCATCATAAGAATGAACCTACCCCCTCCATAGCTCCTTGGCAGACAGCATGTATCTCTACACACTGCCACTTGTACTCCTTGTCCCAGGCAGCGCTGTCCCACTCCACTATGCTACATGATCCAGGCATAAGAGGCAATAATGATGCAATTCCACATTACAACTCTAGAGTCCTTGTTTCAATATGTGACCTGTACACTATCTATGTGGAGATTGCATGTATTTTGAAAATCCAAGTATATTCTCTTGGAATGCATTACTTTCCTGGCACATCCCAAAAACATGCAAGGTATTTTAGGTTGGTTGATGACACTAACTATTGTAGTGCTTCATTATGGATTGCCATGCCATTCAATATTAGTGTCTTTCTTGCACCCACTGTTGTCATGATAGCTTAAAGCTCCACCTCACCATGCATATTGAAAAATCAGTGAAAGAATGCATGAATTCATGCACTGTATGCTCACGCCATCCTTTGATCTAACAGTTTACAAGATGCACTTTTTTAACTGTGGTATTAATACTGCTCTCAAGTGGCATGGCTGGAAACTGGCTAGCACTGCTTCTTCATAATTCCAGAAGACTGTGTTTGAATCTTGGCTCAATATCGCTGTCTGGGTGAATTTTGCAGGTTCTGCCAGTCCATTTCCTCCCTCATACTAACAAATGTGTGTATTAGGTACATTAGTAATTTTAATTTGGCCAAGTTTGAGTATGTGCAATCCAGATGTGGATCCTGCCAGAATAGGTCATGGGTCTCTTCTTTCATAGACTGTATGAAGAGGGTTTAAAAAGGGTTGGATAGATACTATTACACTTACATAAAGTATTATAATGGCATCAGTGAAGTTCCACTGTTGTGAATATTTCAGTCCTAGGTAAAAAGTGACTTTTGCCTCTAGCACTTGAAGACTCAAATTTTCTGATAGATAGATATGCTGTAATATTTGTTTATGTAACCATGTTTGTACTCTTCTTCAGAATTATAGTTATCCCTTATGTATTTGCATGTTGAGATGCTTCTCACCATGAAATATGCCTCATAAATTTATAAAGTGGGTTAAAAAGAATCCTGCTATGCACAGACTCCCATGTACAGTATGTACACAGCATACTTACCTTACCTGAAAGCAGCAAAAATAAAAATAGCAATTTTTTTTTTCTCAGAAGTTTCTTTTGGCTGTGAGATAATTTAAAATATTTTATAGGCATGGGAGCATATGAAATTTCCTGTCAGCTATCGCGAGCCAATTCGCACCTCACCCTCAAGGTCAGATATAAACATATACTTCTTGATGGGCCATCAACACCTTACTTTGTCCTTTGCATTTCCTGTCGTCTTTAGAAACTGGTTTCTTTGGATAATGTCAATGGTATATCAAGTGTGTGCTCTGAATCTGTCGTTATATACATCTGAATTGGCAAATTTATATTTAAGACAGGAGCCGAATGTTTAATTATGGGTTGATGAAGTCAACAGTTGACTTCTAAGAGCTGATTCCTCAAATTACTAGGAGGGTTCTTTTCCTTTCTTTTAATTTGTCTTGGTGTATGTGCTAGTGTTCCTTTTCAAGGTTCACTGATTCTTGGAATATTTTCTTTATAAGTACTGTAGCTTGTGTTCAGCAGGCTTTCTTTGCACTTACTTTGGCATTCTCCTCTTGTACAATATCTGTTTAACGTCACTGACATTTTGATTGCTTTCACTAGATTTTTGCCAAAGTTTGTCTGGGGAACACAGGTTGACAGTTATGTCTACAAGTCATGAAAACTGACATTTTTGCATTTTTATACTTGTTGTTTCAGATTTTGGTTACTAGTAACGGTTACTTCATTTTTTCAGCAAAATGACTTGGAATATCCTGAGCAAACAATTCATATTAAGGGTGCCCAACAATTAGGATTGCAATTAAATTTATTTCTTATTTATTCCATAATCTTCACAAAGTGTTTTTAATGGCAGTTTTTAAAAAAAAGATTAAAAGAGGAGGAATGTTTTTAATATATGCAGAGTAGTGTGGGGTAACATCAAAAGGAGTTTAAATATACTGTAAGGCACAAGCAGTAGTTAGGGAAACCAATTGTTGATGTGAAAAACATGCCTTTTTAATATAAAAGAGGTAGGTGTTACACCATAATTATATTAATTTCACCTCATTCTTATGTTACAGAAACCATCATTATCTAGGGAAAAAACTGTTCATGTTTATGAAGTGTTATTGGCATTGATATTTGCTCAGTACTGCAGAATATGCTGCAGCTGTCAGAATTTATCTATCACATGGCCTCTCACCCTGTCACCGATTCTTTGCACATCATTTTTCACATCCTAATATTTGACTGGTGTTTCCTATTCACATTTTTTTTCTATTTCAGACCTCTTAACCTACCTGGTCTCTGGATATAAAGCATACATCCAGTGCAGTAGCCGTACCTCACAGCCAGTTACACGTCTAAAGGTCACAACTGATCACAATTCTGCATGTTTACATTCACCACCAGCAGTACTAAAACTTCAGCGCACTGATCCCTAAGTGATTCTCATTCACCACCAGCACTGTTGAGCATTGCATTATTTGCAGAGGTACTGGTAAACATCTGGATAATGGGTATTGGAAACCTTTGAGAAAACATAGTAATGCTCCAGCCAACAAGCCGTGCACAACTATTTTTCAGTTTGCTTTCTGTTGTACAGTGTAATCAAAGATGTTCATAGAAAATCTAGGGAAGGTAAGATATTTATGTTACTTTGTTTACTTTTGTTGTGTTTTTGACCATCACAATAACACCATATCTAATGAAAATGTATTGTATGTTCACAACAATTAACTGTTGCATCCACAAGGTAAACTGTACCCAATAAAAAAATAAATAAATACAAAAACAAATTCCTGTCAGACTTCAGGAGAACCTTAGAAGTACATCTGATGGATACCTTTAATATAAAATGCTCACAAGGTGTGAAGGAACACAATCCACATTGAGCCCAGATAATGAAGCCTGGACCTGAGAACTTTGGGTCAGCAGTGCCTAGGTATGGAAGCCTTCCTGGATTTTAACTTTCAATAGTAAGAATGGAATGGAATGGAATACCGTATTATGTGTTTAGAAATAGGGTGACCTGTGCTACTTGAACAGTTTGTGTTGCTTTCGTTTTTATGAAAATCTGTTTAAAAATGTTCATAATTAAAGCATGCCCTCTTTTGACAGAAATGTTTTAACCTACAAAATATGTGATAATATGCACTAAACTAACCATATACATGGAGTAATTGCAATTTACTTGCAGTCAAAATGTTCTTCATTCTAAAAATGTAGCTCTTGTCCTTAACTTTGTCACTTTAAATCCTACTTGTATTTTTATATTCACACTTGTAAAAACTTGGAAAAAATAAATGCATACATATGTACATATAAATAATTTAAAACATCTTATTGAATGTATGGTGTGCAATATACAGTGATCCCTCGCTATATCGCGCTTCGCCTTTCGCGGCTTCACTCCATCGCGGATTTTATATGTAAGCATATTTAAATATATATCGCGGATTTTTCGCTGCTTCGCGGGTTTCTGCGGACAATGGGTCTTTTAATTTCTGGTACATGCTTCCTCAGTTGGTTTGCCCAGTTGATTTCATACAAGGGACGCTATTGGCAGATGGCTGAGAAGCTACCCAACTTACTTTCTCTCTCTCTCTCTCTTGCGCTGACGTAGGGGGGTGTGAGCAGGGGGGCTGTTCGCACACCTAGACGATAGGGACGTTGCTACCTTCTGTGTGCAGCTGCTTCCTGAAGGACATGCTGCACAGTGCTTCGCATACTTAAAAGCTCAAAGGGCACGTATTGATTTTTGACTTTGTTTTTCTCTCTCTCTCTCTCTCTCTCTGCTCCTGATGGAGGGGGTGTGAGCTGCCGCCTTCAACAGCTTTGTACCGGCGGTGCTTCGCATACTTAAAAGCCAAACAGCCCTATTGATTTGTTTGCTTTTCTCTCTCTCCTGACGCGCACTCCTTTGAAAAGGAAGATATGTTTGCATTCTTTTAATTGTGAGACAGAACTGTCATCTCTGTCTTGTCATGGAGCACAGTTTAAACTTTT
Organism: Erpetoichthys calabaricus; assembly: GCF_900747795.2. Taxonomy (NCBI): domain Eukaryota; kingdom Metazoa; phylum Chordata; class Cladistia; order Polypteriformes; family Polypteridae; genus Erpetoichthys; species Erpetoichthys calabaricus. The sequence goes on from NC_041403.2 coordinate 62,981,442, forward strand.
GAAAAAGAGACAAATGTTTGTTTGCAGTGTTTGAATAACGTTCCTGTCTCTCTACAACCTCCTGTGTTTCTGCGCAAATCTGTGACCCAAGCATGACAATATAAAAATAACCATATAAACATATGGTTTCTACTTCGCGGATTTTCTTATTTCGCGGGTGGCTCTGGAACGCAACCCCCGCGATGGAGGAGGGATTACTGTATACACTGATGAAGTTGCACATTTATAGTCCATATTTCAATAAGTGTGTAACCCTACCTATGTTTTCTAAAGCACTGAATCCAAAAATATTATTCTATTGTATATAATTTCTCCAAGATGACATTCTGTAGAGGAGATACTTTAAAGTGTTCGGATAAGAGGCCTTTCTGGGCAAGCTAAGCAGGAGTGCAGTGCATGCTAGGGAAGTTGGAACATGAAGCTGGGATCTAGATACATTGTGTTTATGAAGCTGAAAAGAATTAACCTTGAGCCTTTGATAATGATGTTTGTTACATTTCTCTGAGCTGTGAGAAACTGCAAAAGAAAATGTCAATGTGCCCCGTTGAGACAGGGTCCTCATGTATAACGCCTTGCGTAGAATTCATAGTAAAATATGGCATACAGACAAAAACAGAAATGTGCGTACGCAAAAAAAAAAAAATTCAGATTCATAAAACTGTATGTAAACAAAGTTTCATGCACTTCCCCTTTATAAATCTCAATAAATGTAAATTTTAACACACATACAAGATGCTTACATCCCCACCCTGGCTCCTCCCAGAATTTTCCATATTTGAATATAAAAATAATATAAATAGCCCCTTCCATTCAGTGTTTTGTTAAAAGACAATGGTAAAAGCAAGTGTAAAAAAGAAGAAGTTAAACAAATGAAAAGTGGCGGTCCTACTCAGTGAAGTGGAGGCAAGGAAAAACGTACTATCTGGGGGCTTAGGCAGTAGTATGAGCCACAAATGGAAACTGATGGAGTTGCACTCAAAAGTTCAACTTCAGAAAGTTGCAAAGGGCCTGAAATAAAAAGACATGTGGTCAGATATCAAAGTCGACGTGAAAAGGCAAGTCACAGTCCACAGAGAAGTAAATACAAAAAAATATGGACACAGTTAAGAAAAAAAGAAATTTCCACTTTAATTTTGTAGTTTATTTTGCCATTAAGATCAATGTTTAGTTTACTAGTGTTTCTCAAATCCCATTGTAACTAAAATGGAACATGTTAAATGCTTTGTATTCTGTGTGTTTTCAGACCCAGTTGTTAATCGCTACGTGCTTCCTAAACAGGTTTTCTCTAACACTGACAGGAGTATGCAGGCAGTGATCGCCACACAGAATTCATTACATTCATGATATTACAGCTCCCTGGACATTTTATAATACTAAGATATATACTCAATATAATTTTCATGATAAAATGCATTAAAGCAAAGTGGCGCAGTGATAGCAATGAGCGCCACCATGTTCCCACATGTTTAATTGTTAACATTATACATTATTTAAATGAAGGTAAAAATTTATCTGTTAAATGTAATATACATACTTTAATGCATTTTGTCATAAAAATGATATCAAGTATACATCCTAGTATTCAAACAGCACACAACTCCCAGAGGATAAACTTAGAAGCTAGTTTTAATCATCTGTAAATCCGCGCTCTCTTCTATTGAATTGAATTGAATTATTTTTTTTGTCATTGTATGGTACAATGAGATTCAATATGCAACCCCTCTATAAACTTATTTTCCTAAAAAATTATAATACAATAAAAACAGTGAAAAACGTACAATATGAAAGCATAAGTACATTATACATGTACATATAGTGCAGATTCATAAAGTGGCTCAGGTTGTGCAATATTATAACAGTAGTGCAAGTTTCAGTGAGGTAATTCTAAATATAAGTATAAACAGTTCTATGAGGAGCACTTGATGGACTGATTAAGTACATTTATAGCTCTTGGGAAGAAACTGCTCCTGAGCCTTGAGGTCTGTGCAGGCCGTGAAATGTTTTCCAAATGGGTGAGTGGAATCCATGTAGATGCAGGAGGCTTTCCTGAGGCAGTTTGTGCTATAAATGTCCTCCAGGGCTGAAAGCTGTATCGGGTACATGCTGCACACAACCTGTGCAGCTGAGATACCACACACAAATACAATAAACAATTTAAAATAGTCTCAGTTGTGCACTAAAAGTAACAACACTAAAGCAGCTAAGGTATTTGGAATAGTTTGGCCATTCCATGCAGCATTATGTTGTTACAGAATGATTACAATCAAGTGCCTTAAATTTTTAAATGCTATGCAATTAATTTCAGTGTATTTGATGCAGCTTGCGTCATGGATGTGAATCTAAAAAAAAAAAGGGAGACCACAGAAACAGTAGCACTGCTTTGACGCTGGGTGCCGCCAGAAAGTGAGGTAGGCATGGTATGAGGGTGCTGAGAAAATGTGCGTGATTTTACAGTGAGTTTAATTTTTATACATCTCAAAGTGAGTGTGGAAATGGGCTTATGCAACATTTCTGTACATACGCACTGTTTATACATGAGGCCCCAGGTTTTTTGTGTGTTTGCTCATTTTATGGGCAAGAAGTGAGGAGGAGATGATGTTGTTTAAAAAAAAGATTTTTCAGGGGAGCCCCTCTTCTCACTTTTCTCTCTGCTGCTTTTAATAACTGCCAAAGAGTTCTCTATCTCTCGCTATATTTTCATTTTGCCCGAGAACACATAATCTGCAAGTAACAAAGCCATCTGGGAATCGAATGGTCATCAGCATCTTGATACTGCTACTTAGACTGAATGTAGACTTTACACATCCAGTTGTATGATTTTGTCTCATTGTACACTTACTGTTAATGATTTTGATGCAAATACTATAACTTTTAAGTAAAATCTTTAAAGCCTTGATTCCGCCTGACTGTTACTAGCAGCTAGATTGATTAATTATTATCTAACATAAGCATGAGAGGATGAGCTTGTGAATGCCTCTAGTGGTAGTATTCTCTATTGAAGTAAAGGATTGACAGTAAACACAGTCTCAGTCAGCAAAGCAGCCTGCCATTAAAGATCCCTAGTCTTGAACACATGGGATATAATAAGGATAGTGAGACAGGTAAGGGGTTACAGGTAACACTTGTACAGATGGTTTTGACATTTCTTCCAATCTCCTACGGAAAAAAAGAACCTATGAGATTAGTTGGTACTTTTCATGTTAGCTGATCTGAAAACGAGATAAAACACATTCACCAGGTGGTGCATATATAAAAAAATCAGTAACAATATGATTAGCTTTGGGATCAGCTTAACAGTAGCAAGCATTTAGAAACAACCTTCAGGTGGTGATATCAATTTACAGACTTGTCATTCCTCCATAATTATACAAAATAAATATATAAGTACCAAAACTATTTCATTGTCATAACCAAAGAAACTAAGGATAATGAAGGACAAAGATCAGAAGATCAAAATAACCCCTAGTACACTTTGATGTGACTAGGCACACAGATTTTTCATTTTATATGTAAATTTATTTAATGTACTAAAATTCTGATTAGCATAAAGTTACTTTTGCCTTCTACTTAAATTGACCTAACAAAAACCAGTATCCTTTCATCTCACAAAGTGATTCAAACAGTTAAAAGAAAAATTGTCTTCCGCACCTTTCTAATAATTGGGAGATATAAAAAACAGTGATGAGATAGAAACAAATCTATTGAGTCATTTGCTGAAATGATCAGACTTTTTTCTTAAGTTACATTTTCTTTTAATTGTGTATGAATTATGTTTTACAATACAATCCATTGTACAATCTGACAGAATGTGTAAGCAAGTATGGACTGTATATAAATTCTAGAATTATGCTTTTGAGCTAAATCCTATTGGGAATTCCCAGTAATCCTACAATGGAATAAGAAGGATTTTTAAACTGTTGCATTTTTATTAGGTAATTGCAGAAGTAAAGATCAAGAATCATAAAGTCTATCTCTAACTCAACTCCATGTGACACTACTATGACTATTAAAAGCAAAGCACTTCAGAAAAGAAAAGAAAGAAGAAAAAAACTATGTATGTATAATGTCAGACTCATCAATAAGTAAATGTATATATTGATTTTAGAAGAATCTGTAAAAATTTTGTGGTGCAATTGTCAGTGATCTCATTTTGCACTGCTTCTTCAGCTTCTTTATCTGCCATTGGAGAGAGGATATTGACCCTTACTTATGAACAACAGCCAGGTTTCAACTTTCATCCAGAGGTACACTGTAAACCTAACAATTTTAACTCATTTTTAATGTTCAAGATATTCAATTGCTCTTTCTATTTATATACTCTATCCATATTGTTATCTTGTTTTGTTTTGTTTATTGCCCTTTTCTATTTGGTTGATGTTGATATCTATACGCGTTCGGGCCTCTTCAACATTTTGAGGATTGTGGGTATTTAATTAAATCTACATGACAAGTAGTATTTTTTGATAAAGATAAATGATGAATATGCCACCCGAGTTTCTAAACTGATGTAGTGCGCTTCTCATATTGATATACTGTACGCATGTATGTGTTAATGAGATTGCCATCAGCCATCCATAGGGATTTTTCTTCTTCTTTTCCTTTCTTCTATATTCATGGTTCTTGATTATAGTGTTACACTTCACTGCTACAGGTACGAGTTCTTCCTGAGCAAGTGTAGATTTATATTCTTCACAGTTAGGTTTAAGAAGTAAAGATCACACACCATTGCTTTAAGTAAATGCCATTTGAAAGTTCCATCAATTTTCTGAACCTATTTTCTTCCTAGTACAGGGACAAAAGGAGCCTATCCCATCAGAATTAGTTGTAAAGCCAGAGTAAGACCTCAAGAGGATGTCAATGCCTTACAGGACATCAACCAGATTCATTCATACAAAGCAAATTTTAATTTGTTTAAAAGGTAACTGGAAATTCTTTAGACAATGTGAAGAAATCAGAAATCTACTAAAATACAAGCAAACTCCACACAAAAGACACCTGATCAAGAACCTACTGTATGAGATGGTAATAGCACCCTTTCCATCTCTGTGGCAGCCATCAATTAAATGTGTACATTTGGTATTAGATCACCATTTGATTTTACCATTTTTAATCAAATATATATTAAACCTAAGAGATGTTAAAATGATTTCTAAAAATGTAGACAGTGGCCATTGCTAAATGCAAAATGTACCTCATGGAAATTATAGCTTTTCAAATCAGTCCACCACAGTGATAAATATTATTATGAAGCTGAGTCTTAAACTACTTCACTAGCTCTGCATCTTTGTCATTTAAGGCCCTTGTGGTTGTGCAATTCATTTCAATCCAATTGTGTTCCCAACCAATTTTTATGTAATTAAATTCTTTGCTGAATTTGAAGCATTGTTTTCCTGTCTATTCAAAATTACAAAAATTACAGAATGTTATACTTAAAGCTAATGATACAAAAAAAATAAATAAAGTATACTCTATGAAATATTCGCTGCTGAAAGTGACCTAATTGCTCAAATTATTTCATTTGTTTTTCTCAGTATATTTCTAAAACCAGCACATGTGGAGATAAAGTATAAAACACTTAATTACTCCACCATTATAATATGTGTTTGTTTCTGGTCATTGTTAATTTGATAAAAAATGAAATTTGCTATCCTGGCACCTGGATAGCAATCAATTTTGTAATGTCTGGAAGTGGTGACCTCCCACTAATCTCAAGTTAGAATCACCTAGGATGACATTAGGTTGTTTGATTTCTAACTTCCACTCCAGATTTTTCCTTCACGAAATGCCATGATTCTTTGGATAGAAAGTTACTAGTTTTTTAGCCCCTAAGACATCTTGGGTAGGTGCCAAAGAGGAAGGCAAATCCTCTTGATTTGCCATACATAAAGTATCAGTATCCAAATCTATCAATGATGTTTCTGGTTGCACTTCAGTTAAAGTAGTTGATCCTTTTTCAGTAGGTGGAGTTATATCAATTTCGAGTGATAAGTCTTGATCCTCCACTTCTGCTCCTAATAATTTGGCTATTGCCCTCTGTGTATCTTTCAAAGTCACCTTTTCAAGTGTCTCTTTCTCAGTTTGTAGTTTCTGTTCCTCGATAACCTGTTTCTGTTTATCTTCAGATTCTATCATTTAGGATCTGTTATTGTACTTTTTAGAATGGGTAATCTACCATAAAACCTCTCAGGGTTTTTTACGCCTGGCTCCCAGTCTTGCCATCTCTTCCTCCGAAGAAGTCAATGAAATCAATTCTTCTACTTGTACTTCCTGTACATTAGTCTGTTCTCTAGTTTCGTTTTTAACTTCTGTATCTTGTGTCTCTCTTGTAATTTGTGGGACAAGCTCACCAGCTACCTCACTCGATTGGTCTAACTTTCTGGGTGTTGAAGAGTCCAACTCACTAAATGAGTAGAAGTTAAGATTAAGTCCCTCCAATTCATTTACTGATTTCTATATTTTAGTTTCAGGTCCTTTATCCGACTGTTTAGTTTGACTTTCCCTAGTCTTTTTGTTGTTCTTCATTCTTTGGGGTAAACCTTTAGGTTCCACTACTTTTAAACGTTCACATAAATTGCTATCCCTTTGATCTCTATTCTCTCTACTCTTAATTGATTTCTGTGAGTCTCTTTTAGGGAACCACCAGTCACTGTCTGGGGAATCAGTGTCTGTCTTTCTATGTAGATTCCCATCCTCCTTTGTCCAGAGGGATCTTTTTCTGAATTAAGGTTTTTTGAGGCATAGGTGTCTTCTGACTTACTTCAGGGGCATACAATTTAGTCTCTGCTGTTCCTGTGCTAGTCTTTTCTAGTGTCTTACCGTTACCTTGTATTTTGGACCGTATCATATTTTGCACAAGGGTCTCTTGATCCTTAACACTAGAATTACCAGAGCCTACGAAAAAACTCGTAAATCCGTCCCACCTTAAATCGCGTCTTAAAGCCATTTGCACATCTCCGCCAGAGTCTTTTGTCATCTAAATGTGATGATAAACAAAAGCTACTAGCAGCCAGCTATTCCATCCCCCCACCGACTTAGAATGAACTCCTAGCTCATGCCTTGCCTTGATTTGATTATTTGGGATTGAAGTGGAGTTTTACAGTGGAAATAATTCGAGCGTTATTTGGAATACACGCATTTCATGTGTGTTCCGTTTCTACAGTATAGTAGGCTGTGCAAACACATTTTTAAAACAGAAACGTTTTTCATATTCTAATAGTAAATGACAAAATGTAGGCATAAACTATATAACGTATGAAGCCTGAAGTCCATATATCAAAGAAACACTTTCACAAAAGGTACAAATAAGAGAACACGTGCGCTTTTCTTCAAAAATATAACTGCACAAAAAAAAAAAGCCGCGTTAGCATGCCACATTGACACTCTTACTACAACTGCCGCGGTGGCGTAATGGTATCAGTTCCTGACTGGGGATCAGAGGGTGGTGAGTTCGATCCCGCACGGCTCCACTTTGAGAAGTAACCTGCTCTTATTCTTACAATTTTAGAATAACAACATAAATTTCATTTCAGTCTGTAACAGCCGGTGTAACTTATGATACTGGTAAAGGTTAGCTTTTTTTTTTTTTTTTTTTTTTTAATTCACTTTTCATTTTCGCAGTCGATGCATACTAACGCCCCCCCCCCCCCCAAAAGGGTTCTGACACATAAACGCTGGCGAAGCTGCCTTCCTTCGTATCTCACCGTCACTTGATTTTCTTTTTATTCAGTGTTATTGAGTGTTCCTGCCAGTCCCCACATGTTGCTGTATGCTGTTTCTTTTGTACTCCAGGACATGCAGAGGAGAGAATGATTTCACATTATTTATGCCGTTTTCACATAAAGACTGCAGAATACTCGTGACTGCATTCTCGTACCAATGCACTTTTTCCATCACCTTTTCCTGTAAGAAGCAATGTACTCACTTCTCTCTATGCTGTGGTTTCTATTACACACCTGAAAGAGACAATATATGTGAAAACTTCATCGCACTAATGCAATATTATTTGAAAACGAACAGCGTCAGATCAGGTGTGAAAATTTTATGTGAGATACTGGTAAAGGTTAGCTTTTTTTTTTTTTTTTTTTTAATTCACTTTTCATTCTCGCAGTCGATGCATACTAACAACCCCCCCCCCCCCCAAAAGGGTTCTGACACATAAACGCTGGCGAAGCTGCCTTCTTCGTAGCTCACATAAAATTTTCACACCTGATCTGACGCTGTTCGTTTTCAAATAATATTGCATTAGTGTGATGAAGTTTTCACATATATTGTCTCTTTCAGGTGTGTAATAGAAACCACAGCATAGAGAGAAGTGAGTACATTGCTTCTTACAGGAAAAGGTGATGGAAAAAGTGCATTGGTACGAGAATGCAGTCACGAGTATACTGCAGTCTTTATGTGAAAACAGCATAAATAATGTGAAATCATTCTCTCCTCTGCATGTCCTGGAGTACAAAAGAAACAGCATACAGCAACATGTGGGGACTGGCAGGAACACTCAATAACACTGAATAAAAAGAAAATCAAGTGACGGTGAGATACGAAGGAAGGCAGCTTCGCCAGCGTTTATGTGTCAGAACCCTTTTGGGGGGGGGGGGGGGCGTTAGTATGCATCGACTGCAAAAATGAAAAGTAAATTAAAAAAAAAAAAAAAAAAAAGCTAACCTTTACCAGTATCATAAGTTACACCGGCTGTTACAGACTGAAATGAAATTTATGTTGTTATTCTAAAATTGTAAGAATAAGAGCAGGTTACTTCTCAAAGTGGAGCCGTGCGGGATCGAACTCACCACCCTCTGATCCCCAGTCAGGAGCTGATACCATTACGCCACCGCGGCAGTTGTAGTAAGAGTGTCAATGTGGCATGCTAACGCGGCTTTTTTTTTTTTGTGCAGTTATATTTTTGAAGAAAAGCGCACGTGTTCTCTTATTTGTACCTTTTGTGAAAGTGTTTCTTTGATATATGGACTTCAGGCTTCATACGTTATATAGTTTATGCCTACATTTTGTCATTTACTATTAGAATATGAAAAACGTTTCTGTTTTAAAAATGTGTTTGCACAGCCTACTATACTGTAGAAACGGAACACACATGAAATGCGTGTATTCCAAATAACGCTCGAATTATTTCCACTGTAAAACTCCACTTCAATCCCAAATAATCAAATCAAGGCAAGGCATGAGCTAGGAGTTCATTCTAAGTCGGTGGGGGGATGGAATAGCTGGCTGCTAGTAGCTTTTGTTTATCATCACATTTAGATGACAAAAGACTCTGGCGGAGATGTGCAAATGGCTTTAAGACGCGATTTAAGGTGGGACGGATTTACAAGTTTTTTCGTAGGCTCTGGTAATTCTAGTGTTAATGACTCAGTTTGGCCTTGAGCCCTTGAAGGATCATTTTTGTCTGATATTTTAATTATTTGTGTTGTTCTATTTTATTTTGATTTGATCTCAGCTCATTCAAATCTTTATTCAATTGGGAAATCCAAACATCAGATTCTGAGACCAGGAATCTCATCTTAAACCAGATTGTGGCTGTTTGCCAACACATGTGCCAGTCTACATCCTCCTTAAGGATTCCACCCACCTCAATCTGAGTCTCAGCTAATTTCTCTGTATAATGTTCGATCAGTATTTGTAATGTAGTGGCCTGCTAATTATGGGCATTCGCCTCAATAAGTTCTTTAACCTTTACATCTTCAAAGGCCGGTCTCACAAACTCCATCAATTGTTCAGTTTGTTCTTTGATAGTCTTCGGGGCTTCACCTTTAAGGGCCTCAGTCGTGATTTTCAGGCGTCGTTTAAGTTGGGCCCACCTGAATAAAATTTTAGCTTTCTGGGAGAAAGTCATATTGGTGATGGTTTCTCTCTCCCTTCTAAAACTGACCTGACTAAAGCCAGAACCTCTATATCTCTGGTACCTTATTCAATTTAGACTCTCCTCTGCAGAGCAGAGTTGGATATCTCGTTGCCCCGCACTGATCCCTTTTCTTCCTCCTCGTCCGAAATTCCTTCTACCATATCTGTCTCTAACAAAGTCCTGTTCTGCAAGACCATAATAGCTTCTAGTTCATGAGGGCTCCTCCCAAGAATAACCTGGGGCCTCATGTATAACGCCGGGCGTAGAACTCACACTATAACATGGCGTAAGCACAAAAGTGGAAATGTTCGTATGCACAAAAAAATCCAGATGCATAAATGCCAACTTCCACATTCTTCTGGTACATAAATCCCAGTCAGCGTGAAAAGTAATGCACGTGCACGTGCCTGCTGTCCCGCCCCGTCTCCTCCCAGAATTACACCTCTTTGAATATGTCAAATCAATATAAATAGCCCTTAAGCTCAGCATTCTGTGAAAAGGCAATGGCAAAAGCACGGGGGAAATAGAAGAGTTTCAGCGAATACCAAGTGGAGGCAAGGAAAAACGTGCTATTTGTTTAAACAGTGGTATAAACAACAAAAGGAAGTTGATCGAGTGACATAGAGTGTCGGAGTGTTACACAGTGCCCGAAATAAAAAAGAAGTTGTCAGATATCTAAGTCGCTGTGAAAAGGCGAGTTGTAGCCCACTGTCTGAGTGTCATATGAAAGTTTATTAGGGTACAAAGAAAAAAAAATAAGCACACAGTGGGAAAAAAGCACAAAATGTCAACTTTAATCTCTAAATTTACACTTTAATCATGTAGTTTATTTTGTCATTAAACTAGAACATCATAAACTTCAGCTTAATATCATTTAATTTACTAGTTTCTCAAATCCCATCGTAACTAAAGTAGCACATTAAATGCTTTGTTTTGTATTTGATCTTCTATGTGCTCTATGTGTGTGAATCACTATGTACTTCTTAAACAGGCTTTCTCTTCCTCCGACAGGGCACAGAATCCATTACATTCATGATATTACAGCTCTCTGAATAATTAAAATACTGAGATGTATACTTGATATAATTTCCATGATGATAGGAGTTAAAGCATGTTATTAAACATGGGAACATGGTGGCACAGTGATTGTTTATTCCTCACGCAGGATGCTTGCTGTGTCATGCTCGACCTTCGATGAAATAATTTATTGCAGCAGTACTGTCTCTTTCAAACGTACTGACCCCCAATTCCTATCCTTACTTTTCTTTCTCCAAATACCCAATCGCAACACAATCAGCTTTGTAATAGACGTTAAACCATCTGTAAGCTTAGAACGCAGATTCTTCAAAACTTTTAAGGAACATTGAAATATCTTCGTAGTACATGTTAAATTATTCTATCCATCTAGCATTGCGCCAGTCCCAGCAAGAATACAGCACGAGGCAGGAACAATCCGTGAACGAAGTGCCTTATCCTTGCTAGCGCTGTGACACCATGTCCTCACATGTTTATTTATTAACAATATAGATTATTTAAATTAAGTTAAAGTTTTATCTGTATAATATAATAAGCATATTTTGCTGCATTAAATCTTAAAAATGATATCGTCATCATATGTAAATACGGGTTTACAGTGAGGTAATTGTACTTATAAGTACAAACAGTTCTACAAGGAGCACTTGATGGACTGATTGAGTACATTTATAGTTCTTGGGATGAAACTGTTTCTGAACCGCAAGGAAAAGCTTTGAAGCATTTGCCATATGAGAGCAGTTCAATAGACAGCATGGCTGAGGCAGCGTGTGCTTGATGCTGTATACCAATAATGCTCTTTCCGATCAGCTGCTGTACAGCTGTGATTCCACACTCAGATACAGTGATATAAATACTCCGAGTGGTGCAGTGAGAGTAATATGGAAAAAGATGATCTGCTGTGGCAACCCCTAATGGGAGCAGCTGAAAGGAGAAGAAGAAGGTGCAGTGAGAGTAACAACGCTAAAGCAGCTATGGTATTTAGAATAGTTTGACCATTCTGTGGACCATTATATTGTTACAGGTTAATTACAATCAGATGCATTAAACTAATAAACAATATGCGGTTAATTTCAGTGTATTTATAAAGCTGCGTCAGGGATGTGGATCTAAAAAAGGAAGGGAAACCACACTGGAAGAGTAGCACTGCTTTAATGTTGGGTGCCACCAGTCTGCAAAACAGAGCGGAGAACTTGCGTACGCCACGGTATGAGCTACCATGGAAATGTGCATGGCTTTACGCCACGTTTAGGTTTTGTACATCGCGATTTGAACATGGAAATGTTCGTACACAACATTTTTGTGCGTACACACCGTTTATACATGAGGCCCCTGGTGTATACCTTCTGCCTGAATTCATCCTTCTAGAATCCCTAGTATATCTCCATTGTGTTGTAGAATCTCGTTCTTGTCTCCTGGACCTAGAATTAGGCCACTGGCCCCAATAATTGTTACTGAAATCATTAGTCTCCCTCCTTGCCTCCTTTTTCCATCAATGTATGTTGTGCCTCAGTGTTAGAATATTGCTCCATTTCTTCTTCACCTTCAGCTGGTCTTCTCTCACATCTCACTCTCCTCCCAGTGGGTTTATCCAGATTCATTTCAAATAGATTGAATATAATAATACTTATTAGTGGGAGTTATTATGGTTGCTTTATTATAATGTACTGGAAGCACAAAAAACCTTTATTTTATTTTATCCCTTATCAAGTTATTTTAAATTCCACTAATAACTTTAGATTAAATAGATCTCTTCAGAACTAAATAGTATGATAGAACAAAAAGCAATCTTACTCAAAAACTAAATAGTGTGATAGAAAAAATATATATAACAATATTCTCAAAGACTAAATAGTGTGATGGATAAATATATAACAATCAATTGGTAAAAATAAACCAATATTAAACTCAAAAACAACTGTTTATCTAGAAAACTTCTTAAAGAAAGACAAAACACTGAATATGTTCCTTCACCAAGAAAGTATTTTGTTTAATAATCTTTTTTTAATAATAATATGACTGTATAGTCAAATCAAATTCTTTTTCTTTCTTTTAAGATAAAATAACAAAAATATTTTTTTTTACAATCTCTTGCACAAAAAGGTATACAAGAATAATTTACATATACAAATCTATACAAAAAAAGAGTTTTTGTAAAGTTATATACACCAAAAAATATATATACAAATATATACTTTGCTTCAGCTTTAATATAAGCAAGCTTAAATATAGATTCTTACAGTTGAATTGACTAATATATCAGCCCACAAGAAATTATTAAATTAAATTAAATTTGCCAAATTAAATTTCTTTTGTCGTTCTATGTTCAAATAAAGAATTTATTCAATATATATCTATGTTCTTCAAATATTTACAAGTTCAGCAAGAGGACTCCTTCTTTCTCTTATTTAATTCAATAAAGCTGCTTCTTCCAGTCCCCTCCCACACCAGCTTCTTCAACAAAACCTTTTGATTCTCCCCAAAAAAACTTTTCAAAAAACTCTCTTCTTTCAAAAATATCTTCTTTGGAGATAGAAAGTTATCCTCTTAATCTTATGTATATATATAAAGAAAGAATAATTCCAAATATTCTGCAGAGCCATATTTCTGTTAATGAAATACATATAAGAAGTAATGTTAAAGAAGAAAATGTCTAGGATGCTCTGAATAAAAAAAAGCAAAACAAATTTCAAAACAATAAAGAACAAAAACATAATAATATTGTCTTTCCTTGAATAACATGCAAAAGTATTTAGCATACTTTATGCAGCATCCCAGAACCATAAAGTACATGTCTGTGGTTATATGCAGTTTAGTTTATCAATTTGATTGCCAATACATTAATCTGAGCCTTCGTCCAAATGATGTCATTATCCTGCCTCTTATTTCATCCATCCATCCATCCATTTTTCAACTCACTGAATCCGAACACAGGGTCACGGGGGTTTGCTGGAGCCAATCCCAACCAACACAGGGCGCAAGGCAGGAACCAATCCCGGGCAGGGCACCAACCCACCGCAGTTATTTCATACATTTCTTTATAAATATAAAGATCTACTCAGTTCTACAACTGAGAATGGAAAGAAGAAATCTTGTAAAAAAAAGCACTGGCCTCAGATTGTAAAAATAATCAGCCACGGGGATATCCACTGATTTCAGAATGCCTCTTTTTGTTGCTGTCTAGTGAATTTTATGATGACCAAAGAAGTTAGACTCTTATATCTACAGTATTTCCATTTATTGCATTAATTCGTATTCACAATGAACATTTTCCTTTCATGCCGACTGACAAAATCAGGGGATCCAACCTATGACTTTTTTAAGCTGAGCACGCTTATTTCTGACCCCAGGACAGATATTGACAGGTGCTGGCTAAAGGGATGCTCACAGTTCCTCCCAGAGGATTCCTGGTTGATTACAGGGGATATAAGCTGGGAATGTAATTAACACAAAACAATGAGATCCAGGCAGCCTTGAAGGAGCAGAGGTCAACTTTTACTGAAGTTACTTGCAATTCACTATTTGCATTCACTCAACAGCCAAGACTTTTTCCTCATTTGACTTATTTTTTATTTTTGTTATAAATAGTATTTATTCACAGAAGCATACCAATTACCCACCAAGAGCTGTTGAAGAAGATAATAGATACGAGCCACAATTAGGCAAAAGATTGGAAGCAGAAGACAAAGGTTTAATTGATGACCTTTTAAAACTAATTTGTTTTATTTCTGCACTATTGCACACATGGCTATAAATATCATTAGTCACTTTAATTATTTAAAATTGCACACAATAAGAAAAGAATGGAAATTGACATAAATCTTGTTGTGGCTGTGCAGTTGGTCTACCTTATGATGCTGAAGCATATTGAAAAGGCTTAAACACAAGTGAGAAGCACTCTGACCAGCAATCAAATGGCTCTTTGATTGATGAGAGGAACAATTCCAAACTAACAGGTAATAAACGTGCTTTGAAATATACTGTAAATACTCCTACTAAGCTAGCAGTTGTGCTAAACAGAATGTGTAAATTAGGCCTTAAAATAGTAATGAAAATTAGACAGCATATCAACAGATATTTAAGTGCGGTTGTGACTCCCTGGATGCCTGCAGACATTGGCTTTGCCCATTTACCAGTACATTGATAGTCATGAAATTGCGATGAACTAGTGCAATGAGGACAAAAAACAGAAAGATTGGTTTTTATTATTATTTTTTACTTTACTTACTGGTTATTTTCTTCAATAAAAGTGCACATGTTTATTTGACATTTGGACTAAACTCTTCACACATTATACACTTATTAGTATAACTTGGAAAAAGTTTCTGCTTTAGGTATGTGTTCAGCATTTCTTTCCTCGCATTTCCTTTCATCCTACACTTACCCACATCTCTGTAGACACTGAGCACACATGAAATGCATGTATTCCAAAAAACTTTTCGCCAAGTTGAGCTCCATCAAGGGGGGATGGGATAGCAGGCTGTTTGCTGCTTGTGCTGATCGTCACATTTAGAAAACAAAAGACGCTGATGGAGAAGGGCAGATGAATTTGGGGTGGGTCGGGACTACATGTTTTTTTTGTAGGCTTTAGGGATTCTAGTGTTAAACAGCTTTCAACCCCTGAGATACCAAACACTCAGCTTCATCATCATACTTCCATCCTTTGTCAATATTATGATAATCCACAAAGCCAGTTGGCCACTCCTGCTCCTACAATGCTCAACAGGACTAACTGTCGCCTGGTGCGCCATTCCTCTTGCCATTCTGATTGCCTTTCCTTCTCTCCAGTGCATACTTCTCATCCCCCTCTCTTAGCTCTTTCACCAAATTCTCATTCTTGATTTTATGCCATTTCACTGCTTTCTTTCTCGATCAGTTTCCTTTTCTGATTGTTATCCTTATCTACCCCAATTCCTTTTTCCTCTGTGGCTGTAGGTGCTTTGCTTAATGATCTGTGGAGTGTTAATGAGGAACATCTAAATCGATCGCACTGGCACGAGAGCAAGAAATCAACTACTTTCCTCACTGCATACCCCATGGTTGAACCGCTTTCCAGCGGCACACAACTACACCCACAAAGTCTGAGCTGCATCATTTTTACAAAAACATCTTGCACTGCCATAGACCCCAAACATGCTTTAACATTGTAACCCTAACCCTAAAGAAGTAGGACATCAGTATCATATGCAGGTAATGTTTAAGGATGGAGTTTTTCTCTCTTAATGCATTCCCCTTAAAATAAGTTTGATTTTTTTACACTCTACATTGAGGTTGTAGGGCATGGTGGCGCTGTAGTTGGCACTGCTGTCTCACTAATTCACACTTCTGAGTTAAAGTTCTGCGCCTATCCTTTGTCTGTGGAGTTTTCACATTCTCCTTGTGTCTGCATGCGCTTTGTGATGACCCTTTCAGGTTTGATTCTTGCTTCTGATGCTGTCAAGATAGGTTCTGGTCCTCTGTAACCCCGTGTTGGTTTACACTGACTTCAGAATATTACTGAATGTACTGTGTTATATTTTGGTTCAAATTTATCATTTGTTTATCATTTAATATGCCTTTAATGGATAGACACAACAGTTTTGTACCTACAATATTTGATGAGTTCTATATTATAGAAAAAGCTCATAAAGTTTAAATTGGTATGTTTTATAAACACCAACTGCCCTGAATAATATTCTACAGCAATGCCAGCAACACTACCTGAAAATCAGCATTCCAGGGATTTCTTTTTCCAGCATAGCTTTTTCTATGTGACCTAAGAACATGACAAAGACATAGTGTATATATTTGAAATTCAAATGTTAGGCAACACAAAACAGGCAAAAGATCAAGAAAAAAGCATATCTGTCAGACTAATGCATGTGAGCAAAATTAAAATAAACACACAAAAAACAACTTTCTAATATTTTGAGGAACAGTGTGATACATCTGTTTGATTTAGAAAGTACTTTGTGCGAAGTCACATCATTCAGGTCCTACATAAAATGAAAAAAGATAAACGCAAGCCCTGAATTGAAGTAATATTGAAGCAAGTAAGGTGGGGAGACTCAGCATCAACCACACAAATCCCACACCCCAGTCATCAGCACAGTGTCCAAACAAAGAAATAGAAATTCTTACCATGTGTGTGTGCTGTCCTTAAAAATCAATTGTCAGTTATTGTTGCATTAAAATGGAGGTTACAGTATTCTAAACTTGAATGTATTGAATACAGATTTATACTACAACTGTGCAGTAAAGGAGATGGCTTTCTCCACTTTATTGATCTGTTAGCCAAAACACTTTAAAAATAAAAAAATGACAGACTTATTGTCATAATCCAAATAAAATGTATGTTCAATGTACAGCATTAGGTAATGAAATCAACAGGAAAGATTCACAAAGCAAATTTCAAACTGAGTAAACTATTGGATTGCAAGGGTGGTCCTGGTCCTGGAAGGTTTTGAAAAACAGGGATTTTAGTTCAGGTCCTACATCTGCCTCATTTAAATTGTCTTGTTCCAGTTGGAAGAAATACATGTAGACAATTGATATTGTATTTGCTTTTAAAATGCTCTAGTTAATGTTGACTATATTAAAGGGTTATGCAAACTATTATTGGATCCAGCAATTTCCAAATTTTTGCTAATCTTTTGTGTACAAGTTGTCAAATTATACACTGGTCAACAAGCATTTTGCTACTGGGATTCTTTCATCTGTACTTTAACACACTTCACTTGCTGACTCTACATCTGAAAACCATTTTCGTCCAGCATGTCCCATTTTTTAGTTATGATGTTCCAGGTCTTGGACAACTAGGGTGACTGGACAGTAAAGGCGATGCGTTTCAGCATTTAAGAAATAAGTATGGTCTTGAGAAAAGTGAAGCCATAATTAAGGAAGGTGTTTTTGTTGGCCCTGAAATATGTGAACTGATGCTTGATGATGAGTTCAAAAGGAAACTGAAGCCAACTGAGTCAGCACCCTCATTCGTGCAGGTTGCCCAGAATTTTCTTGACAGTCACAGAGCAGAGAATTATACTGAGCTTGTGGAGAATATGCTGAAAGTATATTAGCTTAAAGGAGCCAGAATGTCACTGAAGATGCATTTTTTACATTCTCATCTCGACTTTTTTCCACCAAATCTAAATGATGTCAGAGATGAGTATGGGGAAAGATTTCATCAAGTTATAAAGGTGATGGAAAACTGATATCGGGAAAAATTCACTCCGAGCATGATGGGTGACTACTGTTGGTTCTTGCAAAGAGAGATGGATGTGCAATACAAGCCCAAAAGCAAGTGCCTCCAACATTTTTGGGCACGCTTACCTCACTTTTATATTGAGGTAATTTGACATAAATATGCTTTAACATGTCTCTGGTATCGTCTTCTGGTTTGTTTTCAGAATAAACACATCAAAATAATTTTGGTGGGACATAGTCCAAACTCCAGATATCATGTTGATATATTATATTGATATTCAAAAGTGTCAAAACGTCAGTGATGTGTATTTCAAAAACCTGACATGCTAGCTTAATTCCGATTTCATATATGAAATCAGTGTAAAATACTTAATAAACTGTGGTGGGTTGGCACCCTGCCCAGGATTGTTTCCTGCCTTGTGCCCTGTGTTGGCTGGGATTGGCTCCAGCAGACCCCCGTGACCCTGTGTTCGGATTCAGTGGGTTGGAAAATGGATGAATGGATACTTAATAAAGAGATGCTCTGAAATTCCCAGAAGTAAACAAAAAAATATTTTTTGTAGACCAGTGTAATGTAACAAATACACGATTAGATTCTGTCAGTTACTGAAATTCCTATTTTTTGTTGAATATTTGCAATTAAGGATATAGCCTGTTTTGTATGTAAAAGACCTTAATCACAAAGCAGTCAAATTCAAATACAGTTGACCCTTGATATACGACCGGCCTGACATGTGAACAATTTGGTTTACGACCAAAATTTTTGTTTTGATTTACGACCAACATCTTGCGTTACGACCCGATTGCAGTCACGTGTATCCGCTTGCGCGATTGTAAACAAACAGCCGTGAGCGTTCGTAAGCGTCAGTTGGAGCCCAGATACGTGTGTTTGTGAACGTAATTTCAGTCAATGCAGTGATTTATATAATTTTTTCGATAATTGCTAAGGAATGAAGAGAAGGTAATGAAGGTAAAGAAAGCGATCACAATCGAAACGAAGAAGGAAATTGTGCGGAAATATGAGAGTGGTGTTCGTGTGGCCGATCTCGCTAATATGTACAGCATGTCGAAATCCACCATCTTGACAATTTTACAAAGAAAAGATTTGTATAAGGAGGCTCCTTCCAAACAATAACCACCTTCCATTTCATTCTCCTCCTCCTCCCTTCCTGCAGCCCAAAGATGTCAAATTAAATGGTGAGTACAGTATGAACTTGTTGTTTCTGGAAGGCTAGGCACTTTTTATAACTTTTTGGTTAGTACATTAGAAAATTATTGGTGTTTTGGTAAATTATGCACATTATACAACCCTTTTTTATTATGAAAAGGTTAAGTGTTGCAGTGGGAGGTTCGGAACGCATTATGGGTATTTCCATTATTTCTTATGGGAAAAATAGTCTTGACCTACAACCAACTTGAGTTACAACCAGACCTCGCGAACGAATTGAGTTCGTAAGTCAAGGGTCCACTGTATCTGGAAAGACTAGGAAGTAAACGCTGGCTTTGGACCAAAGTCAGTCACAAAAAATATATTTAATTTTTGCGAAAGAAAAAAAATATTTTGTGCATTTTTAGGTTAAACAAAACGGTGTGTTGTGTTATGTGATTTTACAAGCAACAGAAGAAAATCTGCTTAAGTTAGCTAGCAGACAAGAAAGAGATCCATCATGATAAAGTAAATGAGACAACTAAGTGCCATCAAAATCAATGAACTGGCACAACAGGCCATTGCCAAACAACCAAACATAACATCTGTGCTTAAAGCATCAGTGGAAGAAGGAACTGGCCAAATGCTGCTTGTGTCATGAATGGAACAGATTATCACACTGGCCGTCAGGTGAATCGAGCATCACAGCATGCGTGACAGAAAAAAGTTTCTTCTGCTCTCCTCTTTGCCCACCTGTTCTCATTGCCAAGCAACCTGACAGTTCCAGAAGTTGGGAGAAATAAGAATATGCCATGTTTGACTTGAAATAAGTCTAAAATAAAATTGGGGTCTCAAAATGTTGCAATATTATATGTTAATGCCACAACAGACATCCTAAGAGCTGAATCAGACCGGCCAGGCACACTGTGGGGTCAATTAAGACTTTAGCATTTTTGTTTGTATGTTTTTTACTTCAGCAGACAGGCAAGCAAGTTTGAAATACTGGAGAACACCCATGTATCATTTTTTCCAGTGATGAACAAGAAGAAAAAATTATTAAAAGCAGGAAATTGTCATTCTGATTTTTTTAGAGAAGTATGATCAACAAGAAATTTTAAAGAATCAAAACTTTTCAGAAAGTATTTACTCGGCTCTCATAACAACTGTTTTGATTCCAACGGAGTGGTGGCTCTGAGGCTAAGGTTCTGTGCTGGTATCCCGAAGGTTGCCGGTTCGAATCCCCGTCACTGCCAAAAGAGATCCTACTCTGCTGGGCCCTTGAGCAAGGCCCTTAACCTGTAATTGCTCCAGGGGCGTTGTACAATGGCTGACCCTGCGCTTTGACCCAAGGGGTATGCGAAAACTACCAAATTCCTAATACAAGAAATTGTATAAGGCGAAAAAAAAAAAAAAAAAACCATTGACGTTACCAGTCCTGTCTTTTGGACCACTAGTTTCTATGTATAGAACAGCAACAGGGAAAAATGCTCAGAACAACAGCTCTGATCTTCCATTTCTTGTTTCTCCTCCTTGCCATCATGAGCTGATGAATTTGCACGCCTCCTACAATGACATGATGTGAACAGAGCCGCAACTAGCATCTTTTAGTTTGTGCCTGTCTGACAAGTTGTTTTATTCATTTTGTGCATGTGGAGTACATTCATGGTAGACTCATTAAATTTGGGTCAATTGTAAAAATAATTCAACAATCAAAAAATGAAAAAAAAAACAAGGCAAATATCAGGATAGGGAAAATCAGCATAGCGTCACTTTTAACTACCACGTGAACATAGACTTAAAAGACTCACACTTCTTAAGACAAAAGCTTTTTATGTCAATAATAACATCCAAAAATGTTACATGTGTGAAAAAGCTAAATATAGGAATGCTGAATCGGGGTTCTGTTATAAATGCTTTTTTCAGGTAGGGGTTCTCACCTACGTTACTGTAGGGAGGCCTACAACTTCTGTGCTTCACCACTGGAAGAAACACAACAGCTTGTCATTTTTAGGGAACAAAAAAGTAGACTCAAAATAGGTGAAAACACAGATACTGTATATGACCTACGAGTAAATTCAGTTGACAGTGTGATTGACTTTTTTTATATTTTTTTTTTTACAGAAAGCCTTAGGCTGGAAAAGAAGACAAATAAACAATAAACATTTCAGTCAGGTTGCATCCATTGGATTTAGAGGGTATTCAGACTCCTTCATTTTCTACACATTTTATTGTGTTTAAGTTTAAGTGGATAAATTGGCCATTTTTGCCCATCGATTTACACTCAATAACCCATAATGACAAAGTGAAAACATGTTTTCAGAAAGGCTTGGAGATCTATTAAATATCAAAAACTCTCATTCAGACAAGTACTGATACCTTTAATTCAGTATTTTCTAGAAGCCCGTTTGGCAGCAATTACAACTTTAAGTCTTCCTGGGTAAGACTCTACAAGCTAAGTACACCTGAATTTGATCAGTTTATCTCATTTTTTTCTCAGACATCATCTCAAGATCCATTGGATTGGATGAGAAGCATCTGTGAACTGCCATCTTCACATCTCTCCACAGAAGTTCTATTGGGTTTAAGCTATTTCTTTGGCTGAGCCACCCAAGGACAGTCAGAGACGTGTCCCAAAACCACTCCAGTATAGTTTTGGCTGTATGCTTCAGGTCAATATCATGTTGAAAGGTTCATTTTTACCCCATTCTGAGGTTACGTTCACTCTGGAGGAGGTTATTTTCAAGGACCTCTCTGTATTTGGCTTGATTCATTCTCTCAATTCTGACCTGTCTCCCTGTCCCTGCTGCTGAGAAGCAACCCCACAGCATAATGCTACTACCACCATGCATCACTGTAGGGATGTTATTAGGCAGGTGATGAACAATGCCTAGACTTAGCCAGACATAATGCTTGGAGTTCTGCCCAAACAGTTCAAGGTTTGTCTCATTAGACCAGAGAATCTTTTTCATGATGCTCTTAGAGTCTATAAAACACCTTTTACTGAAGAGTGGCTTCGGTTTAACCACTGCTGCTGCTGAGATGGTCGTCAATCCAACGGATCCTCCTATCTCGGCAGAGAACTATTGAAGTTGTGTTAGAGTGACCATTGGGTTCTCCATGTCTTTGCATGAATGTATTAAGAGTGCCAACAGTCGCAAATTTTTTGTTAGTATATTTTTGTTAACTGATTTAGTTATTATGATACCCCACAAACATAACTGTGATGAGTTTCTGAGGATCATTGTGAAGAAAAGGCTGAGACTGGGAGATTATTGTGAAGCAGAAACATACTGAGGGACACACCAGCGTCAAAAACCAGCCAACAAGAAAGCAGCATCACGGAACATAAAAACAAAAGGATCATGCAGCAGAGAGAAAAGGTGCACTCCAATGCAAGAAGAAGTCTCCACTTCAATCCAGAGTAACAACAAAAGCAACAACTCCACACAACACTGGACATCATCTTTAAAGTTTAGGTGTCATAAAACTGTCTGTCTGTGCTGAGATAAATTAGAATTCTCAGTAGCAAATGAACAGCCAGCCTCTCTATGTTATGTGTTTGTCTGTCTAGTCTGACTGCGTCCTGTCTTATAAATAAACCAAATACCATTGACTCACTCATCACAAAATCTCCCGAACCATGAGGACTTGGGGCTTGAAATTTGGAATGTAGGTTACCCTTGGCCCATAGGTGCTCACTAAGAAACATTTTTTAAAATTTCATGGTCCAAGTGCAAAATTTCTTATAGTTTTTTAGACCCATTTGCATGTCTGTCCCCTTTTCACGAGAAAACCACTTCTATAATTTGCTTGAATATTCCGTTGATTTTGCAACTTTCTCATCGCGCTAAGTATCATAATTCGTTTGCAGTACTGATTTATTAGTGTGAATCTGAGAGAGACTCATCGGGCTGCGGGGAGGGGGGCAGGGCCTTCCTCACTCATGCGTCTGCCACGGGGCGTAACCTTAACTCCGCTTAGTTAGCGAATGAGAGAACTACTTAACGGATTTAGATCTTTTTTTTCTATAATTTGCTTGAACATATTTGCGACTTCTCTCATTGCGCTAAGAATCATAGTTTGCTTGCAGGAGTGATATACTCGCGCTAATCCGAGACAGAGGCTGCGAGCCGAGGGGACGGGGAAGAGTGACGTCAGAAGTAGAGTGCTGGGAGGGGCCCTCCTCACTGTCCTGTTTCACTAATACATGGGCAAAGCCACGGGGGATGACTAGTGTATATATATACTGCATAATATATATATATATATATATATATATATATATATAGTGAGATAACAGGTGCTATATTGCACTCGACCTGGAACAGACTCACACTGAGGCACGTGTAAAAACACAACAAGACTTTATTGTCTTCCCCGTGAACCCCACAGGCACAAAACCAAGCACAATTGACAGTCCTTCTGGAACCACCACTCCTCCTGTCTTGCTTCGTCCACCACCTCCCGACTCTGGATCCTGAGTGGTGGTTGCTGGCCCTTTTTATAGCCCACCCGGAAGTGCTCTATGTGCTTAATCACCTGTTTTTGATTGCATTTCTGGGCGGGGCTGTAGAGTCGTTCAAGACGGCTCCGGGACCCATGCAGCACCCCCTGGCGGCCACCCCAGATCCCAACAGGACTGTGGAGAACTCCATCTCCCATGGAGCCCTGCGGGAAACTGAGGCACCATCGTCAGCCAGGGAGGTTGCCACCAAGAGTCCCGGGGGAGGTACTGAGAAGCCCATGGTTGCTCCCCCAGAACATAAATAGAAGGGGCGTCGGTCCGCCACAATATATATATATATATATATATATACACACACAGTTACCATATTTTTGTAATCCTTGTGTTCATCAATAGTATTATTCTGTTTCTTAAAACAAGTGTGCTTCAGTTACCTTGATATAAGTCTAATGGCTAAAGGCCCACCTCCTACAACATGGAAAAGTAAGGAAAATAAAGAAGAAGCCTTACCAAATTATTTAACTAATTGCCAATATTGCCAACAGCAAGAGAAATAATTAATTAACCAACTTAAATCTGTCCTCACTTCCTACAGTAGCGATCTTGGTCACAAGACACCTCTCTATGAGTTCTGTAAACAAACACTTTTACAAAATAAATAAAAATAAATCATATCCCCTAAAAATAATTTCTCCATGATAAAAACGCTATAAACAGACACACAAAACAAACTATTAAGAACTAGGAAACATTTGGACATTCGGTCCTCAAAAAAGGTATCTCATGTGCTTGGTTTTCCTTCTTCCAATCCAATTTCCAGAGTTCTACTGAATGCAGCCTGAACTACGGAGGCTGTCTGGCCAGGTGATAGGCAACAGTGCTGGTGAGCTGCTCCATGACTCCATATTCCAGTGACCTTTTCTACCCACTCATCATTTCTCATTAATTGTTAATGAAGTGGCTCCTACTTTTTGCTTGATGTGAAGCTGAGGTTGCAGATCTTCTTGTTAATTGGGGCATAAGAGTGTGAATGACTTTGTTTTGTGATCAGAGTGTATCACTTTCGATTGCAAAGAAAATGACCAGTCTGCTCTAAATACCTAAGGAGACATCAGTTTGCACAGGCAGCTGTCCATGTTTGTTTCCCGTACATTGTGTATCTTACAGTTGATACTTGACCAGTTGGCCTGTGTAGTATTTTGTACTCTCAGCAGATCATGGGGTGTGTCCCTATGCCTGGTCTATTCCTGTCAGGCATGGCACATGTCTACAACACTGTTTGCCATTTGAAAAACCTTAGGCCTGATTTTAATGCAAAGGTAGCCCAGGGCCATCTTAATGCATGGGCATGCTGGGCAGTTGCTCGGGTCCCCATGCTAATCTATGTATGTTGTGACTTGCTGAGTGTTTGTGTAGGTAGGGGCCCCAGTGCACTGCTTTGCCAGGGGGTCTATAATGCTGTTAAGATGGCCCTGCCCACACCCCCAATTATTTGCAACAGGAAGAACATATCACATCATAAATTCCCGATTAAGACCAAGATAAAGGTTCAAGACCCACTGGTTTGTGAGTTTTTGAATGACAAATGGACAACCCATAGTATTTCATATATGTAGATAAGTAGGAAACACAACACAGATGATTGGCGAGCATGTGTCAAATCTAGCATAAAATATCACAATTTACTATAATTGTGGGTACTTCTGCCTGTTTAGAACACTGAACTGCCTAACAAAAATATCTGCTTTATATCTTTATCTAATAATTACAATTTTATTGCTTATTTTTGTTACTGAAAAATTTATGTTTTAATACTGCCACTCTTAACATTGTGTGTGCCTCTTTATGCACAACGTCAATTTTCATATATTGTCTCAATATAAAAATTTAGACAACTATCATTGTTCAAATTCATTAGTAATGCAACACATTAACTGGGCCTTTTACATTTGCCAAGTGCTGTTCCTTACTGCTTGAGAAATTAACCCCTTTTCGAAAGGATTTCCTTCACTAGATATTGTTTATTCTCTTGAATCATTATTAATTCATATATACCCAGGGAGCTGCTTTACTTTAACACTGGAGCTCTTTGGTTTTGAACCTTTCAAAAATGTCAGACCTAGACTAGTGCTAACTCAAGGCCAATCATTTCTGTGATTCTTCAGCAGAACATCCTATTAATTATTTGTATTTTCTCTTCTGGCTGCATGATGCATGTTCAGATTTATTATGGCTAATTTAAGACATGATATTACAACCAAATGTGTGGAAGCTCAAAACTAAGTATATGCACAAGTCCAATATATTTCTGTATAATTTAATATGAAAGGGACAAATGTTACAATATAAAATATATCTCACTTCATGTCTTTTTGAAAAGAAGTTGAATGCATCACTGCAGCTGCCTACACAATTAGTTGTGTGAGACCAAAGCTGCCCCAGATTTGTTCTTACACAATAATCCTAAACCACTCTCAGCAATTAAGTAAAATAGAGAGCATGAATATTCTAATATGCAGATCTGCAAGATTAAAAAAAAATAACTGCAAAATTACATTTAAACTTTGTGATTTCAATCATTTTATACACCCACTTAATTTACCTAAACTCATATAGTTAACTTTAAGAAAATGGCAGAAGAAAATGGAAAATGGCAGAAACTGAAAACCTAAAGAAAAAATGGCATGTGGATATCATGTAAAAGCCACACAATCTTGAGGCAAGATTCAAACCCATGCGTATCATCATGGAGTCACACTAAGATCCATCCCCAGTCACACTAAGACCCCATACCCGTGACATGAAGATTTCTTGGTGACATTGGATCAGCTACCTCTCTCTCTCTTTCACTCTGCCCCCCAACAGCACCGCCACTACGCCATTTATTTGAAGCTGCAGTGCAGCAGGGCTGGCTACAATCTTGTTGGTCTTTACACTAAATAATGTTGAAAGTTCCAAACATTTTATTTCATTTTTGCAATAACTTTTCATGACATACTTTATACAGATGTGTATTATCTTAAAAGCCTTTTTCCTGTCTAATTCCTTATTCTCACTTTTTCAAAGTCATTAAATAAATATGGGAAACATTCTGTAGGAGACTCGATGCCATGATGTGAACTTGAAATGGTGTCGTGCACACCACTGCATAGGGTCCTGACCACTATGCTATCACTGCATGTTAGTCTGCCCAATTTTTTAAGTAATATTCTGTACAATCAACATAAAAAGTGCAGCAACCAACTTGTTTCAGGTAAAAAAAAGATTCAAGTTTACTCTAGCAGCGTAATCACAAGTAGAAGATTAAATTCATCTTAGTTATAATTGCGTTACATTTACATTTTAAGTAGTTGTTTTTGCATTTCTTAAAATCTGAGAATTTAAGAACATTTCTCCCATTTTTAGTATGATATATCATGGCAAGGTACCACAGTGGCATACAGATTCCAGGGAACAAAGTTCAATTCCTAAAAGACATCAGTGATATTAATAAATGTTACAGTACATGATACTGTAGCCAGAGATCAATAATACACTGTGGACCACCTGGAGGTGTACAGCTCCCCAAACTCGGACACAACAGACGCAGAGCCTAGTCTCGCCACACAGCTCCCGTTTATTTTAAGTGGGGGAAGCACTTTTCTTTTGCTCCCCACTACACAGTACATTACACTCTTGTTCAGTCCTTCTGCCTCCACTCCCTCTCCAGCAAGCTTCGTCCACCTCCTCCCGACTGTAGCTCCTCAAATGGAGTTAGGCAGCTCCTTTTATTCTGTTCCTGAGAGTGCTCTCGCTGGCTCATTAGTATTACCTAGAATCACTCCCAGGTGTGGTAGAAGTCCACGCTCTGCAGCTCTCACTGGCAGCCCCCACAGAACCCAACAGGGCTGTACCAAACTCCGTCCTGGCATGCCCTGTGGGAATCCGTGGTGCCACAGCCGCCCAGGAGGGCTGCCCTCTAGCATCCCAGGGGACGTAGTGCCTCAGAGATGCTCTCTCCCTCGGCCCTTCCATCCCACTTGCGTCCCGGCCAGATAATGGCCAAGGCCACCCATCAATAACACATTAAACTTTAATCATGTGAGCCTATATACAGATATTTGCATAACACACATATACTCATTGCATATAGCTAACTATAATGGTTAAAAAAGCATACCCTATACTATACTATACCACACTGTTTCCCAACCTCGGTCCTGTGGCCCCACTGTGGCTGCAGGTTTTTATTCCAACCAGATTCCTAATCAGTGACAACACCTGATAGCACTGATCTCATTTAATTGGCTGGTATTATTTATTCTTTTTATACTCTTATACTTTTATTCTACATTCAGAAAAGCACAGAAGCAAGATTTTTACATTTATAAGACATTTAGAAATACTTCTGCTTTTGCTATAGATTTAAATGCTTAACTCTCTTTTCTTGATTTCATTATATTTTGCCCTTTCTCTGTGCAGTTTTTCCCCTTCGTTGTATCTTATTAATGACAATTAAAAATGAGCAGAGCAGACACGCTGGCAAGCAACACTAAATAATCAAAGGCTGCAACTACTTTAGCGTCAGACCCACTAATTAGTAAATAATGGATTAATTAAACAATTAGAACACCTAGAAAAGTAGAATGAAAATCAAGACAAAAATATTGTTAAAAAGAAAAAAATACATTATTCCCATATAACTGTTTGGTACATTTTAATATATATATTTTTTTTTACCAAACTTAGTTTTCTAATTTCTATATTGTTCCCTAAACACAGAATTTGGGAAATAAAACATCACTTAATTAACCCAGGAGTCCAATTAAAAACAGAAGCTGGTTGGAACAAAAACCTGCAGCCACAGTGTGCCCCCAGGACCGAGGTTGGGAAACACTGCTGTAGCAGCTTAAATAATACATGTTATAGATGGCGTGGTGTAACAGAGGCAGCAGTATTCTGACTAAAAGAACAAAACCTTGCATTTTCCAGAAAGCTGTCATTCATGTTCTCATATGCATCAGACATGGATTGTTAACTGCTTGCTGAGATAAAGAGAAAGACAGGTGGAGTAAACAAGCAATAGTCAGATTAGCATGTGTTTCCTTGAGAAAAACAGGGACTGGCCCCAGGCACAGTTACTTGTTAGAGACCAAGCTGCAATGTTCTATGGGCTTCCTTTCACTGGTTTTATTTGAGAATGTAATTTGCCATTTATCGTCTGAGACCCAAATTCTTGGTGACAAGACTTTTTGAAGCAAGTTCCCTGTATGTTCTGCCATGGAAAAAAATAATGACGCAAGCCAGTAGGCCAAGGTACCAGAAGGTAAGTTTAAACTGTAATATAAGAAAGAGTCACAAGCAGAATGATCAGAAAGCCTGGTGTTTTGTTCAAATCAACAGTCAGATACCAAAATGCCAAATATCAAGAAATGTATTGAATTTTGACATACAGAGGTCTGTTATTAGCAATTAAACTTGGATGCTGCTATACTCACCTCACTGGCTTTAAAACCATCACACTGGTGGCATCACATTACATGACTTCCAGCAACTGAGATACTAGCATCGGGTCATCACTTCCTAGCACCTAAACTTAAATTGAAAAAGGTAAGGTACTACAAGAATAATATGATGGCAAAAAATGAATAATTGTTCTAGAGAAAAGATAACAGCCCACTTAATTTGCCATTGTGCACTCTCAAGTAAATAAACTCCCAAAAACCTACATTAGTCCAAGAAAAATGTATTACAACACAACAAAAAAGTAACTTTTTTGATTCAAAAAAAGATTCCTATGACTTTGTTAATTTTTTGTGGGCATAATATATATTTTTGTTTAAGGCCTTGTATTTTTTTCACCAAGAAACTGAATCTTGCAGTTTTTAGTTTTACTTTCATTTTGTGCTCTTGTTTTGCTTTATTGACTTTCTTTCATTAATTGAAGTGTGGTTTAGCAATGATTTAATTGAATCTGCACCTCTGAATTATAACTTTACTTGGTTCGCCTAGGTAAGAAAGGCAATGGTTTAGCAAATATTTATTTGATTCAGTTAACACTAGAATTACCAGAGTCTACGAAAAAACTCGTAGATCCGGCCCACCTTAAAACCGTTCTCAATTCTCTTTTGTCTTCTAAATGTGCCCATTAACACGAGCAGCAAGCAGCCGGCTATTCCATCCCCCACCGCCGCAGAACGTTCACTGTGTTTTCCCACCTCATGCCTTCTTTGATTATCTGGGAGTGACTGAAGTGCTGGAGTTTTAGAGTGGAAATAATAGATCGCTATTTGGAACACACGCAGTTCATGTGTGTTCCGTTTCTACAGTAATCTGTGTAAACACATTTTTAAAACAGAAACGTTTTTCATATTTTAGTAGTAAATGACAAAATGTAGGCATAAACTGTATAATGTATGAAGCCTGAAGTCCAAAGTTCAAGTAAAAACACTTTTACAAAAGGTTCAAGAATGATACAACAGCTTCTGTGGCGTAGCGGTAAGATCTGCTGACTTGTAATCGAGAGTCCCTGGTTCGGTCCCCACTCACTCCTATATTTGCCGTTTTCAGTAGTGAGCTCCTCTTTTTGTTAATATTATACAGTACACACATACATTTGGTTTGTGTCTGTAACACACGGTGTGCATTTATAGGACTTGTAAAAGTTACCGTTTTTTTTTACTTTTATTCTCTCTAAATCACGATCACGATACATACTACCGCCCACACCTAGGGATCTGACGCTGTTATTTTTTATTTGAAACGGAATAACTGGAGATGTGAGTGGTGTTTTGAGACAATGGAACTGGACATTCTCTCATCTGGAGGGATAAAAGCTGACACACAAACGCTGGCGAATCTGCCTTCTTCGTATCTCACCGTCACTTGATTTTTTTTATTCAGTTTTATTGAGTGATCCTGCTCGTGCTGAATTAGTGTGCACCTTATGGTGTATGATGTCAAAAAAACAAAAAAACACAGACGTAGGTGTATATGATATTTGGAATTATTCGTTTTATGACCTGTATAGTACATTTCGGAAAACTTTATGGCACGGATGCAACATTATTCATATTATTCATATTCATTCGCATAACATCTTGCGGTTTGTAATCAGTGACTGCGTGTTTTTTTTCCCAATCTTGCCAGTCCCCACATGTTGCTGTATGCTGTTTCTTTTGTACTCCAGGACATGCAGAGGATAGAATAGTACAGAGTAGTAAGTTCAGCGCTATATGCAATAATCAGATTCAAATGTTAACTGTTCACACACATGCAAGGATCGTCTTTCCTACATTTACAACGTGTGTACCTGTTACAATGTACACGCTTCTCTCTATGCTGTGGTTCCTATTACACACCTGAAAGAAAGACACAATATACAGTGAAATCTTGGTTCACGACCATAATTCGTTCCAAAACTCTGGTCGTAAACCGATTTGGTCGTGAACCGAAGCAATTTCCCCCATAGGATTGTATGTAAATACAATCAATCCGTTCCAGACCGTATGAAGTGTATGTAAACATTGAACACTGAGAAAACCTTGAACAACAGGGAAAACTAACACTGCAATAGTTTGTGCTATAGTGCTAGGAACTGCTCACTAAAAACACATTTTTTTAATGAGTTTTAAACACGGGAAAAAATGAACATTTGAAAAATCCGTAATTTAATAAACCACCAAGAAAAGTAACATTGCAGCAATGCAGGCTACGAACCGATCACTGTAAACAACTGAAAACAAAAAGAAGCCTTCTCTACCTTATGCGTCCCTCCCTCTCTCTCTCTCTCTCTCTCTTGCAAGCCTGGAGCGCCTGTGTGCGTGTGTGCGCACCACTCGTGCTCCTGTGTGTGTGCGCATCTGTCTCTCTCTCGCGCTGCCTGTGTGTGTGTGTGTGCGGCTCTCTCTCGCACGCTGCCTGTGTGTGTGTGCGCGGCTCTCTCTTGCGAGCTGCCTGTGTGTGTGCGTGCTCTCTCTCACGCTGCCTGTGTGTGTGCTGCCTGTGTGTGTGTGTCTCACGCTCTCGCTCTCTCTCTTGCTCGCTGCACAGGAAATGCACAGGGAGAGACTGAACATGTACAAACCGAAAGGGAACCTGGCTTGTTCGTATACCGAGTGTGTGGTCGTGAACCGAGGCAAAAGTTTGGCGAACGTTTTGGTCGTAAACCAATTTGTACGTGTACAACGTGAACGTTCATGACCCGAGGTTCCACTGTATGTGAAAACATCATCGCACTAATGCAATATTATTTGAAAACGAACAGTGTCAGATCGGGTGTGGATTTATGTTGGCGCTATTACTGAAAGAAAAAAAAAGATCAACATGTGCGTTGATCCTGCAGCACTGAATAAGCTCACGTGCTCTAACATCCCCCCCAAAAAGAGCAGCTTACTACTGAAAACAGCAAATATAGGAGTGAGTGGGGATCGAACCGGGGACTCTTGATCACACTTGGTTTGCGTCTGTACTTACACTGTTTCTTAGAGTCAGATCGGGGGGGGGGGGATCTGACGCTGTTTGTTTTCAAATAATATTGTATTAGTGCGATGATGTTTTCACATATATTGTCTCTTTCTTTCAGGTGTGTAATAGGAACCACAGCATAGAGAGAAGCGTGTACATTGTAACAGGTACACACGTTGTAAATGTAGGAAAGACTACCCTTGCGTGTGTGTGAACAGTTAACATTTGAATCTGATGATTGCATATAACGCTGAACTTACTGCTCTGTACTATTCTATCCTCTGCATGTCCTGGAGTACAAAAGAAACAGCATACAGCAACATGTGGGGACTGGCAAGATCGGGGAAGAAAAACACGCATTCACTGATTACAAAACGCAAGATGTTATGCGAATGAATATGAATAATATGAATAATGTTGCATCTGTGCCACAAAGTTTTCCGAAATGTACTATACAGGTAATAAAACGAATAATTCCAAATATCATATACACCTACATTTGTGTTTTTTTGTTTTTTTGACATCATACACCATAAGGTGCACACTAATTCAGCATGAGCAGGAACACTCAATAAAACTGAATAAAAAAAAATCAAGTGACGGTGAGATACGAAGAAGGCAGATTCGCCAGCGTTTTTGTGTCAGCTTTTATCCCCCCAGATGAGAGAATGTCCAGTTGCATTGTCTCAAAACACCACTCACATCTCCAGTTATTACGTTTCAAATAAAAAATAACAGCATCAGATCCCTGGGTGGGGGGGTGGGGCGTTAGTATGTATCGTGATTTAGAGAGAATAAAAGTAAAAAAAAAAGGTAACTTTTACAAGTCCTATAAATGCACACCGTGTGTTACAGACGCAAACCAAATGTATGTGTGTACTGTATAATATTAACAAAAAGAGGAGCTCACTACTGAAAACGGCAAATATAGGAGTGCGTGGGGTTCAAACCGGGGACTCTCGATTACAAGTCAACAAATCTTACCGCTACGCCACGGAAGCTGTTGCATCTTTCTAGAACATTTTGTGAAAGTGTTTACTTGATCTTTGGACTTCAGGCTTCATACATTATACAGTTTATGCCTACATTTTGTCATTTACTACTAAAATATGAAAATGTTTATGTTTTAAAAATGTGTTTACACAGATTACTGTAGAAATGGAACACACATGAACTGCGTTTGTTCCAAATAGCGATCTATTATTTCCACTCTAAAACTCCAGCACTTCAGTCACTCCCAGATAATCAAACAAGGCATGAGGTGGGAAAACTTAGTGAACGTTCTGTGGCGGTGGGGGATGGAATAGCCGGCTGCTTGCTACTCGTGTTAATGAGCACATTTAGAAGACAAAAGACAGCTGAGAACGGTTTTAACTAGGAAAAGAAAATCCGAGCACACCTCTCCAGTTTTGATGTCACTACATTGGTTACCTGTAGAATTTAGAATTGACTTTAAAATTCTACTTATGGTTTACAAAGCCTTAAATAATCTCACGCCATTCTATATTTCAGAATGCCTGACACCTTACACTCCAAATCGCAACCTTAGATCTTCAAATGAGTGTCTGCTTATAATTTCAAGAGCTAAACTTAAAAGAAGTGGTGAGGCAGCCTTCTGCTGTTATGCACCTAAAATCTGGAATACCTTACCAATAGAAATTCGCCAGGCTAATACAGTGGAGCACTTTTAAACACTGATGAAAATCCATTATTTTAACATGGCTTTCTCATTGCTACATTTTAGTGTAACCCTGATGTACTGTATATACATTGAATTATCATTTTTATCATGGCTCTGCAATCCATACTAATCCCTACTTTCTCTGCTGTTCTCTTTCCTTTTTTTCTGTGGTGGCAATCTGTGCCACCACCACCTGATAAATGCACCATGCAAGTCCCTACATTGATGGATTGAAAGCCAAATATCCACATGACCATCATCATCTAATTCTTTCACATGAAGCCTGAAAACCATGAGGACTAATTTAGATCATTTATGTTAGGTAGAATGCCCAGTGGGGGCTGGGTGGTCTCATGGCCTTGGAACCCCTGCAGATTTTTTTTTCTCCAGCCCTCTGGAATTTTTGTGAAGCGGTGTTATTTTTTATTGGATGCTACCATTTAGTGGCTCAATTGCTAAGATACTGTTGTCTGTCGTGTAGGCCAAACACCCAAAAAGCTGTGTTGTTTGGCAGCTGGCATTGTGAGTCAGTCAGTTTATGGATGCATTTTAGTGCTTTTGAGTTTTTTTTAGCCTTCAAGACTTTGAGTTTTGGCTTATATATTAGGCTTTATCATGAAGATAATCTGAAGAAATACATAAGAAACGATGCCATACTGGAACTCAAGAAGAACATTATTATTGTAATAACAGCACAGCTATACTTTGACAAATAACTATGGTCATATAACAAAAAAAATGTATAACAGTACATTTTTTGCTTTGTGCCCTCCCCAACCATAACCTATCATCTATGGGGGAGGAGCGAAAGCTTTAGATTCATCAAAAATTTCGATCTCTGGAGCTGGAGTAATTAAGGCGAGACATACCTGTACAGGGTATGGTCTGTCTCAATTGCTTCATCAGCTTCCTGTGGTGTGCAATTGAGATCCTGCGCCCACGGAGGCATATAAGGATGAGCCGGCAAGAGAAAAGGGAGGATTAGGAGAAACAAAAGATCTAAGAAAGGAGATTAAATGAGAAGAGAGAAGCATGCAGGAAGATGGGAGAGGGAGCCAGTGGAAGACTGAATAAATAAGTGAGCAATAGAGTGGGTAAGAGAGGAGGCAGGTAGCTGAGATGAGAGCCCCTTCGGGAGCGGATTGCCAATGCTCAGGGGTTGCTCTGGCTGAGGGATTCAGGGAGCTGGAGTGATCAGGTGGTGTAGGTGACTCTCCGCAAAAGTCCGGGACGGCAGTGGGAGTCGGAGAGATTTGGATGGTGAGCCTTCCTGCTGGAGCCATAGAGAGTAAGGACCTGATCCTGAGTCTTGATGGGGAGCCCTGCTATTGAGCCATGGAGAAGCAGGTACTCAGACCCACCTTTTAAGAGGGATGGCTCTGCTTGTCGGTTTGGCATCTTCTCCTCCTGCAAGGTCTAGTCAGAATAAGGGGAGGAGATACCAAGATAAAGGGATGTACCCGGATTTTTAAAAGAACAGTTTCCTTGCCAGTGAGATTTTAACCTTGTTTTAAGGAATATTTATTGGATTGATTTTAACCTTCATGAATGCACTTGGTTTTTATGGATTATTTAATAATTTATTGAAGATTTGCACTACACTGCTTTGAACATTTTGCTTTTGACTGTTTTTAGTAAAAACACCGAAGCACTTATACACCTGTCCCTTGCTAAATGTGTGTTGTGCCCTCATCCACTGGCTCATCCCTCGGGTACGTTATCAGAGGTAGCAAGTTCAAGAGACTCCCAGGATGCAACCCGCACCGTCACACTACTATAAACAGTACGCTAAATAGCGAGTGGCATATCACTTGACACAGAATTCACACTTGGACAAAATCAACTGATTTTTCTACTGTTAATCATGTAGTGACCCATCATAATCATGTCCTAGTTTAAGAAACACTGGTGTAGAGACTTAACAGTAACTGTTATAATTTGAGAAAAGTTTTTTTGTTCTTCATTTTTTTAGTTTCAGTTTATTTAGATGTTCTCATTGTTTTTCATTGTGCATTTCTCTATTTGCACATAACTTTCACAAATAACATTACTGTTCATAACTGGCATAACCAAAAAGCTGAACTTGTACCTTACCAGAGGATATAAAACACTTGATGATAGTATAAAATGTCACTGTATAACAGTTAAAAACTCCAAGTCAGCCCAGGCACCATTTTTGGTATTAAATATAAAAGGGTTTACGCTATAACATATTTTCTTTAGCCTGATTGTGGGCACTGTACCTAAAGAAGAATTTTAACAGTTTCAGTAGGGTAACCAAAAAACACATTTCTAGAGAGTGTGCGCTACCATCTGAGTATAGAGAGAGAAAGACATTACACTGAAGATATTAATTTTCCATTTGGATTAATATCGTTTATCTAATCTAATCTAACCAAATTTTAACATTTAACGGGATCTGATGAAAAAACTGTGTACACATTGCATGTATTGCATGAAAACTATTTTCAGGTTTTTAGTATGTCTGCATGGATTTTCCTCCGGGTCCTGCAGTTTCCCTCTCAAGTCTCAGTATGTGAAGTTTAGAGACTCCAATTAACCTAACATCGAAGAATATGCATGTTAGGTTAATTGGAGTCTGTAAACCTATCCAGCAAAAATCGGTACGTGTATTAATGTACCCTGTGGGGAAGTGAAACCCCAGTTTGTTTTGAAATGTAATATTTAGTTGCTTATATTTAGCCTGTTTTCTCTAATGTTATTATTTTTTATCTTTGTATCTATCATGTAATCTCTACATCATATCTGGCATTTTTCATGGCTGCAGCTGTGTTTTTTTTTTGGCAGTGGCACTTGTTCTCCATCACTTGTTTAATTATTAGAGCTGCTATGTATGCCATCATCACACAGGCATTATAAAAGATAGTGACACAGAAAAATTTACTTCAAAGCTTTGGATAAAAACTCTTGAACAAAAAAAACTTAAGATGTTATATAAGGAAAGTACATTAGGTTGCTAGGAACTTTGCCACATGTTTAATTTGACTTTGTTTTGTTTTCAACTTTTGTCTTCATTTTGCAGTCCTTTTCTCTAATGTCCATCCATTGGACAACTCGTAACACAGTTTATAAACTGCAGCTAATAATGCCAGTTCCATGCTACTGTCAAAAATCAGATTATGTAGTTTCAGTAAAGGGATGAATAGATTTTGATAAAATTTATTAAGAAAACAATAACTATAATGAGGGCTGACCTTATCCATTAAGGAGCATTAAGCAGGATTTTAATTTGGACCCCTCTCTGCACTCCAATTTTCAGTGGTCAATTAGTTCTAAAATACCATTTAAAAATCGTCCGTTTTTTTTTTTGTGATTATTTTTTTGAAAACCAACTTCATACGTATTTCCATACGTAAACATCTGCAGTAATGTCAGTTGTCAATGAGTAGTATATACAGTAATGTAGTATATAAAGTATAGTATAGTATAACACTACACATGTAAAATGCAACGCCTGTCTGTCTGTATGTCCGCTTTTCATGAGAGGACTACTTAATGGATTTAGATCAGGTTTTATTCTACAATTTGCCTGAACATTCTGGTTGATTTTGCGACTTCTCTCATTGCTTTATGTATCATAGTTCGCTTACGGTAGTGATTTATTTGCACGAATCTGAGAGACGTACAGCGGGCCACAGGGAGGGGGGCATGGCCCTCCTCACTCATGCACCAGTCTTGGGGTGTAACTTACCTCCGCTTAGCTAGCGAACGAGAGAACTACTTAACGGATCTAAATCATTTTTTTTCTATAAGTTGGTTGAACATTATGGTTGATTTTGCAACTTCTCTCATTGCACTAAGAATCATAGCGATATATTTGCGCTGATCCGAGACAGAGGCTGCGGGCTGAGGGGAGGGGAAAGTGTGAAGTCAGGATTGGGGGAGGCAGGCAGGACACCCTCTTCACTGTCCTGTTTCACTACTATGCGGGCAGAACCACGGGGGACGGCTAGTAAATTATATAATGAGAATTAAATATCAGACTTAAGAAAGGACATGTTACAACAGAAAGCACTAAAAATAATAGGGCAAGGTAAACTTTCCAGTAAAACTACTTTTTTAATAGCACCAAAATGCAAAATAGCAAAGACTGTTAAAAAAAGTATAACTTAGCAGCAGAATAACAAGACCAATACATAACTTAATTGAAATAGCAATAGCTATAATAACCAAAAATAATAAACACTTCAATCATTAAATAAAAAAGGAAATAAATAAATAGCAGTATTTTGTAACAGTCGGAATTGAGAAGGTGGCAGAACAGAGACTTTGTCTGTGGTTTTTGTATACGCTAAACAGTAAGAAACAAAGTAAATTTGTTTCCCTTTATTAATTTATTTGCTAAATTAGAAGTGATTTCATTTTACCACACACTGGATATGAATCAATTCTGCATACCAAATTTGGGCTCTCTTCTGGTACATCTGAAAACTATTGTTTTTGTATTATTTTGTCAGTAATAATAGTGTATCATCCATTTAGACATGCCACATTTTGGGAATTGTTACTTCTGACAAATCTTTGCTTCTGTTGTGCAGCTCCCCTTCACACTGGCTGAGCTTGTTAAATGGCACCATCATGATACCATCTGGGTTATCATGGACAGACAACAGCATTAGTACTGTACAGCTAGAAGCTAACTCCAAGAAATAACTACCGCCTAAGCAGTATCATAGCATGTACGAGGAGTTCTTTCTTCACTTTTTCGGGCATCATTGGCACAGCTACATAAGGATGTGGCCTTTCACCAGTTTATGTCATTAAAACAATATCTCTGTAACCCCTTTATATAATTATATGGTATGATTGGCAATATGGCACTATATAAAATAAAGATTGATTGGTTACACAGTGCCATTGACATAGAAGCAGACAAAAAATAAAAATTGTCTGAATATTTGAAAACAGGTACCAAAAGATCAGGCTTTGTGGAGTCTCATTTTTAAAAAAGATTTTCCAGCAGACTGAGTGGCTAGTCCTTTTTTAATTCTTGTTCCCTCTTCTCACACTGCTGGTAAATATTTTAAAAGAGTTTTAAAAAAGACATCAGTAGGTCCGTTGCATGTTCAGGTTCTCAGAATGCATTTACGATGGGACCTGAGAGTGACGACATGTTGCATGTGTTGGTTAGACATGCAAGAATTTCACTGTACATATGACACTAGAAGGACAACTGTTACTGCATGCATTTGATAGATAGATAGATAGATAGATAGATAGATAGATAGATAGATAGATAGATAGATAGATAGATAGATAGATAGATAGATAGATAGATAGATAGATAGATAGATAGATAGATAGATAGATAGATAGATAGATAGATAGATACTTTATTAATCCCAAGGGGAAATTCACATACTTCAGCAGCAGCATACTGATAAAGACAATATTAAATTAAAGAGTGATAACAATGCAGGTATACAGACAGACAATATCTTTGTATAATGTTAACGTTTTCCCCCCGGGCGGAATTGAAGAGTCGCATAGTTTGGAGGAGGAACAATCTCCTCAGTCTGTCAGTGGAGCAGGACGGTGACAGCAGTCTGTCGCTGAAGCTGCTCTTCTGTCTGGAGATGATACTGTTTAGTGGATGCAGTGGATTCTCCATGATTGACAGGAGCCTGCTCAGTGCCCGTCACTCTGCCACAGATGTCAAACTGTGCAGCTCAGTGCCTACAATAGAGCCTGCCTTCCTCCCCAGTTTGCCCAGGCGTGAGGCGTCCCTTTTCTTTATGCTGCCTCCCCAGCACACCACTGTGTAGAAAAGGGCGCTCGCCACAACTGTCTGATAGAACATCTGCAGCATCTTACTGCAGATGTTGAAGGACATTTTTGTCCATAATAAATTTGTGTAAATACCATACATCACTGTCTGGCTAATGTGCTCTGTAATTTGGCATATAATGTTGATAACTGAATGCTGTTCATATCTTCTAGAGATTCAGATTAGGGTATAATTTTACACACAATTGTTTGAACAGGCAAACATTCCTTAAACAGTGCAGGCAAAGTTAATGAAATAAGGCTTCCTTAAAAACTGGAAAAAAATTTTACAGTCTTGTTCATTCTTCTACTTATTTACTTTTTCTTTTCTCTGCTCCTGAAGCACATAGTCTGGAATTCAACACATATCCCTGTAGAGTAGCTGATCACTGCATCACAATGCCACTTCGACAATGAAATGTGGACAAAATTATGATGTTCCTTTTTCAGAACTTCCCTCATGCACATCATTTTCAGATAAAGTGTTTCAATTTAGAATTTAGTGTTTCAATTGAATCAGAATTTTTTGAGCTAACACAATACTTTTCAGCTCTTCAGGTATTCCCTGACTCTCAGACTATGCTTTACTATCCATCTATGTACTCTGTTCTCTTTAATTATATGGACTAATTTAAAGTAACATACATGAACCATTAGAATCAATTTCAGCTATGAAAAAATGTTTTTTACATTTTGGAAATCTTGGATACTGACAGTTCATATTAATATCTAATGTGCAGGTTACATTAACAAAGACTTAACCTCTGGATGATAACATTCATTTTTTAAATTCATGGGCACTATTTATTAATGCACATTGTCACACAGAGATACACTATACATTCCTAATAATTCCTCCTCCATATTGAGCCGTTTTACTTATTTTACTTACAATTAATATTCCTACATCTGTTTATTTTACAGATGACTCCTTTTTAAGCACATAAATCCAAATAAATGAAATACAGTGTTGTTTGGTCAAACTGTATTAAGACAGCTATTTATTTATGAGACATAATTTATGATGCAGTAAAACAAAATATTCTTAAACCCACTTAAACAGATTCAAAGGGATCTACGGGCTAATCCTGGCAGAATGCTCAACAAGCTCTGGATGGGCCTATGATCCGTTGCTGAGCCCATTCACATGCATCACACAGGACCAGTTTAGAATTGCCAGATAAAATTCCCTGCACAGCATTGTGGGAATTGGAGGAAAAGCAGAGGACCCTCTGGAACCTCCACACAAACATGGGCAGAACGTGCAAACTCCAAGTGGACAACAACCAAGCTCTGAACTCAAGCTCAGGACATTGCATCTATGAAGCTGCAGCACTAACCACGGCATCACCGATAATACAATATTCATATGTTCTTATTAAAGGCTGTGGTGGGCTGGCACCCTGCCCAGGGTTTGTTTCCTGCCTTGCGCCCTGTGTTGGCTGGGATTGGCTCCAGCAGACCCACGTGACCCTGTAGTTAGGATATAGCGGGTTGGATAATGGATGGATGGATGGATGGATGGATGGATGGATCTTATTAGAGGTTTAGACTTTTGACAGGTCTCACAAGTAACAGAAGGATGTGCTTTAAAACATTTTCTCATACAAAGTATTAAGGAGGGGTAGAAATCTATTAACTCTTGATCACATCAGCCATTTCTTAATGTAAATAAATAAACCAGCACTATCCCAACCTGTTTCTGTGCTGTGTGTTTAGATTATTGCCCTAATATAACATGAACAATGTAATTAAAGGTGTGTAATTTATCATCTTAAAATGTCTACATGACCTCTCTGGATAGCAATTACAGCTTGTAACTATTAAATATGACTACATTCAGTATTGAGATGACTGTAACTTATAATTTCAATGTCAAACAGAAATCAGGAAATTAAGTTGAACATTATTTTTAAATATACATAGCTAAAGAATGCTTCCTCATAAAAGTGTCATCATATCCTTTTCTGATTAATGTTCCACAATGCACAGCAGCTGGATGTGGGCAGGATGTGCTTACTTTGGCAGAGCAGGTAGGGTGACTGCACCTAAAATTGATAAAATAAGAAAGTTTCCACTGAGGTATATAAAATCAAACTGTCAAAAAGCATATATAAAAAGCGCAGCCCCTACAGCACCGCATACACAGTCTGAGCACAATTGACAGGTTCCTGGGCTGGAATCATAGCAGGAGGAAAAAAAAATCAATAAACTAATCTTGCTCATAGATAGAAGTTCATAATAACCCAGTTTGGTCTCATAATATGAAATCGGAAAAAGCATTATGAGACTTAGAAAACAGATATGCCCTGTGGAAAAAAGAAAGAAAAAAATGTTGGCTGGTAAAGGGATGAAAAGGGCACTAGAGAGAACCAGTACATGTTGTAACAATCGCGCTATTCATACTCATCCTTCTGCTATGACTCTGTTCTTTTTATAAGCGTATTATGTGTTCACCTTCCAGTTCATTATTTGAAGACTAAATAGTGTAAAGCTCAAAACACACACACTTGAACGTTGTCGGAGTATCACTATCTCTAGCTGAAGAATCTATTGAAACCTTATTATAATTTAATATCATGTTCTGCTGCACTGCCTGCCAACTCTGGAAATGCATTTGATTAAGTCTCCTTCATCGGCTACACTTCTGATACTGTACGAGTCCCTTCATTCCGAGACAGTGGATCACTTTTAACAATTTCAGGCATCTCATGGAACAACAAATAGGCTGACACTCAGGCATGCAAAGCAACTTGCTACACAGTGATAAAAGATAAAACTGTGGTAATAGAAGTGTGGAACACATGTGCTGTCCTTTTCGAATTAGATTTAATGAAATACAGTATTTTTCCAGCTGATTATTCTTCCCTGACATCTCTTTGCAGTTTTATACATCAGGGGATATTCAGCAAGTTTAGAGAAGTCTTTATAGAATTTGGAGCATAACAAGCACTTTCTGCGTTGAACTGGCAAGATGGTTCCTACCTTGCACGTGACTCTGCCTGGATAAGTTCCAGTGTCTGCAGGAACCTGATTTAAATTAAGTGAGATGCACATTTGATGGGATGAAAATGAACAGCTCAGTGAATGTTTGCCCTTTTAATAATGCAATAATCAGAAGTCAGACGAAATGGAATTACAAATAAATTGCCTAAATACGTTCACCAACTAGATCTGTTTTTTTAACTTGGGTTTTCTTATAACAATTCAGTTACCCAATACTGTCAGAAACAGTTCACATTCAAGTTTCATTGTAATGGACTGTAAAAGATTCAAGCTGCATAGATGGATCATTTTGTATATGCAGTAGTGTGGCTTGGCTTGCCCTGCGATTACCTACTTCACTCCTTTTTTATTCAACCCCAATTAGCAAACGAATGCTCTCCTCTTTACCCAATTTCGCCACTCTCACATCTTTTATGCAAGTTTGCTTATATTCTCTGACGCTTGACGAGTGTGTAAGATCATTCCATAAAGTGTTCAGTTTGTGTATTATAAAGAGATAAATTATATTAACTTTTGTGAAGATATTATTTTCACCGATTCTGCTTGTGTGACTTAACACAAGAATGCTATGTGCACCAGTGGCTTTTTGGGAATGAAAATTTTGGCGGGGCCATGCCAGAATTATCCTGTATGTGTACAGACTTTTTTAACATGAACATTAATTACTTAACTAATAATGATTAGTGAAACATACAAGTTCATACACTTTTCACATCACAAAAAAACAATCAGAGAATGAGATGCATGAGCCTGGTCTGTCTGGATTATCACAAGATCATTGTGATACCTTACGACATCATCATCATCATCATCACCATCTGACAAAATGCTGCCATATAGATGTAAATGCTATAAAATAAGACAGGGCCTTCAGCTGTATAGCGCCCAGACTCTGGAATGACCTACCAAAATTAATCAGGTCAGCTGACTCCATGAATTCTTTTAAAAAACAACTCAAAACTCATCTGTTCAGGAAGGCTTTTAGCTCTACTTGACTTTATTACCCTTCTCTCAGTTTACGTCTCTGTCAAGATGCTAATGTAACCTGTGTGTGTATGCTAGACCATCAATTTTGTGGTCTGTTTTTTTTCAGAATTCACTGTCTTAATCTTCTTTATTTATTTATCTGGTTTGTACAATGCTATATACTGTATACGCTGTCGTTCTTTATTATATTTTGTAAGTGCCTTGAGCATGGGAAAGGCGCTATAAATAAAATGTATTATTATTATTATTATTTATTATTAAAACAACTGAGAGCCTCGCAATGACCATCTCCCAAGGAAAATATACTCGTCATGAACTGCTTACATTTAAATGGAACACTTTAAGATTAAAATCAAAGAACTCTGAGGTTGAAAAAGGCCAATCCATAATAACATGGAAAGAACTACGCACACTGCACAACTCAAACTGCATGCTGCGTGTCCACTACAGTGCTAAATAATGTGTGGCCATGTGTTTGCTAGTCAATGCAAAGCCAGCAAACAATTATAAAAATGATTGTCTGCATACATACCTGTTCTTTATGCATGAGAATTCTGTGCCTCTTTGAAACAGGAGAGCATTATTGTTGGCTTCTTTTCTACAAAGTGAAAGGAGCACATGTAGGATTCCTTGGTATCATTTTCAAAGTTAGTATGTCACTTCTAGGCAGCAGGTAAACATCAAGATGTAGAGTAATGTCTTGTGATTGAAGCATTCCTGATATTGATCT
Organism: Erpetoichthys calabaricus; assembly: GCF_900747795.2. Classification (NCBI taxonomy): domain Eukaryota; kingdom Metazoa; phylum Chordata; class Cladistia; order Polypteriformes; family Polypteridae; genus Erpetoichthys; species Erpetoichthys calabaricus. The sequence goes on from NC_041403.2 coordinate 63,025,763, forward strand.
TCCTCATAAACCTGTATAGCTTTCCTCTTTTTTCATATTACTGTGGCTACCTTTAAAGGAGCAAACAATTCTGGACTTTTCATAACTCTGTGCTGGTGTGTGCTGCTAGGTAAAGCTTAAACAACAGCAGCAGGTAATCCTCATTTTAATGTTTACGGTAACCATCCAGCCCTACCTCTATCCTGGAAAGTTTAGGTTGTCCATGTGCGCATACACCCAAGAGTTTGGAGAACTCGGTAGGGCCAATGGGTCCAGCTCCTCAGATCTTCACAAGGCACACAGACAATTTCACATACTATAAGGAGCAATATTTCTCTATATAAGTCATTACATTGAGCATATGATGGAAAACTGCAGAAAAATCACTTAATAAGACAATACTGAGGGTGGTAATAAACATTTTAATCATAAGTTTAATTACTGAGGGAAGCTTATTACTTCTTTTGCATGTCATCTATTGGGGTTATGCCTCACTGGTCTGTAATGCAAATATGTTACTGGCTTTAGTTATTGGTTTTGCTTGTGAAAGACTGTTTACTGCTTAAATGCTCTTCTAAAAGATGAGGATTATCGCTTCTAAGAGCCGAGTTATACAGTACTTGATCCTAAGAACACGCATACGCATGCATCATGGCTGCCACGCATTCCCAGCGCTCTTTTGAAGTGTACTCTGAGCGTGTCATCAGAAATGTATATGACACGTGAGAGTTTTGGTGCGTGACGTCAGCATCATTGTTTACTATCACAATCTGCATAGTGACAAACATGCCTGTCAGAACAGCTGGCATCAAATCACCAGCTCTTTGAATGTGGATCTGGAAACATGCAAGACAAATCAGAAGCAAATTTGAGATAGATACCTCTGCAAATGTCAGAGAAAAGAAGTGCAGATTCGACTTTTGCAAGATAACACAATTTAATGGCAAGCCACTTTGCGGCTACAATAGTATCAATGTGCTGGCTTCGATATTTGTGGAATGGTTCGATGCAGCGAAACAAACCATCAAACTTAAATTCTGAAACAGAAAAGTATTTATGGTACTTTTCTTCATCCATTTCTCGCATCGGCAATACAATCATTGCATATTCCCCATCGTAATGACTCTATACATTTAAAGATCTCACATACCATCTTGTGTGTCTCTGTTGTTGTCTTTTTTTTTTTATTTTGCATCTTTGAAACAGTATCTTGCACTGCCACCTGGTGGAATCCTCCAGATTCACAAAAAGTACGTGCGCAAGTATAGCCAGTACACTGTTTGCATAGCAGCAGCGTCCGCAAGTGTACACATCGCATTAGCATCGAGTATATCCCCACCCATTGTTCTCAGCCAGAACAAGGTGGAGTGCCCTGCCCAGGTTGAATTGGAGGTGCTACCTCAAGCAAAGGAGTTTAAATCTGTCGGTGTCTTATTCACGAGTAAGGAAAGAAGGAAGTGAGGTGGATCAAAACATCATGTGCAATTATGCAGATGTGGAACCTGTTAGTTACAGTGAAGAAAGAATTGAGCCAAAAGGCAAAATTCTTAGTTTACCAGTCTATGTTCCTACTCTCATCTATGGCCAGAAGCTTTGGGTAGTGATGAAAAGAATTAGATCACAGATACAAGCAGCAAAAATGAGCTTCCTTCACAAGGAGGAGCTCAAAGTAGAGCCATTGCTCCTCCACATTGAAAGGATGCAGTTCAGTTCGTTTAGGAATCTGATTAGAAGGGCTCCTGAATGCCCCCATCCCCCCATACGCCTCTTAGTGTGTTTCAGGCATGTCCAACTGGGATGAGACTTTGAGGTAGACCTAGGACATGCTGGAAAGACTAGTGGGACTGGGAACACCTCAGTATCCCCTTGGAGGAGTTTGAAGAGGTGATAGAAAAAGGGATGGATGGATTGCAATGACATACTCCTACATATTTTACTACCTATCACTGCTGAAACTCACAAAGATCCATCAATTTCCTAAGCTATTTTTATATTTGAGGTTTACAAGGAGCCAATACCATTCTTACTGCAGTAGGCAAAAGTTGGAACAAAGCTAGGCCAGGAAACAAGTCTGCTGCACACACACATGACAACAGTTACTTACAGTAGTCAACAATTAACCTATACAGTATGTAAACCTTTGGGATGGTGAGAAAAAAAACAGTGCACCTAGATGAAAACGCATACAAACCCAAGGAGAGCATGCAAACTTTGGATTAGGATTTGAACCAAGATCTATGGAACTGTGAGGCAGCAGCAGTGCCAATCCTTGAACCACTATACCCTAATATTCATGAGGACAGCATCCTCAAATATTATAGAAAGGGCTGCAAATACAGCACATGCTTTTTATATAATAACGTTTCAACTCACAGGCTTGGGAAAAAATAGTAGGACACCTAATAAATTGAATAAATTGACTAAATTGTGATTGTGTGGTGTGTGTAACTGTGTTTCTGTGGTTCCACCTGTGGCTCAGATCAGATCTGTGGATGGTTCATGGTTTAATGCTCTTTTAAAAAAACTTTTAATTGTAAATACTGTTAATGACACTATACAAATAGAAAATGATTTCTCTGTCTGTAATAATGTAGAGCTCTTTGAGATACTCTGTTGAAGTAAGCAAATATAAATAGAATGAAAATGGATTTCTTTGCTCTGGGAAGTGGATTATTCTGCAATACAAAATGATATATGAATTATATATTATTTATCAACTCTTTTACAAATACAGTATATATGTAGTACTACTAAGACAATGTGGAACAAAGTCCAGGACTGGTTTCCGCCTTGCAGCAAATACTACCATGATGGGATCTTTGATTTGAATTGAGTGGTTATGAGATTCTTATGTTATGCTATAGAATGGCTCCAGCTCCAGGGTCAATTATCATGAATGGACACCCAGAATAAGTTCAAGTTCATGATTACTTGTAAGTCTTACTCGCAAGTCTGATAAACACGCAACATGTTGCTACTTTCTGCTTCCCTGATCACAAATTAGCAATAGTCAAAAAGGGACCTTATCCAATGGTAAAAAATAACCAGTTAAATCACAGAAAACACAGGGTCAGTTTATACTCCATCTTGACACCAGAGTGCAGGCAACTCAATATTGTTTAGTGCCTGAATTTCATAGGCTGTGGATAGGAGACAAATATCAAAAATGACAATATCTTCTCATGGTCAGAGGGCACATAATCCAGGATAAGGACATGTGGAATCACGGGTTAGGCAGGCTGGGGGTTACCAATGAAATCTCGCACTTTAAGAACCAGTGACCAGAAGACTCTACATGGAGCCTTGTGTTGCTTTTGCAATTATGGTTTTGTTCAGACCCCAGTGATTCCATGTTGTACTGTTACTAATCCCAGGGACAGCTTTATAATCACCTCCCTGAAAGGAAAGAATTGAATGTGCAGTTGAGAAGAGAGAATAAGCATTCAGCTAGTGGGAGGAGGAGAGGGAAGATAATGGAGAGATAGAAAAGGATGAAAAGAAGGGGAGCACTTTGTGACAGTATGATAGTGAGTAAGTAGCAAGGTTTCAGAACCCATTTAGGAAGGCCAACAGTGGCTCCAGAATTTCTTGTTTTCACTTTATTAGTTTACTTATGAACTATAAAATATATATATGTGTGTGTCAGCATATGTATGTGTGCATATACAGTATATATATATATGTATATATGTATATGTGTGTGTATATATATGTGTGTATATATATTTATTACAATATACTGTATATACACACTAGCTGTTTCCCACGGCTTTGCCCGCGTAGTAGTTAAACAGGACAAACTTTAAGAATCAATAAACAAAAAGGTATCGCTAGCTAAGCGGAGGCAAGTTACACTCCAAAACACTAAAGTAACTAGTTCTCTCGTTCGCTAGTTAAGTGGAAGTAAGATACGCCCAGAGGCTGAATTTCTTTTTTTTGTGTAATTTAGCCAAACTAGCCTGAAGAGCACCACCATTACCCAAAACACTATAGATTATAAATAGTTCAGCACTTCTCTGTAGAATTATGGGTTGGTCAATTTTTTTAATCATCATTTAACATAAAGAAGCAATAATTTTAATTTTTTGGTGAGAAAGTGCACTGGGTAAAAGCAATTGGGGGCTTCCCAACTAAAAACATTGTGCAAAAATCTAGTAGTTTATGCTCTCTGTTGGCGTCCTATTTTTTAATTTGTGGAGCTATTTAAAGCCAGGTTTTGATTCTTCTATGGGACAGAGATAGTATTCAATCAAAAATTATCTACTTAAAAAAAAGAAAAGACTTGCACCCATTGAGCTAATACAATTAAGGAGGATAGTTTTGATTATTACAAAGTATATAACAAAATTCTCAAAATACCCACTGTTAGTTAAAATATGGCAAGCTGAATCTGCAGGCATTAGCAATGTTTCATTATAAAAAAGTGTCCTATTTAAAGGAGACACTAGATAAGGGCGTTTCACAGTTTCATGGCAAATGAAAATCTATTGATTTGTCCTCAGATTAATCAGCTATCCTTTCCGATCTCCAGCCCAGTACCCTGACCAACAATTTACAGTTCATAAAGCACTGTCATTCCCAGGAAAAGTCAATAGGAGAATCTGGCACAGGCATTTGAAAAGTTATTCTAACATAAATGAGAACCTATCTGTAAGTATTCTTGGAGACAGGACTTTGAATCTTGACTTTTAAAAACAGGCTACACTTTCAGTCAACAGTTATAGTAGCTTTGTTAAAGACAACCAATGAGCAACACAAAACCTAACAAAATTCAGGCTTTGGCATTTTAATATACTATATACACTGAACCAAATATTTAGCACTATAGGCATGCGATGTTTTGATGTTCACTGGTTTTATATATAGCTGCTACCAAAAATAAACTTTTAGGTGAGTGACGTCTTGGCATATGCCACACAAACCTAGTTTACACTTCTTTAGGATTTTAGGATAATGGGCCTAAATTATGGTTTCAAACCAGGGCCTCATTTATAAAACTTTGATTGAACGCGAAAATATGTGCAAACATGAAAATGTGTATGCTAAAAAAAATCAGATTTATAAAACCTGGCATGTGCACATTTCTACACAATTTACCATTTATAAATCACAATCATCTTGTACATGTGCATACGTGAACACACTTGGAACACAGCCCTGAAACATTCATATACGAAGCATGCTAATCAACCTCATACATATGCAATTACGATGTTGCAGACCCTCATTGGCTGGTCAGCTTCTCTTTCTGCTGACGCTTTGAGACCCTGCCACCTGCATTCAAGTGTATCTGGCTGTGCTCTGTAACTGAGGGTACAAGATTATATGCAGCAGTATTTTGCTTCTTTTCTGCACTCTGGAGGTTCAGAAAATGTGTAAGTTACCATTGTCTGAGCATATAGCCACTGCCACCTGGCTCATGTAATGATGTGGTTGTTGTTACAATCAATAGATCAGGCCATATGAAACACTGTGGGTTCAGCCAGTTAACCTTACCAACAACATTACATCTGTCAAATCTACTTTGCCTCAGAATAAATGAATCAAGTGTTGACACAGGCTATCGAGACACTATGTTTGCCAGTCTTATCTTAGATGACTTGTGCATTAATGGAATGTAACTGCTTAAAGTCAACAAAATCAGCTTTATTCTCGCTGGGTGCCCTTATTACATTATGAGTGCAGTAAAGTGCTCCAGTTACATTAGCAGAGCTAGAATCTTCTATAATTTGCCTTTTTTCATGTACAGTATGTACACCAGTGCTATACGAAAACTGGTATACGAAGTCGGTTGATGGCTTCCAGCACAGTGCGCATGATGAAGTGAATGTTGATAGAGACATTCCTGACTTGTCAGCCAGTTCTTTGAGAAATAAGAACAGGTAGTCAATATAAACAAAAAAATAAAAAAAAATTTCAGTGCCATAGATAGCATTGGCCATTTTAAAATGGAACTAAAATAAAGTCTGTACAATATATTCATCACTTTTGAAGTTTAATATGTTTGTCACATCATTACACATTATAATAATGGCTCAATGATGTGAATTGTTATATGCACAAGCCATAAGTCATGGTTTGGCTGCATTTCCCTTCCTGATCAAGGGTATTGTCATTTCCCATTTTCTTTAAAATGTTGCATATACATGGGTCAGAGTTGCTGCAAATATACACATAGCTTTCGTGTCACATTTTCTTTTACAAATCCCGACGTGAGAAGTTGCATATGCACATTTTGAGGCTCTTTTTGTGCGTACACGAGTTTTATAAATGAGGCTCCAGAACTGCCAATTAAATGTAAAATGTTAAGGGGTTAGAAATAGGAAAAAGTATGAAACAATCAAAATGATTAGTTTTACAACCTTACATTCTGATAGCATATTTTTTCCCTGAGAGAACATACAAGAAGTAAAAATAATTTCTGGATGAAAATAATCAACTTAAGACCAGGCTTTACTTCTACAAAAGTAAGAGTTTTTTTTGATAATGCTGAATAAGTGTATGCATTTAATCATCATTCTTTAATTCTGAAACATACTTCTCTGTGTTTTCTGTATTTCCATTTGTGTTTAACATTAATTACAAATACAACATGATGTATACCCTTTTGAAATGTTAAAACTATTATCCTAAACACTCCTTTCATAAAATTATAAAGTGTTTTATAGTGACTCAAGCTCCTTATAGCTTTTTCCTGCAGTATCTCCCAAGTTCTGTACTTGTTGTGTCAGCTGGGAGGCATTGAGCTACCCAGTTAGAGAACTCATGTCACAGCTAATCCAATATTCTAAACAAAAACTCATTTACTTTCACAAAAACAGAAAACCAATTCTTTAAGTTCAAATAACTCAGTGCATAGGGTCTCAGGGTAAGTCATTATTCCATTATTCCAGTGAAGCAGTACTTCATTTTCCGAGTAGCCAACATGCAAAGCTGTCCAAAAGAGCCAGTCCCTTCTGTAACACTGCCATAACAAATACTTTTTTATGCAATGTGTATATTGCTCACAGTTGACATGTTGCCAGAATCAAATTAACCCTAGTGCTTCTAGTGATCCTCTTAGGCATGGCTGCTCAGGCTGGTTTCAAGGCCTCACCTAAGAAGAGAGAACAACTTTCTTATCAGGAGCTCCCCATCATCCTTGAAATTTCTCTGTGCTTAACCCAAAGATCACATGAAAGAGAATAGGCAGTAAATCATGATATTTGCTCATTAAGAACATGGACAGACTGCCAATAATATGTTATCATTTTTGTACATAAATACTTTGTTTACCAACTGTTTTATTTTATTTCTATTTATTGTTTTTCAGGTTTAGTGTGGTCGCTGCCATTTTGTGTTAATCCTGGCATGTAGTTTATTGTTTCTAGACTGGTTGGCAGTCGTGTGACATATTATTGTTCTCAACCTATCATGCTTTGGATAAACTTAAAAAACAAACTGGCTAAAGTTCATAAAGCAATGCAGAGGGTGGTGAAGGAGGCACAAGATATCACCAGCACTCAGCTGCCATCTGAGGAAAAGGTTTTAAGTGTGCCACTATGATCTGTGAGTTTTATTACAAACATATTATTTTATAAAAGAATAGCAACACAAATTAGCTGACAGGGTGAAACTGGCCAGGATGGACAGAAACATGTGAAAGACCTCCCAGGAAGGCTATTTTAAAATGCTGAATTAACATATGGCCAGAGTGACCAACGGCTACCGTCTGCAGAAGCCATGAGAACAGGGGAAGGTGTTACTTGGGCATAGTCTAAAAATAACAGACAGCTCTGATGGAAGTTGCCCATACCTGCCAGATTTGTAAATATGTGAGTGTTTATAATGACGTGGATCCATTACAAAGCCAGAAGTCGACTGAACCCGCTCTATTCCTTCCTGGACCAATTCATATGGCTGTCATCATTCCCCACTGAAGACTGACTGTAAGTTTCATTGGCTTCTCTCCGGCCTGGATATGTATGGTTAAATGAATTATGCATTGTTTTCTTTTGGGCAGAAGTCACATTTTAAAGCAAGTTAAATACATACAGTATATGTTTTTTTGTACCATATTTCTCTCGTCTGATTATTTCCGCCATGGCTACAAAAGGAATGGGTATTGGCTCTAGTCTGTTCTGCATCAAGAAAGGACACAACCCCAGGGAACAAGCACCTCCTGCTGGATACACCATCTCTTCAGGACATTGTCACAAAAGACAGAATGGATCCTTACCTTGCTGGGACACCTTTATAATAGAAATTAATGGATGGATGGGCTGCTTGTTTAGGTTAGTGAAAGGACAGAGGAACACTCACAGGGCAACATGGAAGCTAATTCCTGGTGAGCAGCCCTGCTGGGGTGTTTGGGATACACCATGGGGAGCTGCAGAAGGAGGTCATCTCTGGTTTAATTAAGGAGACATGGCCGGACCTGAAAGGTCTTCCTGAATGTAATGCTGGGGCGCTGGAAATACTCCCAGGTTCAACATTAAAGGAACTGCTCGGCATCTACCAGAGAGTTGGAGTCAAGAGGAAGTGGACAACGCATGCTGAGAGATATGCAAGGAGAAGGGAAAGGATTCTGATTTGTTGTATCATGCTCAATGAAATGAAAAGAAGCCTGTTGGGTATTGTTACAAATAAAATATAACCTCATTTAAATCTGTGACTGTGTCAGCGTAGTTGTGTCTGGGGTTTGGGGCTCAGTGATGCTTCTAGTAGCCACAACATATATGCTCAGTGATGCTTCTAGTGGCCACAACATATACAACTCTCACTGCCTTAGAAAGGCAAACAGTATTATTAAAGACTTCAGCTGACCTGTACAACCGCTTTCCAACTTGTCCCTTCTGGCAAACAGTACAGGACCATTGGTGCTTGCACTGGTAGAGTCAGGGATAGTTTCTACCTACAAGCCGTAAGGTAAGAACAGGCAATCATATGAATAAATATTCTATATACAATGCCTGGGGTGGGGGGGCAGCTCCCACTTAGAGTTTCAAGAGGCACAATACACACAATATCGAACAATGAGTCGGGGTGGGAGGATGTGTTTGGATATGCATGATGCCAGTTAGCACGCCTGAAAGCACTACCAGTACACACTAAACTCTGCCGGTACGCAATTGCTAAAAATTCAAAAAGTGCCGACACTCTGTCTCAGTGTGTATCGGCCCACTTCAAGTCCTGTCTATATAAAGATATGTTGCATACTATAAATTCTTTTTGTTTATTTATTGTGTTGCATTTTTGTTAACTGTTATGAGAAGATGTGTAAGTAAGAATTCCATTGTTCTATGTATACATGACAATAAACTTAACTTGACTTGATGGTGTTTTTTCTTCAAAGTTTTCAAAGCGGGGGCCCTTTCTCTCAATAGTTGTGATTTTGAGTGTGTTATTACCTGTGGATTTTAGAACTTGGCTAGGATTTTTGATTTTGACTTTAGCCTGTTCCTATAAACCCATTTTCATCTCCTGGTTATTTCTTTAATTCTTTTCCCACCATATATCCACCTTTTTATTCTAGGGGTGTTCACTACAATCTTGTTATACTCCTACTCTGAAGTACAGGATTCACACATGCTTGAACTTTTTACCTGCTTGAAAAAATTTGGTGCTTGGATATCAGGCAACTTTCCTCAGCTCAATTCAGGAAAAAAAATGTCTTACATCTAATGCAATCACCTGTACAACTTGATAAACTTGCTTCCCTCTTACTAAACCACAGGCCTTGTGAAATTTCCTACCTTTCTCTGTGATCAGCCTGAATCATAATTGACTACAGCCTGACATTTGAATTCCACATCCACACTGCAGTTAAAAGTTCATTTTATCAACTTTACCTCAAAAGTGTTAATGCTGAAGTATCCTGCCATGCTTTTAACGCGTCTCAGCTGGACTACTGCTATTTTGTCTTTAATTGTCTTCCTGCACAAAGCATTTGTAGGCTTCAGTTGGCTGTTTGTTGCCAACAGTGTTCTAACTCAGATCTACGGTTCTAACAAAATATACTTTTAGCTGACACTGTTTAATCTCAAAATAGATTTCTTTTTGGCAAAAATGGTAACTTAATGCAATTGGTGCATAAAATATCATTTATTAGAGTTAGATAATTTGTGGTATCTTTAGTATTAGATTTGTTTTCTGTGTTCAGAAATTGTCTGCTTCTTAAAAATACAGAAATATTAAGGCAACACAAACACTGTGTGTTCATGTATATTCTGTGCAGGGCAGGCTCTACCATCCGCAACCCTAAAATGTCTGATTAAGTGAATTTAGAAAAATGAATGGATGAATAGTTAGGGTGGTGGAGGAAGTCTGTTAGATTCAAACAGCCCGGTCAAAACAGTGACTAACCAAATATATTATGTCAAAAGAAGGCAACAGTAAGGAACTTTAATGTAGGGAAGTAGAGGAAGGCTGCAAGAAATGATGCTAACCAATTAACCAGTGACACTTTAGTTATTGCAAAATGTGTATTACTCATTTGTAACAAGACCTCATCAAAGGCTTCTTTAAGTGTTAACTGCGGTTATAAGGCATCAGTAAATAAGCTGTTTATCTCTGTGCAGTATGGCATTTGATACGTGTGTAATATCACTTATGAATATGAAGGATTCATAGGTCTCATGCTTAAATATGTAACATCAAAGGACATATGTCTCACTTAAGGCTCTTCTGAGCATTCTAAAGTGAAATAATTTTAGTAAGTTACATTACACAGATGAATAGCCACTTTACTGATGTTTTGTAAGTGTCATTAGCACCAAAAGAAGCCTTTGTTAAGGTCTTGTTACATAAGTGTAAATGAGTAATAAATACATCTTCACAGTACATAAACTAAAGGGTTACCAGTTTATCAAATCAATGAATGATTTTATTTTTATAGGTTCTTTGATAATGAAGGTTATGCTAAAAATATTCGGGAATACTTAGAAATATGCAGAAAACCTGGAAAGCAAAGTGGCACAGTGGGCAGCGCTGCTACCTGACAGCTCCAGGACTGAGTGTGTGGAGTTTACACATTCTCTCTTTGTCTGGGTGGAAGCGACTGATTCTGCTGAGATAGTTTCTAGCTCCAGGGATTAAGCAGGTTTAAGAACATTGCTGTTTTTCTTGTAGCTTGTATATTTAATACTTTATTGCAATCAGGGTTTCTTTTTAAAGCATCATGTGATGGTGCATGCTGTTAATTGTGTTACATAAAATTAACTTTAACTGACTGACTCATGTCTGCCTAAAAACAGAAATGCTTGCTCACTGGTTGTTGATGCCAAAGCCTTGTATTCATAAGTAGTTTAATAATTATTGGAGACACAAATCCAACATGGATAAAGTAAATCACGCTTCAGCTGCACTTTACTGAACCGCACCTATTACTGGTCACTGTAGGTTAAATAAAATGTGCAAAAGTAAACTTTTTTTTATTTAATTGCTGCTACTACAGCCTAGTGGAGCACTTCCTTAATAGAATGAATTTCCTACTTTTATTTTAAGGTCATGTAAACACAATTATTAAATGTATAACAAAAGAAGTTGAAGCTTATTATTATCATTTTAAAGCCATATATTAATAATTCATTCTTATTGTGATATAAATTTTTATTACTTTTTGTCAACCTGGTTGACCATAATTAATAGTCCATTAACTGGATGCCCACTGGCATTTTGATGTATTTTTTATAACCTTGATCATGTTACCCATTAATCTTTTAAAAGAGTTACTTTGTTATGTCTACCACAACCACAATTCTTATCACCTAAAAAGATTTTTGAAAGAGAGAGCCTATGTGATGTGGGATTAAGGTTTCACTGTTCTTTCAGACTGCAAAAGTATGAATGCATGAATGTGTTCTGTGATTAGAACACTCTAGAGGAGAACAGGCCATTCAGCCCAACAAAGCTCGCCAGTCCTATCCAATTATTTCTTCCAAAAAAACATCAAGTCAAGTTTTGAAAGTCCCTAACCTCTTACTGTCTACCACACTACTTGGTAGCTTATTCCAAGTGTCTTTGTGTAAAGAAAAACTTCCTAATGTTTGTGCGAAAGTTACCCTTAACAAGTTTCCAACTGTGTCCCCGTGTTCTTGAAGAACTCATTTTTAAATAACAGTCTCGATCCACTGTATTAATTCCCTTCATAATTTTAAACACTTTAATCATGTCACCTCTTAATCTTCTTTTGCTTAAACTGTATAGGCTCAGCTCTTTTAATCTTTCCTCATAATTCAACCCCTGTAGCCCTGGAATCAGCCTAGTTGCTCTTCTCTGGACCTTTTCTAGTGCTGCTATGTCCTTTTTGCAACCTGGAGACCAAAACTGCACACAGTACTCCAGATGAGGCCTCACTAGTGCATTATAAAGGTTGAGCAGAACCTCCTTGGACTCGTACTCCACACATCATGCTATATATCCTAACATTCTGTTAACCTTCTTAATGGCTTCTGAACACTGTCTGGAAGTCAATAGCTTAGAGTCCACTATGACTCCTAAATCCTTCTCATAAGGTGTACTCTCGATTTTCTGACCACCCATTGTGTATTCAAACCTAACATTTTTACTTCCTATTTGTAATACTTTACTTTTACTGACATTAAATTTCATCTGCCACAAATCTGCCCAAGCCTGTATGCTATCCAAGTCCTTCTGTAATGATGTAATGGATTCCAAATTATCTGCTAATCCACCTATCTTGGTATCATCTGCAAACTTAAACAGCTTGTTACTTATATTCCTATCTAAATCATCTATATATATTAAAAATAGCAGCGGCCTTAGCACTGACCCCTGTGGAACACAACTCTTAACATTGGCCAGTTCTGATGAGGTTCCTCGCACCATCACCCTCTGCTTCCTGTGTCTGAGCCAATTCTGCACCCATCTAAAAACATCCCTCTGAACTCCTACTTCTTTTAATTTGATGCCCAACCTCTCATGTGGCACCTTATCAAATGCTTTCTGAAAGTCCAGATAAATAATATCATAGGCTCCACTTTGATCGTATCCTTTTGTTGCCTCCTCATAGAATTCCAGCATGTTAGTAAAACTCGACCTCCCTCTTCTGAATCCATGCTGGCTGTTCAGAATAACTCCTGTCCTTGCCAGGTGTTGCTCAATTTTATCCTTAATAATTCCTTCTATTATTTTTCCTGTGATGCATGTTAAGCTTACTGGCCTATACAATCCCCTATCGTGGGCTGCATCAGGAGTGGGCTGGAGGAGGAGTATATGGACCTAATTAATGACTTTGTTAAATGGTGCGACTCAAACCACCTACGCCTGAACACCAGCAAAACCAAGGAGCTGGTGGTGGATTTTAGGAGGCCCAGACCCCTCATGGACCCCTTGATCATCAAAGGTGACTGTGTGCAGATGGTGCAGACCTATAAATATCTGGGAGTGCAGCTGGATGATAACTTAGACTGGACTGCCAATACAGATGCTCTGTACAAGAAAGGACAGAGCCGACTATACTTCCTTAGAAGGCTGGCGTCCTTCAACATCTGCAATAAGATGCTGCAGATGTTCTATCAGACGTTTGCGACGAGCGCCCTCTTCTACGCGGTGGTGTGCTGGGGAGGCAGCATTAAGAAGAAAGATGCCTCACGCCTGGACAAACTGGTGAGGAAGGCAGGCTCTATTGTTGGCATGGAGCTGGACAGTTTAACATCTGTGGCAGAGTGACAGGATCAGCAGGCTCCTATCAATTATGGAGAATCCACTGCATCCACTAAACAGTGTCATCTCCAGACAGAAGAGCAGCTTCAGTGACAGACTACTGTCACTGTCCTGCTCCACTGAAAGATTGAGGAGATCGTTCCTCCCCCAAACTATGCGACTCTTCAATTCCACCCGGGGGGGTCAAACGTTAACATTTAACATCATACAAAGTTATTGTCTGTTTTTTACCTGCATTATTATCAATCTTTAATTTTATCTATCTATCTATCTATCTATCTATCTATCTATCTATCTATCTATCTATCTATCTATCTATCTATCTATCTATCTATCTATCTATCTATACTGCTGCCTTAACATGAGAGAGCTATCATATATTCTAACTGACACGCAAATTAGCACTTAATAAAAGAAAAAAAAAAACAACAACATGTAATCCTAAAAACTAACATGGGCTGACTACGTGTGAGGGTAATGTGGTATACTGGCTAAGGCACTGGACTTTAAACCTAAAAAGTGGAATCAACGTGTAAACCTGATTAGCCTGTCCATGCTCTGATAATAGCAAATAATAATAATATGTTAAACAATTGTAAAAAGTCAAGACCATATAAGGTTTTTTTGGATAAAGGATTCATCCAAATTAATAATACTTTAACCACACTGCAATTTCATATTTTGTCAAGATAACCTACTGTGTTACCATGGATTAGCTGTCATTTTTATTTTACACTTTGTAATGTGTTAACTCCTGACTTGTGCTTGATGCTTCCAGGATAACCTCGGGAACAGGATTGAAAATGCATTATTGAAGAGACTGATGTTTTTATTTCATAAATGTATTTAAATTCCTCAGATTTTAAGGGACATTAGAACTTGAAATGAGCATATAGAAGTCTTTCAGTTTCATTGTTATAATTAAGTAATTTTTTAAAAAAGCTTGCTTTTCGATGCTGAAAACATGCCAGATCACTGTGATTTAATCTAAACAGAACTTCTGTATTTCTGTTTCCTCTAAGATGTTTCCTTTTTTTCTTGTTTAACACTGTAAATCAAAATGATTGTTTAATTTTGTTGAAGAAGACATTCAAATTACATTACAGCAGATCAGCAGATTAGTTACAGTTATCATGTTCAGGCTTATGATTTTTATATATTTTCCCATTGTCTGTTGGTTTTTGGAAGTTATGTATAGTTTCTGGGGTTTTGAAGGCCAGGTAATCTTTTGGTAATATAGATTTTTTTGTTCCCATGTGTTTTGACCAGTATTAAATATAATTCACATTCTCGCTGTGGTGCTATTTGTTTTTCTTATGAGTGCTGCTATTCTGGGATAGTTTTGTGGACAGTAGCTTTATGCAAGATATCATTACCACTGTGGCATAAAGATCATAGTTTTACACAGCCAAGCCATCCAAGATTTGGATTCATGAACAAATAACTTTTAGCATCTTGGCTATTCTTAGCTTCTGACCTGTTTTACTGCCCTCTCTCATTATTTTTTTGGCTCTGGCTGCCTGTTCCTGTTTTGGCGTACGACTTACCACTTTGTTCTTTGATCATGCTTCTGAACTTTGTTTATTTAAACTTAGTTTTCCCAATTCTAACTCTTCCTTGAATTCTAATCTCCTGATTCCATTCTCTCTATCAAATCTTCTGTCAAACAATACAAGCAGGACAACAGTATGGCAGATATTATGCCTGGTATATTGCTTTAGAATTAAAAAGTCAGTAAAATAACATTTATATTTTAACATGTATGGCTTTACTGAGTTTATTTTCTAGTATATCATGGTATGCCGTCACTTTATTTTATTTTCTGCGGGAACCATATGGTCACTAGGCCCACAAGGCTGTTTTATCTTCAAGTAGTGTCTCTGATGGCAAAAAGGGAAACTTAACATTGCAAAGCAATAGAGACATATTATTTGAGTAACATAGTAATTTGTGATTTAGTGTTATCTTCAGTCTAGGATTCGTTTTTAAGGTTCAGAAACTGACTACTCCTTAAAATTTGGAAATTAAGCCTACACATATCTTCTTTTATTATTTTTTTTTACAGATGTTATTATTTTTGGTGTGTGCCCCATGACTGACTAGCACACTGTGCCATACAGGGTAGTTTCTCACACCTGCAACCCTAAAACTCTGGTAATATGGACACAGAAAAAGCAGTGAATGAATGGACGGATAGGTGGTGGAGGAGGTCTGTTAGGTGAAAACAGCCCCGTCAAAAAACAAGACTAGCTGAATATTTTATGTAAAAAGAAGGTGGCAGAAAAAAAATGTAACATAGGGAACTAGAGGAAGGCCACAAGAAATGATGCTAATTTTGTTAGAACACGGTTAATCATTAAATTATTTTGATAATAAATGTTATAGTGAAAAATATGTAGGAATTCATAGATATATACAGCAGACCAGAATAACAAAGTGGCATAGTGGTTAGTGCTGCTATCTGATAGCTCCAGCACTGATTGTGTGGAGTTTATACTATTTTTCTGTATACACGGTTTTAAGTTAATTGGGTAATTGAAACGAGTTCTGCCTTGGTGTGAGTGTATATGTAAGTGCGACCTCCAATGGACTGATGCACAATCAGAGTTGGTTCCAGCCTTGTGCTCCTTTACTGAATTATTAAGCAGACAAGATCTTTATAAAAGGGATTATATTTTCGGACACATTTTAAAAGATGACAACCGAAAAATAATTTGCTTTGAGATAAAATAAACACCAGCTTGTACGAGCTATTCACTGATTTAGTCAAATGAAAAAATCTGAATTTTTCAAAGGGATGTTTACAAGAGCTGAGCACTTCTACAGATACATCATACCACACTCTGCTGACAAACAAGCATTTTTAGGCACGGTAGCAGCAAGTGTGACATATATATTTTCCATGGATGGTGGAGTACTGCGAAAAGTGTAAACATTTGTGAGACACATTAAGCAAGCTTTGTAGCATATCAAGAGCAGAGAGTGACTGAGTGAGTGTGATGTCTCTAAATATCTTGTCCTGACCTTGAAGCATTGTTTGCATTTAGGTAACTCATTCTTCATGTAAATTAAGATGAATTATGACAATGATGTCTATCTGAACTGAATTCCCTAGTATTCTAAATGACACTTGGCTGCTGAAGTGCTAACTGAAGGCACTGAATATGCAGGTATACTACTAACTGTCATGACTCATTGACAAATCTCTTATGTAAAAGAGTTATTGATTTCCCTAGAGAATGTGAAGCCACATCTTCATATTCTTAGGAAACTATGCCCATGAATGATACTTCTTTTTGTTATTTATCTCCTTCTAGGTGAAGAGAATATGAAAAGTCAATCCATTCATTTTTTGTTCCTATTTAATTCTCTGCAGCACTGGGTACAAGATACAAATCGATTTAGTTCTGTAACACCATGGCAAAATATGTAAATATATAAACAAAGTCAATTTTCAAATGCCTGAATATGATGTAAAAAATAGAGATTTTATTTGTGAATGTAGTGAGTAATGTGAAACTTTGGAAGTTCTAATGTAGTTGAAAAGCACATGTGAAGCACAGTCAGGAGCATTTACAGATAAAGCTCAAAATGGAAAAGGGCAACAGAGGAAAACTCCCTCAGGTATAGCGAGGAATACTGAAAAAGTTCATGCTACCTATACAAACAAGATATTGCTCAACATAGTGCTATTGCCATATGTCTGTGCTCTTGAGTGTGAAAAAGTGATGAAACTGGTTTATTGCTTTTTGTTGAACTTTAAAATTTATAGCGCAAATGCTTTTTTCACTTTAAGTATACTTGAATGTTGTAAATAGACAAAGATACTCTGGGGAAGCCAATGGCACTCGCTGATAGCATGTTATAAAAAAGGATTCTTAGCTGCCAAGCATGCTACCATAAAAGAACACCAACAACTATGTAAAACGAGATGGATTTAAGAGCATTTGTAGAATATTATTTATTTTTGTGTTGTTTTTAAAGATACAACTTTGCATACACGCTAATATCAGCAGTACCTCTGAAATTAAAACAATATTTATTATAATGGGGTTGTTTTTCTCTTGAGCTTTAGTGTGAAGTTTGTGTTTAGCTCCAACATTATATCTGAAAATGAATAATGTGTATTCATAAGCGATGGAGAATAATAAATGAAATCCCTGGTACTTTTTTTACACTTACCAAAATTGTAAAATTCCATTTTTGGATGTTACATGTACAAAATGTATTCCACTGAGTGCTTTATATACATTAAATATTATTTCATCTATAGATTATACCATGCCGTCTATTTATTATAGTACCGTGTGTGTTGTAGAATGCAGGACAACAAACTTCTGCTGTCACATACCATACTGTAGCATAGCAAGGTCAAAGAAGCTAAGACAAACATAAATCCTGAGTAATAAACTGAATCTCAGCAGTGTATGAACGAATTCCAGTTATTTATTTATTTATTTTGCCTCCTGCCAAGGGAGTATAAAGAAAGGAAGATATTGAAGAAGGCTTAGTTAAACTACAATCACACATCACCTAAGCTTTGTTAAATATTTATTAAGCCTTCAAGCAGAAACTGCTAGCACATGGTACTTCTGAGTTTCCACCTTTAAAGTGACCAGCCCTGTTCTGCTACTGTATGCACCAGGTGGGATTTCTGAAAGAAAACTGCAGTATAAAAAGTCCAGGTTTTACTTTTAACTGTTTTTGGAACAGTATGCTAGGTGTTTCAGCTGCAGTAGGTTTAAAAAAAATAGACTCGAAAAAAACTCACTTATTCTTCTGTTTTATTGACAAAGATTAATTTAATGAATTAACATCATTAGGAATCTATTCTTGAAACATTTAACATGTGAATTACTGAAATGTGCAGTTAACTATGAAAACGCACCTTGCTTCTTTAATAGAATTACATCTACCATCAGCCATGGGTCTATGCCAAGAAAATGTCGAGCAGAGTATGGGATTAAAATTATGTGGATGGTTGCAAAAACTATAATATCTACAAGAGCTGCATACTAATAAGAGAAAGCATATCTTGTCCATATGTGACTATGACATCGATCCACCTCTGTGCCAAATACAATATTGATGATGCATATTTGTTAAAAAAATATATGGAGTGTGAAGCTGCCTGGTCAATTTGCCATCTTGTAATGAGTGAGGATGCCAAATATTTCTCGCAGATGGAGGGTGTAGATGGAGGCTAAATTATCATGTCATTACTGTTGTTAATGGCCAGAGCTCATGTTAACCAGAAGAACTGAAAACTCCTCTCCCATCAGAGTAAAAACCATATTACTTCTCAACTGTAGGGTTCTTCAAACCATTATGTTTCTTTGGTAGTTCAAAAAGCCTGATGGATTGCTGGTGTTGTACTTGTGATGCTAGGAACACCTAGAAGAGAACTGCCGACTGAAATGGATTACTTGTTTTTGACAGCAGAGTTGATGAAGTCGTCAGGCAAGAAATTGATTTTGGGGAAATATTTGGGCCTCCAGCAATGAGAAAAACTTGAGAAGGAAAAAAACATATATTTTTTTTAAAAGATGCTTGATTTTCTGTATATTTTGTGACCAACTGAGTCAAATGTTTGGTCCTGGAAACCAGGTCCTATCCTGGCATCATTAGGTGCCAAACAGGAACCAACCCTGGATGAGAAACCAATCTACCGTAGAGCACTTCACAAACATGTTCACAGGCACGCATATTCAGCCAGTTAACAGCTGGTAATAACCTAACATGCATATTTTTGAAAACTGTGAAAAAATAAACGGAGTAGCTGGAGGAGGAATGTCACAGACATACAGTAAAAGTGCAAACTCTACACAAACCATAACCAGGCCTGAAACCAAATCCAGGTGCTAATCTCTGTGCCATAGTGACACCATTGTTGTCCTCTTAATAATTAAAATAAGAACAGTTATGTGCATTTCTCAACCTGTTTTTATTTCTCTTAAAATAATTACAGGAGCAGGAAACTTTCCACCAGGAATGAGTCAACAGTCCATCATAAGTATGCATACATTGATAATTTAGAGTTACCAGAATTATTAACATCATTGTTGTTGGACTGCAGGAAGAAATGAAATTCACAGTACAGATATGGATATAAAAAGAGTCTACAAACTCTCCATAGACAATGACAGGGCTAGAAATTCAACATCATTCAGGGTCTGTGAGGAAACTGTATTGACCAGTGCACCAAAATACCATTAAATGTTAATATGTAGTTATGCCAATTGTTGAATATGCTCAGTGTATAGCTACATATAATTGTACTAAATAATGAAAACACAGTGTGAAGAATGATATAAATTATAAAAATGTCCTTTTACAAAGATCTGGCCCATTTCCATAGCAAGGTGCTTTATTAGTTTTGTTATTATGTCTGATATATATTTCAGTAAATAAGTACAAGGCAATTGCAATCATGGTGTTTCTTCTAGTCATGGATTTTTTTTTTGTATTAGTAGAAGTAGCTGAATTTTCCTAAATGAAAATGACATTCTATGAAATTACACAATAATTTTCCACAATACTCTGCACACTGTTTTTGGACCACTGTCTAATTTGCCATGTTGATCCTACAGATGTGACAGAGGAACTCTGGTAATGGCCTAGTTAAACAACAGAGGAGCACATGCACTATTTGGATATATATTAAGTCAGTGGTCCTTGTGACACAATTTTGCCTTTTTGTGTGTCTTAGCAACCCACAATCGTCTTGGAGTATCCATCTCCCTTGTAGACTCGCCATCGATCATTGTCCCATGTGGTAACTTCCCATAGTTTAAGAAACACTGTAGTAAGTTAATCATCCTGACCAACTATTAGTTCGTGCACAGATACTTGTGGTGTCATTCCAGTTCCTTGTTAATTCTATCTACATCTGCTTTGTACACTTGGAAAAAGCTTAGGATCATGAATCTCATGATATCATGTTGAAGATGCTGCAAGAGCATCAGGTTCAGGGTTTGCTGCTATACATCATTCAGTCCCTATATTTGCAAGAAATCAGTTCACATATCTGCCCATGTACTTATTCATTGTGGCCATTGGACTCTGCCAAGAATGAGTCTTGTCTCCTTTCCTATTCATCATCTTTATGTACAAGAAAATGAGGAGCCTCCGGGGATTGGTGGATACCCAATAACAGAATTAATATTTCCAGATGATTATGTAGTTGTTATATTATCAGACTGCTAAGGATGCTAATGATCAGTGCCTACAAATCTGAGGACATGATGCCCTCCCGGAAAAGAATGGCTTGCTCTCTTCAGGTAAGCAGTGACCAGCTGCGCCAAATGAAGGAGTTCAAGCACTTTAGTTTACAAGCAAAACAGGAGGTGATTGTGGAATAGAACAAGAAATCAATGCAAAGCCATAGTTTTACAAATGTGGTATTGGACTGTGATTGTGAAATTGTAGGTAAGTCCACCAACAAAACTGGTGGTCTCCATCCCATGCTCACCTATGGTCACAAGCTCTGTGAATGAGGTAGAGTGCACACAGCCGAAATGAGTTTTCTATGCAGGGTCTTTTCTGTGGGTTACTATCTTCATAGTAAATGTACCAGGTACAGTTCACAGGGGCAAAATTGAGAAGGTAGACGTAAAACATGCTGGCAGGATCATATTTGTTGATTGCTAAGGTGTCATAAACTTGGGAGAGCTTTAGTATAAAGTCCTGACAAACTGTAGCAAAAAGTAGAAGGATCCATCAACATATGGCTTATATACATAAAGGACAGATGAAGATTCCTTATAAATAAAAAATATTTATTTCACAAAAATGCTCTTCTTAATAAAACAGCTCCAAGGAATGTCAGAGGCTTGAAAAGCAGTCCCAAAGCAAACAAGTCAAAAAACACAAATCCAGTAAGAATGATCAAAAAGGTCACAAATCCAGGGAACCATAAAAATATACAATAAACTTCTGTAACTCACCAAAACTACCAAGCGCATATAAATGAACTGCAAGAGACTGCTTGTTTTCTCAGCCTTTATGGGGCAAAGGAAAGTCCCTTGAAAGTGATAGGAAGGTGGTTCCGCCTCTTGGGAAACAACCCAGAAAACAAATGGAACATAACAAAAGTTCCATAGATACATAGAAACTACACGATTAACAATACTGACAAAGAGTACATAATTATACAAAGAATGAACATGAAGTACAATATCAATGTAAACACAAGAATCAAAAATTAATAAAAAATACATAAAGAAGAAACTTGAATCCTTGGCCAAACCCTGTTTTAAACACGACACCAGGGAACAAAGAAGGGCTAGGTAATGTTGCTGGGGATAGGGAGGCCTAGTCAGTCCAGTTCAGAGTCTGATCACCATGACCAACACCAGCAAAATAAGAATTAAAATGATGACAGTGATTATGGCATTCAGACTTTCAAAAGTACTATGATAACATAAATTATTATGTCCATGAAACAGTAAAGTCTAGAAATGAATATAAGTGGAATTGTTGATCAACAGCAAAATTACATGCCACAACCTAAACAATTTAAGGTTTAGAACATACCAGAAAAGATGTAAAGCTGGATCTTTATTGTGAATGTCAAAGAGCTTCACAGGCAGACATTAATAAAGGGTTTCTGATAGTTTTCCCTACAGTACTGCAGCATATCTTCTGTGTTAGGACTCCTTAATTGTCAAGTAGCTTTATACAGGATATGTAGACACATGCTCCAGAGATGCAGTATACAGAATGGAGGAGTTTGTGCTTCTTGGAAATTAATAATAAACAAAAGCAGTCTAGATGGTTCAGAGAGTATCTGGTCCAGCAGTACACCTTCAGCATTTTGAACCAGAAGAATCTGTAGCTTGCACTACTTCAGCCTAAAAGTAATGACGTAACGGACAAATACACAGCATTCAAAAAGTACTCCAAGATGTAATGTTATACTGGTCTCGATCTGAGCTCTTCTTTGTGGCTTTTAAAGCAGCAGCACTGCCATACCTTTAACTCATTAACCCTCTTCTGAAAGCACAATGAGGTGGGGCAGGCAAGATAGTGACAAACTGCAACATTTTGCTTTATATCATTTGTATGGGATGTTCACTTGAAAAAGGTTGAAGGAGGAAAGACACCCTACTGACCTCAAATGGGTCAGCTCCAGCACAAAGAAGGGTTTGCAGTCAAAGTATGGAAAACCACTGAAACTACAAGTAACACTTCTTAAGGTCCATCCATCCATCCATTTTCCAACCCGCTGAATCCGAACACAGGGACACGGGGGTCTGCTGGAGCCAATCCCAGCCAACACAGGGCACAAGGCAGGAAACAATCCTGGGCAGTGTGCCAACCCACCGCAGCTTCTTAAGGTCATGCATGTTGAAACCATTCCCATACTTTGTAAAAAGAATGGATAATTTGTGTTCTGTATTTAAAGAGAGACAGTAGTTTGAAATCTGGGAGTTCTTTTTAATGTCCTTGTATTTCTCTGTTCAAGGGCAAACTCCAGCAGATATTACATGCAGGCAAAGACAGAGCAAAGTTTAAACTGCAGCTGACACAAATTCTGTCAAACTTGAAATTCTTTGTGCCAGACATGAAATGTCAGGATTTCATATACTCTCCAGGTCTATAGCAGAAAACAAACAATGTGCTTGGTCTACATTGCTATGAGAAAATGTTGGGAGAATCTGACAAATATTCTTTTACCTTGAAAAGTGTGTTCATAACTTTTTGGTTCATTCAAGGGCATTCATTGGTGCATTCAAGGGACAATCAACAACACTGCCTGGTTTGTAGCTAGTACATTGACGTCTTTGCTGGCTTCAGACTAAGGACAATGCTCAAATAAATAAAGATAATCTGCTTTAAACATTTTGTATCGCCTCATGAATGAAAATAATATTTTTTTAATCCTTGACATTGCAGACTTCTTGCGTTTAAATCTGTGTTGGTGAATATTCATTACATGCACTAAATTGCAAGATTCCAGCATTGGTTTATGAATATAGGATGTGCAGCTAATTTGAAACAAGAAATCCTACATTTAGTTTTTAATCAGCTTGTTTTGAATTTCATGAGTTTATTTTTTTTCTGAATCTGCTGGCACCTATCCTGGCAGCATCAGGTGCAAGGAATAAGCTGACCTTGGATGAGACACCAGGTTACCACAAGCAACAGTAATGCAGTCAGACACCCTTTGGTAATAAATACCAGGCCAACTTAACATCCATAAGGCAGGTCTGCAAAACTAAACTCATAGAAAATTGTTTTAATTGTGAATATTTGCATTCATGAACACTAAAAAAAATGTCATTGGAATGTTTCCATCACATCAGAATTACGTGCAAATTTGAAAAGAAATTTAATTAAAATGTTAAAAATTGCACAATTTATTCATGTATACAATATTGCTCTAAACCAATTTAACATGAAAATATTTAGTCAGTTTATCTTGGAAACTGTTTCACCCTTGGAAATATTTTTGGTACGTAGCAAAGCTACTGCAGAGCACATTTCAAATAACAAGCTTAGAATCTTGCTTCAGTTGCATAATCAGCTAAAAACACCTTTTATAGAGATGTGGTATCTGGTAAGCCTTAACATTTTCAGGTCCATTTTGCTCTGTCCTCTTAAAAGTAATCCTCATCACTTTGGTGTGTGTGCAATTATGTGCTGTCATTTACTTGCTGACTGCTTTTTACATTTTTTCATTAAAGAATTGTCGAGTCTGTATGAAGCCTGTATGTAAACTGACAGGAAAATGAAGGGACCAAAAGGGATCAAGTAAAAGAGTCGGCAGGGTTTGTTATTAGAAACTGAGCATCAAAAAGAAAATGTCAAACAAAAATCAAATTCAGAGGTCTGTCCTGAAGTCCTGACCAAAAACCCCACACTGGCAATATCTGTTAGAACCTTTTAGCTGCCACAGCAGGCGGTCTTTTCTCTACCTACAGAGTCAAAGCTCAGACACTTCCTTGTGAGTGCTGCCATGTTTTATAGTGGCAGCTTGATTACATTGCACGTCACGTGCCTAGTAACAGATGCTATTGCTATAAACCAGGGATCCCCAACTCCGGTCCTGGAGGGCCTCAGTGGCTGCAGGTTTTCATTCTAACTCTTTTCTTAATTAGTGACCTGTTTTTGCTGCTAATTAACTTCTTTTGAATTCATTTTAATTAAATTGGTTTTTTAAGATGTGTTCCTCTGAATTGCTTCATTTATTTCCTTAAATGGCACCCAAACAGAAATGAAATGTGAAAAGAGTGAGCCAACAGATGACCAACTAAGTTGGGGCCTCACACTCCAACCAACTTTACTCAGTCAGTTTCTTAATATGAAGCCAATTCTCGTTGCTAATTAAACCCGATTTTTAATTCTGTGGTGCTCATTCTGCCATAGCTTACATTTCCAAAACTGTTGATTTTCTTTTTTAAGAGCGCTGTCAAAATGTTTTGTGGACCTGAGCAGATCAACATTACTGAGGCCTTCATCTTTCTTTATTTTCAGTTATTGTGTGATGGACGCAGGTTGTTGTTTATGTGTTGGTACATTTGTGTCTTATATTGTTTGGCTGCTAATTAAGGAAAAAAGAAATAATTAAGGGGCCTGAGTCAATTAAAATTAAGGCAAAGAGTTAATTAGCAGTAAAATCTGGTCACTAATTAAGAAAAAGGTTAGAATGAAAACCTGCAGGTAAAGTAACTCTCCAGGAATGGAGTTGGAGACCCCTGCTATAAACAATATGTCTACATCATGGAAAGCAAAGCACAAAATGGTGGCACACAGTAAACAAAACAGAAATGCAGAAACATCACAATACTAATGATAAAATCAACAGTATTAAAAATAATAGTAATAGTGTCTAAAATGAAAGAGCAAAACAATAATGATAACTAACAAGTGTGTCACACTTTACAAATGTATTTGTAATACCATCTCCAAAGTATGTCAGTCAGCATTAAGTAAAGCCACTCCGTCTAACTCTGCATTAAACTCTTTTACATAAGGGTGATAGTGGTGCAGCAGTTAGCCTTGCTTCTTCACAGTGCTTGGACCTCAGTTTAAATCTTGGCTAGTGTCTCTACATGGAGGTCACCTGCTCTTTGCTCATTGTAACACTAGATGGCGCTCTACCAGTGCTAAACCCAACACACAGACACTGACCACACGTTTTAAAAGCACCAAGAAGTTTTAATTTCTTCTTTTAAATAAATAGTGCCCAAATAACCTCCGCCACAATAAACAGGCAAGCAAGTACACTAATAATAAACACAAGAAAATCACAATTCTCTCCTCCACACTTCCCAGCAAGCTCTGTCCTCTACCTCCCAACTCTGGCTCGCTTGCTGGATTCCCATCAGTCCTTTAAATAGTCCTTTACTGGCTGGTACTTCCGGGTCTAATGAAGAACTGACATTTTCTTCAGCCCAGAAGTACTTTGGGGTTTCCATCCTTGTGACTACCTATTTCCTTGCTATAATTAAAGTATGTGTCCCCACGTTCTTTAACAGCTCTCCCTGGTGGCACCCAACAGGGCTGAGAAACTGAACTCCAAGTCCCAGGATGCCCTGCTCCAGGGGAGCTGCCATTTAGCGTTTTGGGGGAGGCAGTGTCGGCAAGTAGCTGCCTTCCCCCATCCTTCCATTCCATTGGTGTCCCATTCATCACATCATGTGGTTTCTTCTTGCACTTGTGGTTTGTTTCACAGTCCAGGTGCACGCTGGTAGGAAATGAACTGCAGAAAGCAGGCCTCCTGTGAGTGAGACTAGAGTAGGTGTGTGGCGAGTGTACCTTCAACAGGCTTGGGATACTAAACAGGTGGTCCTCACACTGTGATGGCTACTAACCGGACAGGTGGTGGATTTTTTCTTTTTTTTACTGAACACTACTATATAAATAAGGTTGTGCAGAATGACATAATTTGGTAGAGAAGGCAACAACAAATGGTATTGCATGATAACACTTTTTTGGAAATAAAAAAGGTTAGTCTGATTCCTTGCCTGTAGTTTTCTTTTTAAAAAATTCAACATTTTTTTAAATATTGCAACGTATGAGTAAGTTTTAAGTCTGTCATGGAATATTTACATCAGGTGCTCTTTTCTTTGTCTTCCAATTAGTGTATAACTATAAACCGAGTTAATCCGGTAGCACATAAGCAACCCCAGGAAAATGTGATCTTGCTGTGCAACCACTTTGTAAAGTTTCAGTCTGGATTCCACTCTAATCATTGCAGAGTAATAATTTTAACTCGGGGTATGTTAACATCTTGCAGGGAGTGCTGTACACTTTCAGTATTAAGCACTTTTTATGGCTGTTTTAGACCTTTATTTTTGGCCTTGTATATAAAAATGTGACCATCAAGACTACCACTTCATAACTTTCCTCTCTGAATACAAGCCTAAGACACTGCACTATTTTTGGGAAGACATAAGGCCAAATTAAAAGAAAATGTTTTTATGAAGAAAGGTAAAATAATAATCCTGTCTTTAAGGTAAAAAAATCTACTATTTGGATAAAAAAAATCCTGTGTTTATACTCTCATGATGTGTCTAGAAAAATAAATTTGCATCCAGTGTGGAGAGACTCTTAAGATTTTAGAGTTCAGTGCAAAAGCAAAATAAATACAAACATAGAATCTGTTTTAATATTCTTAATTTGACGTGGTAGTGTATATTTTTAGATTCTTCATATGGTTTAAATACATATTTCACTAGGTTTTGATTTTTGAAAACAAAATTCAGGTTTTTGTTTTCAAATTCAGCTTTATGTACATGTTTATAAACTAAATCTCTGTCACTCTGAAAATTACCGTTTTTCTCAGTTGTTAAAACACTAAACCCCATTCTCTGAACCAAATTCTCGGCAGCCTGAATTCATTTTTCAAATCAATCACTCTTTTGGCCAAACCTCTAACACTTTTTGGATACTTAGACACAGTTTCTAAAACTCATCCGCTCTTTTTTCTAAACCTTAAACACACTCCCAGTCACTAAACACATTCCACACTGTGATATACTTGTGTTGCAAAACTGTAAACACTGGCAGCAAAATGTGAATACAATTCCAACACAGCTGTCATCTCTTACACACAACGACTTGAAATTATACACACGTTTCTAATGACCAATTAAGCAGGATAAAAGTCAGTTCAGAGTGCACAGGTGGCACATGTGCATCCATCTACAATGGGCAGAAACATACAGAGAGGCAGAGGGGGAAGAGTTCATGTGAGAGGTGGTGGATGAGGAAGAAGAGGACGAGGAAGACCAAGAATAATCATTACTGATGAAATTCGGGCAACTGTTGTACACCATGTCCCTGTTCGTAGGATGACAATCAGGGAAGCTGGACAAAGAGTCCAACCCAATTTGAGCAGGTTCTCTGTGGCTGGCATCATCAGGACATTCAGAGAAGAGAACAGGTAATTGTTCCTTGCTTTACAACATTTGACATACAGTATACTTTACTGTAAATACTGTAATGTTCATTAAAATACTGTTTCTACTGACTGAATACATTTGTAAGTGCATTGTCACCTCTGTAGAACTGAAGCATGACTAAATGAGCGTGGAAGGATTGCTCTTTTCTTCCAACAACAAGAAGCACTCATTGTTGACGTGGTGCTTCAAAATAATGTTATCTGACTCTGTGAAATCCAGTGAGGAGTGATTGAAGACAATGTCAACTTTGATGGAATCAACAGTGTGTCTCTGTAAATTACTGACCGTGTCATCCAACACAACAGACTTAACATGACACAGATGTACAGAGTACTCTTTGTAGAGTATAACATTGCAAGAGTCAAAGATCTAAGATCAGTATGTTCAAGTAAGCGTCACCTACATACTCTTAAAGCACTGATGCTTCCAGTACAATTCTATGCTCATAGGCCTACTGTTACTGTTGGCTAGTAGTTGCAGTTGCTACCTTTACAGTACTGCGAACTATATTGTAATGTATGTAAATCTGGAGTGCATATACTGTAAATACACTATTGTAGAGGTCTGTCTTTTTGTATCACTTACTGTACTAAACTACTTATCTGTTTCTATATAGAGTGTTTGCACTGGAGTCCATGGAAAGACCCCATACATTTACATAGATGAAGCAGGGTTCAATCTGGCTAAAAGGAGGCGAAGAGGCAGGAACATAATTGGTCAACGTGCCATTGTGGAAGTCCCTGGCCAGCGTGGTGGCAGTGTTACCCTTTGTGCAGCCATAAGTAACTTTGGAGGTTCTCCATCATCATGCAAACCTGGGGCCATATAACACTGAACATCTCCTTACATTTCTGGGTGGTCTACGGGATGTTTATGGCTGTGTGTGAGCAGCTGGATCAGTAAGCTGTGCATCCTGTTATATGTCATAGTTTGGAACAACTATGAGCTTTAACCATGCTGTCCTGATACATGAGGGGTTCACCGGCAACCAGTGCTTCATAAAGGTCTTCCTTCCACTTTATAGCTCCTTCTCTGTGTGGCGGTGGAAGGTCTATGACCGACAGCCCTACAACAGGGAAATTTTATTGGAGGCAATGGAACATGCCTGTGATGATATAACTGTGGAGTCTTGTCAAGGCTGGATTCAGCACACCAGAGGGTTTTTCCCCTGTTGCCTGACAAGGGAAAATATTGTGAAGTCCTCTTGCCGGACCCCGCATAAAGATAGGATGTTGGAGAATGAATCTCAATGACAGTGATTGTGCAGTAATGTGCTTGTCATTTAGTTGTTTTTTCTGCACAGTACAAAAAGCAGTGAAATGTTTAGTTTCTCAACTTTAAGAATAATGTAAAATCATAATAAATAATACAGTTTTATAAATATGAAAATAGAAGTAACAGAATTTTAAATATGTGATATATATTAAATAATAACTAAATAAAAAACTTAATAGTATAATTAAATAACATAAAGTAAAAGAGTTAACAATAAGGCATCATGTACAGTAGCTCTAGACACTTTCCTTATTCAAGATGCAGATGGTTTGTGGCAGAAAGCTCCTTGTCAGTCTCTGTGAACTGGACTTTAGACAGCGGTAGTGTTACCTGGCTGTAGCACAGAAAAAAGGTTGTTGTTGGGATGGCTGGTCTCATTGGAAATTTTCTTTGCCCTGGTGTAACATTCCTTGGTGTAGATTTCCTTGAAATTAGGGACAGCACACCCAGTGATGCGTTCTTTAGAGTCTTATAGTCCTGCTGTGTGCTGCTCCCAAACCAGGCAGTGATACATCGTGTCAGGACACTTTCAGTGGTGGATGCTTAGAAGTTCTTTAGTAGTTAGCAGGACAGCCTGAAATCCCAGAGGTGTCTGAGATGGTAAAGACATTGTTGTGCCTTCTTTACTTTGGTGTGTTTGGACCAGGTCAGATCCGCTGTGAAGTGGACACCGAGGTATCTGAAACTGTCCACCTTCTCTACCTAAGTGCCATCAGAACTGAGGAAGTGATACTGCCACTACTGTTTTTTCCAAACATCCACAATCATTCCCTTTTCTTGCAGACATTCAGGAATAGATTGTTGTCCTGACACCATTGTGACAAACTCTCCACTTCATCCAGGTAAGCCCGTTCATTGTTGTTAGATATCAGGCCTGTCACAGCTGTGTCATCAGCAAACTTGAGAATGATGTTACAGTCATGTGCAGCCATGCAGTCATATGCATAGAGGGAGTACATCAAATTTTAAAAGTTAGGTTGTGACAGGTTGCGCATAATATATCACTATTTACAGGAGTCAGCTGAAATCACTCCATCATTCAGCTTAGACAGCTTTCTCAGGTTTCAATAATTAAACTATTTTTATTGTCACTATTATTTATCAATAGGAGATATTGTTCAGAATAATTATTAATTTCTTATTTCATTATTTTCAATGAGGATATAAGATGCTTACTCCTATTAATAAACATAAGTTCTGAAAACAGCAACCAGATATTGTCAATTAATTAAGATTTCTGAATCTGCATTGAAACCCTAGCTCTAACCCTAACATCCACTTTTTTGTACGCTATAAAATACAGAACAATTGAAATATGAAGGATAGAGAAAAGTTAGGTAATTTGTTTGTAATAAGTGCAATTAATTACTACAATTCTCCTTGCATAAAAAGTGTAAATATTTTGATGGTCACCAGGCTGGCATTACAGCTGGAATGGTTCAAGGTCTCTTACTTGGGTGGAGGCCAGTTCAATGGAAGGAGAGCTGGAGACCAATTGTACAGACTATTTCCTCTCCCGACACAATAGGGGGAAGTCCTTCTGGACTACAGTGCCTCCATGGATACCCACAGGGCAGGCTGGAAAGTGTAGTCCAGTAGCGCAGCCCTGTGGTGTTTCATGGGTGCTGCCAAGAGAAGCTGCAGAAACAACTAGCCCCCCTTTAAAGAAACTTACGCCTGACCAGGAGGGTCCTTCTATTTGTGGTACCATCACACCAGATGCTCCTGGCTCCAGCATAAAAGAAGCTGCCCAAACTCATCTAGGCAAACCAGAGTCAGATGGATGTGGATGAAGCTTGTCTTGAGGAGTAAAAGGAGAGGCAGAAAGGAGAAGAGACAGAGAATATAAGAAGAATTGTGCTTGTGCAATGTTTGTATATCATCAGTGATGTACTGTGAAAATAAATTAGTGTTAGAAATGATACTTGTGTTGGTGTGTTGGAGGGTTTGGGAGCTCACTTGCAACCCCTACAAGTCACAATGTCTTTGGATTATTTTTCCATGTGTAATTCGGTGCACACAAAATTTAATTTCCAAGGATAAATAAAACAACTGTAGGGGCTAAATAATTTACGTACAGTGCTACCAAAAAATATAATGCCATTGGAAGAAATACTTCAATGATCTTTTAACTCAAAGCTTAAGGAACATTACTTTATCTTAAATACTATTAATACTATTCATAAAACATAAATAACAGTTACACATATAAACTAAAATAGCGGCAATCTTAATAGCATGCCTTTACTAACTCTTTCCCGTTTTATTTCTTCTCATCCTTATGTAGAGTTTGATTATACTGATATACTGTAAGGTTTGCTTGTGGAATGTGTAAACAGAGTGGCTGGGAGGTAATGACATCAAATGATGTAGCACTGATTCTACCAAAATAATTTACTATAGTTTAGATCATAGTATATATTCTAGTATTAGATTGATTTAAGTTATTTCAATGATCTATGAATCCTCAATGGTTTAATTTCTCCAAGAACAATGTCAACATTTTGATTCATCTTCTGCTGCCAGCCACTCATCTCTAATGTTATCTTTAGTTAGTTTTCTTTACTTTTCACCATTATGAACATTAAAGAAGAATGAGAACAAAATAAACTACATTTATAATGTACAATTGGTCTGTGTAAGTATATGCATGTCACAATATTTACTGAATGATGTTGTGCTTACCAATTACTTTTTTCAGTAAATCTATGCATTTTATCTGAGGAATGATGCATAACACAGTAAATTGGACACAATACATCAAATTCAGTGTCACAATGAAGCTGGAGTTCCAGGCAGGAAATCGCCTAAAATCAGCAGCTAGTCTTTTTAATGGGATGCGCTAACATAGTAACACTTTCACAATTAAATGTCACAAATCCCCCTGCTATTATTATGGTTTTTATAATGAACTTGCAAGTTAACATATATATGCACACTCACCAAAAAAACTACTTCAGCTTTGATATAAACTTAGAATCCGTACATTATAAAAATGGGGTACAACTAAGTGAGTAACTGATTAGGTTATTATGTACATTTTAAGTAAAACAATTAAAAGTGTCGTGTGTCTGTCAGGTTTCACAGCCAGATAAGTGCATTTCTTGCTGGTTGGTGCTTTGTATCAGTTATTTTTTCTTTATTTTTGATCATTTATTTTTTTGCTGACAGTCTTACATTGTTTCGTGCAACTTAGATGATCATCATGTAATACATATGGTCAATGTCTAAAGTCACACAGTAGTGGTCACATAATGTCAGCAGCTATTTTTACCCTCCACTATACATTTAATCCTTGAACTGTGTCAGGATTAGTATGGTATTTTTGATTATGTATTTTTTTTACCTTACCAAATATCTTTTTCCCATCTATGCTTGTGATTTTGCACATTAATTTCTTTAGTATTTTTGAGTATGTTTTGTACTCCTATATGCTTGTTGAAGGTAATTTCCCTTCTCTTTATTCTAGCATTGTGGCATTTGGTTGTGCTTGCTCTCTAGGAGCTAGTTTACTGTATATTTGGGTAGGTACTTTTTCTGCTCAAACTAGCATTGGGGCTTGTCACTGTGAACTTCTTGGTGACATTACACATAATGTGCTTTAAAATATTTATGTGTGTATTTATTTATTTATTTATATTTGAGTGCTGGTCATGAGTTGGGAGCATGGACTAATGCAGTGCTTTGCCACGCTTGTGTGGGTCAAGAGTAAACATCTTGTGGCAGCAGGAAAAACATACACTTCTATAGTCTATTTCATATAAAATAATAACAATTTAATACACATAATTTGTTATATAATTTCCCTGCACTATTTAGAAATAATGAATTAGTCATGATAAATGAACCCTAAAACATGTATACATTTTATGTAAGGAGAGTCATTGATAGTAAATAATAAATAAAGAAAACAATTGCTAAAAATACATAAATATAATAAACACATCCAAATAATACTTTAGAATTAGCTGTGAAAACACAGGAAAAGAAAGCAAAAATAATCCAGTGAACACACAACCCTCCTGGAACATGACAACTGAGAAATAGTTGGAGGCTAGGGGTGGAGCGGTGGCTGTTACAGGTGTAGTGATGGCTTAAGGGCGGAGTTGTGGCTCTGAGGCTAAAGATCTATGCTGGCATCCAGAAGGTTGCCGGTTCAAATTCCCATTACTGCCAAAAGGGATCCTACTCTGCTGGGTCCTTGAGGAAGGCCCTTAACCTGCAATTGTTGCTCCAGGGGCGCTGTACAATGGCTAACCCTGGGCATTGACCACAAGGGGAATACGAAAACCAACAAATTCCTAATATAAGAAATTCTATAAGGCAAAATAAAAGAACAAAAAAAAATCATGTCTTCACCCCCTAACTATTTAATATTGTCATGCACAGTATCCTCTTACCGGATTAGCATTCAAGTATCTTTATGAGTAGTGGGGTAATTTAGAAAATGAGTGAGTTTAGGGACTATTTGCAATGCTTATTTTGGCAATGAATTGGGCTTAGTGTTGTGGTGTACTGTTTTGATGTTTTCTTTTTGTTACTTTGACTCTGGCTTGTTCCCTGACAAAGATCCAGTTTGCTTTCTTTAAATTTCTTTCACTTCTTGGTCATTATTTCGATTGCTCACATAAGCTTTGAGCACCTGTATTCTGCCAAGTGATCATATCACATTTACTCATTTCCATCAATTAATGACCCTGTACACAAGCTAAATAGTCAATTAGACATTTTACTATAACAGGGATGGACAAAACAATATTGTGGGTGCTTAAAGTGACATCAAGGATGATATCATTGAAGAAACTAACACGCCATAGACAATAGAAACTGTAATCTTTATGAATTGTTAAACAAAAACATTCTACACACACCCTTAGTTATCTACTATGCCTGTTTAAAATGCTTACAATCAAACTCTCACAAGACTGTGAGAGACACACTTATCAGATTGATGTGTCTGCAGCTCAGCGCTTCTTTGGAAAATTCTGGTGTATAGCAGCTGGTAAATAGGAAATGCATCCAGCTGTCATTTGAGAGAAACCAGGGCAGAATGACTGGTGAAGTAAGGTACTGCTTTGTTCATTTTACACTGGATAATACTTTAACTGGCTTTTTTTAAGTGTTTACAATATAAAACTGTTTTAAATTGGAAATTGCAAGACAGTAGGCACAGACTAAATACACATGATAGTTGTACAGTGCCTATAAAAAGTATTCACACATTTTATTGTTATAACATTGAATCATGGTGAATTTAATTTGGCTTTTTAGACAGTGATCAATAGGAAAAGACTCGTCAATATTAAATCTCTGCAAAGTGGTCTAAATTAATTGCAATTTTAACACACAGAATAACTGATCATGTAAGTATTCATCCACTTTAAGTCAGCATTTAGTTCAGACACCTTTGGGAGCCATGATGGGTTCGAGACTATGTGCTTAGGTCTCTATCAGCTTTTGGACTCTGCCAATTCACTAAATTCTTTTCTGCAAAACTGCTCAAGTTCTGTTGGGTGTATGGGGATCATGAATGAACAGCCTTTTTCAACTCCAACCACAAATTCTAACTTGGATTGATATCTGAACTCTGACTTGGCTGCTCCAAGACATTAACTTTGTTGTCCTTAAGCCATTCCAATGTAGCTTTGGCTTTTAGCTCTGTGGTTGTTATTTTTCAAGAAAACAAATCTTCTTAAGCCTCTTGCAGACTGCATCTGGTTTTCCTCTGGGATTTACTTGTATTTTGCTACATTCATTTTACCCTCTACTCTCACAAGCTGTCCAGGACCTGCTGTAGAGAAGTATCCCAACAGCATGATGCTGCCACCAAAATGCTTCATGATTAGGAATGGTGTGTTCTTGATAATGTGCAGTGTTCAAACCTAGCATTTAGTCTGATGGCAAAAAAGCTCAAGTGTGATCTCATCAGAGTCTCCCATGTACCTTTGAGCAAACATATCAAACTTAAGTTGTTTTTTTTTAATAATAATCCTCTGGTAACTCTTTCAGAGTTATCACAGATCCATTGGTGACCTTCCTTACTAGTCTTCTTCAGCTTTTTGGCCAGATTGACAGCTGTCCCATACTCCTTTCATTTCTTAATGATTGATTTAACTGGACTTGGTGAGTTTCTTATCTCCATCCCTTGACTTGTGCTTTTCAATCCCCTTTCCATGGAATTGCTTGGAGTGCTCTTTTGTCTTCATTGTACTGAGGTCTCAGGTTAGGTCCCATTACTAATTCATCAGAAGTTGGACATTCCAGATAAGTTGCATTTACAGTAATCCCTCCTCCATCACGGGGGTTGCGTTCCAGAGCCACCCGCGAAATAAGAAAATCCGCGAAGTAGAAACCATATGTTTATATGGTTATTTTTATATTGTCATGCTTGGGTCACAGGAGGTTGTAGAGAGACATGAACTTTATTCAAACACTGCAAACAAACATTTGTCTCTTTTTCAAAAGTTTAAACTGTGCTCCATGACAAGACAGAGATGACAGTTCCGTCTCACAATTAAAAGAATGCAAACATATCTTCCTCTTCAAAGGAGTGCGCATCAGGAGCAGTGACTGTCAGAGAGATAGAGAAAAGCAAACAAATCAATATGGCTGTTTTTCTTTTAAGTATGTGAAGCACCGCGGCACAAAGCTGTTGAAGGCGGCAGTTCACACCCCCTCCGTCAATCATAAATCAATACGTGCCCTTTGAGCTTTTAAGTATGCGAAGCTCCGTGCAGCATGTCGTTTCAGGAAGCAGCTGCACAGAAGGTAGCCAACGTGAAGATAATCTTTCAGCATTTTTAGACGAGCGTCCGTATCGTCTAGGTGTGCGAACAGCCACCCTGCTCAATCCCCCTACGTCAGGATCAGAGAAAGTCAGCGCAAGAGAAAGAGAAATGTAAGCTGGGTAGCTTCTCAGCCATCTGCCAATAGCGTCCCTTGTATGAAATCAACTGGGCAAACCAACTGAGGAAGCATGTACCAGAAATTAAAAGACCCATTGTCCACAGAAACCCGCGAAGCAGCGAAAAATCCGCGATATATATTTAAATATGCTTACATATAAAATCCGCGATGGAGTGAAGCCGCGAAAGGCGAAGCGCGATATAGCGAGGGATTACTGTATATTGAAATCAACTGAAACACCACAACACTGATCTCCATTAAACTAACAACAATGTGACTTCTAAAGCCAATTGACTGTGCCAGTGATGATTTAGGTGTGAATACATATATACAAAACTGATCATTTTTCTTTTGTTATTGATAATTCCTCTGTCTCCCCTTCCCCACAGGTTAAGAGTCTGGGTGTCATCCTTGACAGTACTTTATCCTTTCAGTCCCACATCAATAACATCTCCCAGTCTGCACATTTCCACTTGCGTAACATTAATCATATTTGCCCCTCCCTCACTCCCCGCACCACTGCTATCCTTGTTCACTGCCTTGTCACTTCTCGACTGGATTATTGCAATTCCCTTTTCTTTGGTCTTTCCCACAAATCTCTTTATAAGCTTCAACTGGTCCAGAATTCAACTGCCGCATCATTACTAGAACCCCCTCTATTCACCATATCACTCCCATTTTACAGCAGCTTCATTAGCTTCCAGTTAAGTTCCACATTCAATTCAAAATTCTTCTGTTAACTTTTAAGGCTATCCACAGCCTTGCCCCTCCATATCTGTCTGACCTCCTCCATGTTGCCATTCCCTTCCATACCCTTAGATCCTCTTCCTCCATCCACTTGACTGTCCCCATCATCCGTCTTACCACTCTGGAACTCACTACCATCTGAGCTTAGAAATATTGAATCATTTTCACTTTTCAAATCTAAACTTAAAACTCATTTGTTTAAGACTGCTTTTTCTCTTTGATTACAATTGCTCTGTCTGATTTTAATTTTTGTATTTTAGTTTTGTTTATAATCTGTGTTTTACCTATTGTTCGGTGTCCTTGAGTGTTTAGAAAGGCGCCTACAAATAAATAAAATGTATTATTATAATAATTTATTTGCTGTTTTATATTTGTAATTAATTTAGACCATTTTGCAGAGATCTGTTTTCACTTTGATTTTGAAGAGTGTTTTCTGTTGATCAGTATCAGAGTAATCATATTTAGTACATGGTGGTGCAATGATGTATAATAAAAATATTTGAAATCTTCAAAGGAGATGAACTCTTTTCAAGGCACTGTAGAGCATCATCTACAAAACTCCAGTCAGCATGAAGATCTTTCATAAATGCCCAGAAACAATCATTCAACTGTCACAGCTATAAAATGGTGTGTCTTAAGGCAACAGCAAGTGGGTTTTTATTTAAATTAAAATAACTTTAATGGAATCCTTACTATTTTCTTTATTATTTATATATTTATTTTTAGTGTTGTACTACAGTGGCCAGAACACACCCTTCCTTGGCACGAAAGTGGGTTCTGAATGTTGCTGCGTTCTGCCAATTGAAAGGCAAAAAATAAAGACTTTACAGTTAATGTAACTAAAGCAAAATTTCTTCCTTGTGGAACTACTAGCAACCAAGATGATGGCATTTATGACAAGTTACAGTCATTTGAGCTGTTGGAATTTTAAACTTCGTCATCTATGGCAAATACTTCCCTATTGACAGTCAGCACTGACGTGTTTAATCCAGATCATGGTGCCAGTGAGATTACTTCTGGCAAGTCTGTTGCTTCTCTGCTGACAGAACATGGGGGATGTGAATTCTGATAATTGCAATTGATGTGCCTTACATGTTGGTTTGCAAAAATCAAATCGTACTAAACAGAATCATGGCATTTTTAACGTTACCAGTAAAGTGTGATGTCAGTTATAAATTTGTGTTAATGTTTGACTTGAAATTAGCAGTAAATTATTTTCTTTGCAGAAAATTCAGACCCTTGATTGCATTGTCCCCAGGTACAGTGGAACCTCAGGTCACGACCGTAATTCATTCCAAAACTCTGGTCATAACCCAA
The DNA here is from genome assembly GCF_900747795.2 of Erpetoichthys calabaricus. Classification (NCBI taxonomy): domain Eukaryota; kingdom Metazoa; phylum Chordata; class Cladistia; order Polypteriformes; family Polypteridae; genus Erpetoichthys; species Erpetoichthys calabaricus. The sequence continues at coordinate 63,064,063 of NC_041403.2, forward strand.
TTTGGTCATGACCCGAAGTAATTTCCCCCATAGGATTGTATGTAAATACAATTAATCCGTTCCAGACCATACAAACTGTATGTAAATATATTTTTATAATCAATTAGACCATAGAATGCACAGCGTAATAGTAAACTAAATGTAATAACATTGAATAACACTGAGAAAACCTTGAACAACAGAGAAAACTTAACACTGCAAGAGTTTGCGCTATAGCGCTATCAATCGCTTGCTAAAAACACTTTTTTAATGAGTTTTAAGCACAGGGAAAAAAATGAACATTTGAAAAATCCGTAATTTAATAAACCACCAAGAAAAGTAACATTGCAACAATGCAACGAGAGGCACCACACAAGAAGCAACACTAGATAGGTTACCAGTCTACAGAGTGCAAACACTCACCATGAGCCATTTTAGTGCCACCAGTCAGCTCTAATGTGTATTCCTTTATGAATGTGGAAGAAAATCCAACAGAATCCATGAGAGTTTGCTCTGCTAATTTCTCACTGTCAATGCCAGGTCTACAATCTAAACACAATATTGGAGTTGTTAAAAAAATAATAATAATAAATGTATAGTTTTTGGGTGACTGTTATTATTAAGTAACAACAAACTGTTGTATCAGGAAATTGAACCTATTATATGGGTGGAAATCTATCATATGCTTGTAGGGTGAATTAGATAGATAGATAGATAGATAGATAGATAGATAGATAGATAGATAGATAGATAGATAGATAGATAGATAGATAGATAGATAGATAGATAGATAGATAGATAGATAGATAGATAGATAGATAGATAGATCTTTATTGTCATTGTCACTTTTACAAAGGAACAACGAAATTGAAGGTGCAGTTGACTCAGTGTGAGGAATAAGAGTTAAAAAGACAAGAAGAGAGAAAATAATAACAAACCGAATAGCAATAAAAGTACTTTACAAAATATTCAAATTGCACTTGTTGACTTAAGGTTTATATTGCACATTGGTAGAATGATATGGAGCAGTTTTATTCTGAGTTCAGGGCCATGATTGCTTTCGGATAAAAGCTGTTTTTAAGGCGGTTTGTCCTGGTTTTCATTGCTCTGTATCTCTTGCCCGATGGCAAAAGCTGGAAGAGGCAATGACCGGGATGTGATGAATCCTGTGAAATGTCTATTGCTTTTTTGCGGCATCGAGAGGTGTAGATTTGTTCCAGAGTGGGGAGGGTACAACCAATTGTTCTCTCCGCTGTCCTGATGACCCTGTGGAGCGCTTTCTTTTCTGAGGAAGTGCAGCTGCCGTACCACACACACAGTCCGTACGTGAGCACACTCTCGATGGAACAGTGATAAAAAGCAAGGAGCAGATTTTTTGGGAGATGGTTCTTTCTGAGAATTCTCAGAAAATACAGTCTCTGCTGCGCCTTCTTCAGCAGCTCCGTGGTGTTGGCACTCCAAGTCAGGTCATCCTCCAGCTCAATACCCAGAAATCTGAACACCGGGACCCTCTCCACACAGGCCCCGCCAATGATGAGTGGCTGGATGTCAGTTTTGTTTTTTCTAAAGTCAATAACAAGCTCCTTCATTTTTTTGGTGTTGAGGAGAAGGTTATTGACTGTACACCACTCTGACAGCCGCTCCACCTCGTCCCTGTATGCCAGCTCACCCTCCTTGCCTGAGATGAGTCCGACCACTGTCGTGTCATCCACAAACTTTATAATCTTGTTGCTATGGTGAGTGGGGACACAGTCATATGTGTAGAGGGTGTAGAGGAGCGGGCTGAGCACACAACCCTGCGGCGTCCCGGTGTTGAGGCTGAGAGCAGTGGATGTGTGGAGACCCAGCCTGACCCTCTGGGAGCGACCAGACAGGAAGTCCAGTATCCAACTGCAGGTGAGTGATGGAAGTCCCAGATCTGCCAGTTTGGACACCAGTCGTTGTGGGAGGATGGTGTTAAACGCCGAGCTGAAGTCTACAAAGAGTAGTCTGGCGTAACTCCCCTGCTGCTCCAGGTGGGTCATGGCAGCATGAAGGGTTGTGGTCATAGCATCCCCCGTGGATCTCTTTGCTTTGTAAGCAAATTGAAATGGATCCAGGTCTGCTGGCATGCAGGCAATGATATGACTCCGCACCAGTTTCTCAAAGCACTTCATGATGACAGATGTGAGTGCCACTGGGCGGAAATCATTCAGACAGTTCATGTTGGATTTTTTCGGCAGCGGAACAATGATTGAGGACTGTGAGTATATTGCTGTTGTGAACAGGCTGCTGTGATGGAGCTGCTGTTGGTGTCGCCTCAAAGCGGGCAAAGAAGATGTTCAGCTCCTCTGCCAGAGAAGTGTCTCCCTCAGCAGCCAAGGAGTTACTGGATTTGTAGCCGGTGATGTGCTGGACACCCTGCCACACCTGCCGAGTGTTGTTGCTCCTCAGATGGTCCTCTATCCTCCTTCTGTATGCTGCCTTGGCCTCTCGGATGCCTCTCTTCAGGTTCGCTCTGGCTACACTGTAAAGAGCCCCATCCCCAGACCTGAAAGCAGTATTCCTAGCTTTCAGCAGACTCTGGACATCCCTCGTCATCCAGGGCTTCCTGTTAGGATAAATCCTTATGCGTCTGTCCCTGGTGACATTGTCCGTGCAAAACCTAATGTAATCCAGGACTGCCATATTGTGGTTCTCCAAGTCTTGGTGATAGAAAACCTCCCAATCGGTTCTCTGGAAGCAGTCCTGCAACTGTTGGGAGGCCTCCTCGGGCCATATGGTACCAGTCCTGGTCATAGTGGGAGCTTGTTTCCTGAGGGGAGTATATGCAGGGATTAGAAGCAAGGACATGTGATCAGACTGGCCAAGGTGTGCTAGGGGTTTAGCCCTATAGGCCTGTCTGATGTTTGTGTACAACTTGTTCAGTGTTTTTACTCCCCTGGTTGCACACTTTATGTGTTGATGGAATTTGGGGAGAACTGCTTTCAGATCTGCATGATTAAAGTCCCCAAAAATGATGTGAACAGCCTCAGGATACTTGCTCTGTTTACTGCTGATGGTGTCATGCAAAAGCCCCAGAGCCGAGTTAGCATTAGCATCTGGTACTATGTACACAGCAGTTAGCAGTATAGCATTGAATTCATGGGGGAGGTATATGGGTCTGCATTTAATTGTCATAAACTCCACGTCTGGAGAGCAGTGTCTGGTGACTATGGTGGAATTTGTGCACCAGTTATTGTTCACATAAATGCACAGCCCCCCTCCTCTCTTCTTACCGGAGCGCTCTGTCCTGTCTTATCAGTGTGCTGTGTGGCCTGCTATCTCGATCACCGTGTCCGGTATGAGTGGATTAAGCCACATCTCCGTGATCAGCAGGATGCAGCAGTCCCTGATGATCTTTTCCGTTGCAATCCGCAGCTGCCATTCGTCCAGTTTGTTTGCCAGAGACCTCACATTTGAGGAGAAAATGCTTGGAAGCGGTGGTTTGTATGGCTGCTTCCTTAGCCTCACTAGCATGCCGCCTCGGTACCCCCTCTTTTGTTTACATTCTTTGCGCCGCCGGCAGCTACTCGAAGCTGGGATTGTAATCCACGGAGAGCCCGGTGTTCGTGCAATGTCGTCCGGAATGTTGTGGATGCGGAGAAACTCAGATGTCGAGCAACTCTTGCTCCGTAAGCCGATAGATAAAATATTCTGCCAGCTATACGTGTATTTATCCAGGCAGGGTGGAAAAACCAAAATCTGAGTCGGAGAGCATACAGCCGCAGCGTCTAAGCGCGCCGCCATTGTTGCAAATATTAATTATGAATAATATAAATATGAATTAAGGTACGACTACAAACTCCAGTGGGAATGGATGGGTTTGGGTAGAAACTGCTAAGAGTGCAAGTACAGGTTTGTGTAGTAAATGCACAGGGAAATGGGGGTTTGAGTTTTAGTACCAGTGGAAAACTCTAGTGGAGATCTTGAGCAATCACTGAGCATGGTCACATTTGAAATTTATAACCATGGGAACGCTGCTACTATGCATTGCAATACGCTTTGAATAAAATTTTTAAATAGATAAAATGATTCACTTTCATTTAAATTACTGTATGTATAATAACAAAAGGCTGAAAAGTTAGCTTAAGTTCAACCTCTGTGGAACTCCTATGTGTTTATTTGTACCACAGGACAAGGGTGCCAAGTTTTTATTCCTGGCCAGGTTACCCTCCATGTTTGTGTGGGTATCTTCTCACATTCTTAAGACATGCATGTTAGGATAACTGGAAACTCTAAATGATCCCATTGGGCCTGAACACCACCCTCTGCAATTGGATCCTGGACTTTTTGACAGAGAGGCCCAAGTCAGTTCGGATGGGCTGCAACTTCCAGCATCATCACACTGAGCACTGGAGCATCGCAGGGCTGTGTGCTTAGTCCACTGCTGTTCACCCTGCTGACTCACGACTGCACAGCCATGCACAACACCAACCACATCATCAAGTTTGCGGATGATACAACGGTGCTGGGACTGATAAGCAGGGATGATGAAACAGCATACAGAGATGAGGTGGAACAGCTGTCTGCATGGTGTGAAGACAACAATCTATCTCTCAATGTCGACAAGACAAAAGAGATAATCGTGGACTTCAGAAAATCATGTCCTGCCCACATCCCACTCAGCATCAACGGTTTAGAAGTGGAGACTGTTAGGAGTACCAAGGTCCCCGGTGTGCACATAACTGAGGAACTTACTTGGACACATAACACCTCATCACTAATCAAGAAAGCCCAGCAGAGACTACACTTCCTGAGGCGACTGAAGCAAGCAAGTCTTCCCCTTTCCATCCTCACCATGTTCTACAGAGGCACCATTGAGAGTGTTCTGACCAGGTGTATCACTGTCTGGTATGGCAACTGCAACATATCTGACCGCAAGCGCCTGCAAAGGATAGCGAAGACAGCAGAGAACATTATTGGGGTGCCTCTCCCTTCACTACAGGACATATTTTACAAACGCAGTGTCCGCAAGGCCTGCAGCATTGTGCAGGACCCCTTACACCCCTCACATGAACTTTTCACACTTCTGCCATCCAAGAGAAGATACTGCAGCATCAAAGCCAGATCTGCCAAACTGCAGAAGAGTTTTTACCCCCAAGCTGTTAGACTTCTTAACACCAGGCTACCCCCTGGGACCTTCACACGGCCTCAACCACCTCTAAAAACAGAACTTTTACACATGTGAGCCACTGTCCTGCAAAGACAAGTGTGCATGTAGAGAAGAACTGAAAAAAAATCTCCTACTGACCTTTAAGTATTTTGACACTCTTGTTATCCTTCTGCTGTGAAACATTCTGACCTGTCATTGTTTACACATCTTAAACAACGATTATCATACACTGATAATTTCTGTATTATCTATATCTATTATTTATTTATTATATTACATATCTTACACATCAATATTGCTGCTACTTCTTTGTCTTTGTCTTGTCTTTGCGCAATGTCTTGTCTTGTTTGTGTTTTAATTTTAATTTTAATTCTATTTTTAAATTATTATTTGCATGTCATGTTGTTACACTGTGGACCCTGAGCTTCGCAATTTCGTCTATCTGTATACTTGTATATGGTTGAGATGACAATGAAGTTCACTTTGACTTGACTTGACTTAAGTTTTGCTTATGATAAACTCATTTCCCTTCTAGGCTTCCTGCAGTTCTGTGATGGAGAAAGCAGTTTCAGAAAATAGATGGATGGATATTTACACAGTATATCTAAATCAGTTACAGTATGCAAAACAAATACTACACATTGTTCAGACATTTTCTTATCCTGATAAACAGCCAAAAATATCTGATAACCACAGTGCTTTTTTTAAAGTCTGAAATAGACACCCAGTGAAGAATTACTAGACATTTATTTTCCTTCTACTGGCTGCTTTATACCTGTACCCTGAATTAAAATCAATAGTCCATCAGGAAGTCATTGGATGTTTGTATTGATTAAGCAAATCCATTCTTAGACTTCAATCATCCTAAATTAAAAGTGTACTGTTGATTCCTTGTTTTCTGTAACATGGGTCTCAAGCCTTTGACAAGCATTTTATTAAAAAAAAAAACTTTTCTAAAAAAAAGTTTTACAGTATTATGCTTCTAGATTCCATAACTAGCTGGAGTGGAGATCACTGCTGTATTTACACTCTTTCCAGAGATAACAAGAAAGGATTTAGACAGGAGCTTTAGCATTCCTTGAACATGGCAAGGTAATCAAATATAAGCAAGGATACAGATGCGTTTGTGGTCTAGTCTCTGTGTATATTTTTCCAATGATACGATTTAAATGTTGCCAACTGATTCCCTAAAATTCCCAAGTCATTCTGATTCAGACGATCCAAGAGGCCTAAATGACTTTTATCATGAACTCAGTTATGTTAGTAGTAATCTATAGTCAGAATGATTTACTGTATGTGCTGGCCTGGCTACCTTATAAGAAGCAATATATTTACTTCATTTAAATACCAATGGTGTGTTTTATGTTTCTGTATTTTTGCTTTTTAAATGTAAATACAAACAACTGGACACATATCAAATACCAGTAAATGATGATAAGCAAATGTAAAACTCCATTAAAAATGATCTAAATAACTCCCAGCGTCAATGACTGGCACCCCGATAGGAAGCTTCCTAACAGTTTCTGAAAAAATATAAATAGTGAGCTTTGAAACAGCCATTATCTAGAGTTGTTCAAGATGACCGTCTGTTCCCAGATTCCTCTTTTACTGACTTCAAAAGACTTTAAATGAATTGTTTAATTTTATGCAGGCTAATAATTTAATTTTGCTTTATCCTACAAAGCTCATAGGCTGTATTAGATTAACTAAAGATGTTCAACAGCAAATACCCATTGTTCAGAATTATAATTTTATTTAAACCAAACTCTCAAAAATAAGTTATTTCCTACTGGTGACTTTCAAGTTTTATATAGAGGGGTTTATCTTTTATTAAAATAGCATCCATCCATTTACTGCTGCTTATCTGGGTCTAGGTCATAGGGGAAGCAATTTAAGTAAAGATCCCAAGTTTCCCTTTTCTCTTCTACCTCCTATGATCTTTCTAGTGCATCCTGAGTCAGCCCCAAGGCCTCCTCCCAGTTGGACACGCACCTCCTCAAGGAGGCATCCTAATCAGATGCCCGAAACCCCTCAACTGGTTTCTTTCAATGCAGAGGAGCAGCAACTCTACTTTCAGCTCCTCCCAAATGTCTGTGCTCCTCATGCATTTCTAAGGCCGTGTCCAGATACCCTGCGTAGGAAGCTCATTTTTGTCACTTGTTACTTTAATCCAATTCCTTCAGTCACTGCCTAATGCTCGTGATGATAGGTGATTAAAATAGCAGCTAATGTTTATACAATTTTTATTTATTCCAGTAGGTCAAGCGCCATACATCAGAGCCTGATATTTCCTTGTACTTCATAAGAAGAAGAATCCAAAAGGGATTGTGTCATGGCTATGTGTTTTATTCAACATTAGCCCATTCTACTCCCTGATCTGACAGTATACTGTATTAATTACTTAAAAGAAATTCGTTTTTCAGTAGAATTCTCTACTTCTACTTCTCTTCAGCTTTTTATTGTTAGGGATAGGACCATTTTGACAAAATGACACATTTTCTTTATCATATAATATGGAGGAGGTATGCATAAACTTTACTTTTAACTATTAATCACAAAAAAAATTCTTAAGTGCAATGCTCAAAATGTGTCCACTTATCATTTGCCATGAAAATAAATCACAATTAATCCTTTACAGCTTTTGCTTACAACACAGTCTTATAGTAAGGGTGTGCATCATCACAGTTATGGGCACATGCATCCAATATAAGGGGACTTTTGAGGTAAGCTTTTGTTTCAGATTTTGCATGCATAATTTCAACCGATTATGCCATTAGATATGTCTCCTGTGGCTTCTTTAACTGTTTTGAACTTCTTTCATGCTCATTATCTTACAATTTTTTGCTTGCTAAGTGTACTGACCTTGGGTTTAGACCATGCTTATGCATTTTAGCTATACCTTGTTAGGAACAACAGATATGTGATTATATTTTCTCAATATATTCTTTTTTTTAAGTGTATTTCTTGTGGGTTTTTTTTTGGATACAAGATATCTGTGATTCCATGGTGTCAAGGAGATACCAAATGGCGTGCATATATTTGCTTAGGTGTGTGAAGTGGCTGTCTTGCATATAAAATGAGTATGCATCTTGTAGTTAAGTATGACTACTTAGTATGATGTGCTTTTATCTTACAGTTTGTTAAAATTATTGCTGTAATGATTTTGTCTAAGCCTGTTTTTTTTTTTTTTTTTTTTTTTTGTTTTTGCAGCTTTTTTTTTCCTGTTCTGTAGTGTTTATTCTTGCTTATTAGAAACTATTTGGTTTAGTCACTTACCTCTGACTATGTAAAGGCTTATGTATAAGTGACTTGTATTTTAGTTCCTTCCTGGGCTAGTGTTAATGCCTGTTTACTGTTACAAATCTTGGTATTTGTTATTTTATTGTGAGCCTTTTTTTCTTTGTTTTATATGTGAATTCCAAACATTTAGGATTCTTTCATATAAGGGTTCCAGATCTCTCATTGTTTTTAACTTTCACTTTGGTTACAAATATTTTGCATCCTCCCATGCCACCATTTTATTTTTCATGGGTTTGGCCATTATGAAGTTCATTTTATTTACAGTTTTTATTCTCATTGTTGATCAGCTGGTTGTCCAAGATTGTAGTTACATTCCCAAAAGTATCTTATTCTAGTGTGAGTAGGCAATATTCTTGTATTATTATTTATTTATTAATTATTGCATTATTTATTTGTGTTGTTTATCTTCTTATTTGTCTTCAAAGAACAAAGTGTGGTTGAGTGTAGCAAGTAGACTACAAGAATGTGTAAAGGCCGGCAATTTGAGCACTTACGAGACTGTACCTAAGCTCACTGTGTTATTGTGACATTCTTTTGAGTTAATAAAGTTAATAAAGCAATTGTGTTAATAAAGCTATTGTCATAATCATACCCTGTATGTCTTTGTCCATACAAGCAACTGTAAGCCTACTTTTAAATCCAGCAAATGCCAGAAGTGACTCTATTCCATTGGGCCCTTGAGCAAGGCCTTTAACCTGCATTTGCTTTGTCCTGGGCATGATGTTAATCTGCATCCAGTCCTGCAAGCAGGTCCTCCAACTTACAGGGAAAACTTGGGGGATGGCGGCACTCCAGCCACCATTAAAACCTCACACTGTTCCAGTGTGGTGCTGAGGTGTCACCTGCTGCACTTGGGTCCCAATCCAGGTGATTCATTGTGTGGTGGGTGCAGCCATATACTGTCAGCCCGTGTTCCTAACCTCTCTCTCTCTCAATATATATATTGAGGTCTGTGATACAGTTTGTGATACAGTTTGCATATTTGATAAATAAGACTTCATGATCTACAACCTCCAAGCCCCATCTCATCTATCTCCCCCCTCCATCCACCTACCCTCCCGTCCTCATTTGCTATATATTGCCTTGGATTCCTTTAAGTCATTTTCCTCTGATGTTTATTCCTGATAGGAGCTTAGGAATAAAAAAATATTTTAAGATACGTGATTGATTTTTTCCCTTTATGGATTTCCACATATTACACACACACACATATATATATATATATATATATATATATATATATATATATATATATATATATATATACAGTGGAACCTCGGTTCACGAACGTCTCGGTACACATACAAATCAGTTTCCGACCAAAAAGTTCGCCAAACTTTTGCCTCTGTACACGACCACACACTCAGTATACGAAGAAGCCAGTTTCCCTTTCGGATTGTACATGTTCAGTCTCTCCCTGTGCATTTCCTGTGCAGCGAGCAAGAGAGAGAGAGAGCGAGACACGCACACACACAGGCAGCGTGAGAGAGAGAGCCACGCACACACACAGGCAGCACGAGAGAGAGACAGATGCACACACACAGGCAGCGCGTGAGAGAGACAGATGCACACACACAGGCAGCGCGTGAGAGAGAGCCACACACACACACAGGCAGCGCGCAAGAGAGAGCCACACACACACACAGGCAGCACGAGAGAGAAACAGACGCACACACACAGGCAGCGCGAGAGAGAGAGCTGGACGCATAAGGTAGGAAGGCAGTTAAAGATATATATATATATATAGTTCCACTGTATATATATATATATATATATATATATATATATATATATTGATTCTGGAAGTATTCAAACCCATTCACTTTCTACACATATTATATGTGGACTCGATAACTCATAAAAATGGTTTCAGAAAGGTTTACAACTTTATTAAAAATTAAAAAACTGATTAAAAAGTAATTCTTTTTGTAAGCTGTTTAGTCCATTAAATGCCTTGTGACAGCAACAAGCATTCTAGAAGCATGACATACAAGGCAGAAACTAAGAGTCACTGATATTGACTCTTCAGAGATTTTAAAAGATTCTCATAAATTTAACTTGCATATCTTTATCCCGCATGTCTGAGTGCACTATCTAGTACCTTAACTCAGCAATATTGTGCAGGAAATGGAAACAACCCAAGCAGCTTCTGCAGCACAGTCACACTCACACTAGTGCAATTTAAAATGTAAAACACGCATATTTCATGGACTGGATAAAAACCATTTAGATATTGTACAAGAAGAACAGGGAACTGACTGGGTAAGAAACTAAATCAAGATCACTGAAGCTGTAAGACAGCAATAGACTTCTGTTAATTCTTTACCAGTTACAAATGTTGTGATCTTCTGAAGCAATCCTTGCACCGCCTCTTTTGTTAAACACTCATCCACTCATTTATTTGTAACACTCATCTGAAACTCTGTTGTGATGTTTAAACCCCAGTTAAAAAAACAGGCCGTCTATTTCTTAACCTAAGACAGTTCAGTTTTTGTTCTCATTTTACCAAATTTGCCATGGAGTTGGTTTAGTGTGCAGTTCATTTTCATTCTTTCATTAAGTGTATTCTTTCTTATAAATTGTAGCACTGTTAATATTCACCCAGTACCTGAAAATAATTCAGTGAGTAATGAGTTTAGGACCAGGCACTGAGCTGTTAATTACCTTCCAAATACACATATTTGTTAATTTACTGCAGATTTGGAGAAAAGCTTAGTTTAACACTTTACAAGGACTAAAATGGACCACGGCCTTTGAATGGAGGACCCCAGAGAAGCACGTTTGAAGCCTACATTTGTAGGTCACATACAGATGGAAGGAAAAACAGGACACATTAGCATTTTAACAACATTAGTAACTCATGAGAGACTGGTTATATTACCTTAGACCTGATACAGTGATTTAATAAAGATGACAAGGGACAAATCAAATATTTATTATACATTGAATCCAATGTATAATGCATGCATTATTAATATATAAGTGGAAAGGTATCTTGCATACTTTAAAGCTTTTCCTTATTTCTCTAATGACCTTCTTATAAAACTAATTTTAAAAATAGCCCTAGCATTAAAAGACTGACTGCTGTGCCCTTTTTGTATTCTATTAATTTGCAATTCCCCTCTGCATTGAAGAAACCTGAATTGTAAAGCAAATGTTATTAAACCACAGGATGTAAAGCTTGTAAAACTGCTTAATTCTGCATGATACTGGAGGAAGAACATATGTTTGTAAGGATGCCAGTGAGACTAAGCCTGATAAGAAGGGAGGAAATATGCAATTTGTTACAGCCTAAGAGGGAAAAACGCAATTCAACTTCATTTTATTAAATGTAAAAACCTCATCAAGGAGAGGCAAACAGGCAGTATGACTTAGTGTGAGAGTAATCTTATTTATGTCCAAGTGCCTTTGGATAAGTACAGTATGAATTAGTTTATAAAGTATGCAGTGTGGCCTTGTGGCTAAGGAATTGGATTGTAAAAGACATGTTTTCAGTTTCATTTTAAACTGCTAACTCACTGGGTGACCCTGAGAAAATCACTCAACTTACCTTGGCAAAACATTTTGGTAATATAAAGTGCTTTGGAGATAATGTCATGGGACTAAATAAAACATCATTCATTTAGACTTTTTTAACAGGAGGTAAAGTCATTGTTTTGCACTGTTATGAACTGAATGTGGATTAATTTTATATTTGCTTCTGTTTGTCTCTTCAAAAATTAGCATTTTATTTTTTATGATAAAAATCAGATATAAGATGTGTTGAAAATATAAAACACTTTATTAATTGCTGTATTATATACAGTAATCCCTCCTCCAGAGCCACCCGCGAAATAAGAAAATCCGCGAAGTAGAAACCATATGTTTATATGGTTATTTTTATATTGTCATGCTTGGGTCACAGATTTGCGCAGAAACACTGGAGGTTGTAGAGAGACAGGAACGTTATTCAAACACTGCAAACAAACATTTGTCTCTTTTTCAAAAGTTTAAACTCTGCTCCATGACAAGACAGAGATGACAGTTCAGTCTCACAATTAAAAGAATGCAAACATATCTTCCTCTTCAAAGGAGCAAACAATTCAATAGGGCTGTTTGGCTTGTACGCATGCGAAGCACCGCGGCACAAAGCTGTTGAAGGCGGCAGCTCACACCCCCTCCGTCAGGAGCAGAGAGAGAATGAGAGTGAGAGAGAGAGAGAGAGAGAGAGAGAGAGAGAGAGAGAGAGAGACAGATAAAAAAATCAATACGTGCCCTTTGAGCTTTTAAGTATGTGAAGCACCGTGCAGCATGTCGCTTCACTAAGCAGCTGCACACAGAAGGTAGCAATGTGAAGATAATCTTTCAGCATTTTTAGACGAGCGTCCGTATCGTCTAGGTGTGCGAACAGCCCCCCTGCTCACACCCCCTACGTCAGGATCAGAGAAAGTCAGCGCAAGAGAGAGAGAAAGAAAAGTAAGCTGGGTAGTTTCTCAGCCATCTGCCAATAGCGTCCTTGTATGAAATCAACTGGGCAAACCAACTGAGGAAGCATGTACCAGAAATTAAAAGACCATTGTCCTCAGAAACCCGCGAAGCAGCGAAAAATCTGCGATATATATTTAAATATGCTTACATATAAAATCCGCGATGGAGTGAAGCCGCGAAAGGCGAAGCGCGATATAGCGAGGGATTACTGTAATTCAATATAATTTTTATTATTATAACTGATAAATGATATCAAATTTAATACAATGATCAAAGTGAGTTATTAAATTAATGGCATATGACTTTCTAAAACAACATAAGATTATCAGAAATATAAACAACAAGAATCATATCATATAGAAATACATAAATGCAGGATAAAACATCTATTACTGTCTATATTCTGACATAATTAAGATTTAGAGTATTATTAGCATTACCATGTCATTGAATGTCAGGATAATAGGAACAACTAGTAGACTTGGGTTGAATATTCAGAACATTTATTGACAGCTACTACTACAAATGCATGTCCTTATGATTGTGTTTATGAATATAAATCCTTGGTTCTGACCACGAACCTATATGTGTCAGGGGTGGCCTAGGCTCAGTCCTAGGCCCTCTTCTTTTGCGTGCATTTGGTCCGAGGCCCTGCTATCCGTGTCTGTTGCTACGTAACATTAATCAGTTGGCAGTCACATGATGGAAAGTTTAAAGCAAACAAAACAGGGACCCTAAGTAGAGGTCTTTGCTGTAGCATTGAGGTTATATGCCTCTGAGAAATCTCCTAATTTAATTTTCCCAATCGTGGATTTTTTCTGTATGTTTAAGTGCTTTGGTTGGTTTTGATCCTTTTGCCTGATTTTTGGGCCTGCCTTCATGTTTTTAATTGCCTCTTGTTTTTCAAATATAAACCAAATGTCCTTGATTTTTACCTGTTTTCCTATTTACTGGGGTTTCAGTGTACCCACTTATATATGTCAACACCACAACCTTGGTTAATGCTGCCAGCCATGCTTTACGAGATGGCATGCCATGTTGAAGTCCCACAGCTTGCCATTTCTGGCATTTAATGTGACACCAGGGTGCCACATTGCATTCACTCCTGCTTCAATAAACACATCTGGTCAACATGTGTCTGACAATATTGTAATGTTTCTATATGCCAAGTATTCAGTAGACTGAATACAGAATATAAATAGGAAATAATGTAAGGTCTAATTTGCATGGTGAGCCATATTGGCACTGCTCCAGTCCTTTCCAGAGTCCCAGAGACTCCCAAAACTAATATAATAAAAATTAGATCAGAGAAGATTTTCACTTGATTTAGGAGTGATTTTTGCATTTTATTTTTTGTTCAGGATCCTTTCCTGTTCCAGAGAAACAAACCTAAGACTGTTATCGATTTCCTAAAGAATAATTTATATAACTATGAATATTCAAAAAGAGATAGGTTTCAGGTAGTATAATGTATGAATTAAACATATCTTAATTCTTTAGATTAGAGAGGGGATAAGATAGCACGATATAGTCTGAATAGTCTGATCCAGGAGATTGTTGAAATTTAATTTAAATAATCATTGAAGCATTGTGCAATTATTACTCCTAGGTACATAAGCTGATCTTACATAGCAAAGGAAATTTTTTTATGCTTAGACCTGTGGGCAGACACACTAAAAGGGAATGTCGACGTTGGCTTTAAAACTGGACATTTTGTGGAACAGATTCCGTAAGCGTAGAACAGGCTGAACTCTTAATTCTGGTTCAGTTATATAAAGCATATAAATCTACATATCATCAGCATAAAAATAAACTTTTTATTGATGGATGTATTTTTTTAAAATTCTGTATACTTCTGATTGATTGTACAGATAGATTTAAAGTGACTTGGTTGCAATTGCTAAAAGAACAGCAGAAGGCTGCCTTTATAAATGCTTCACCACGTAGCAGATGTATTTGTGAAATTTACTACTACTTGTACAATTCCTTGATGCAAAGCAGAATTTTGGGATTCAGCAGTAAAACAGTTCAATCAGTTTCCATTGCCACTCTTCATTATTATTAGATTTTAGAATACTCTAGGGGAGGATAGCTGGCCAAGGTCATCCAATCTATGGACCATGCAGAAGTTTTGTTTTGTTCAAGAAGGCCATATCACATATGTGTGCTTAGGAGGCAGCTTCAAGGCACTTCTGAAGTAAACAATTCCACTCTGGAACAAGAGGGGGCACTTTCACTAACTACCTGTTTCTTTTCCTCTGCATCTCTGAAGGGCAAGCTCCAAAAGATACCTGACCATGTCCTGCAAAGGTAATGATAAATGGGCCCCTATAGATGCTGTGAAAACATCATTCATATTCTTACTAACACATCCCATCTTTGAAGTCAACTCTCAGCATGCATCCTATGCCTTTTTTCTTCCTTTTGTGTCTCAACCTCTTTTTACCAGCAATTCCTCTGTTCATCACTTCACCAAAGCCAAAATGTCCAGTTAGATTGCTTCAAAGGACCTGACACCCACACACACCTACACACACAGAGTACCATTTTATTATATAGTAGAAGATGTGCATAATACTTTTACTGTATTATAGTAGTACTAGGGGGTTCGCCACCTGCTCGCTTCACTCGACAAACCCCCCCGGCCTGCGGTACTGCGCCAGCCTCTTCGCGTTTCTGCCTCTGGTGTTGTGAAGATACAGTAGATACAGGTGAGGGGACGCTGGCGCATGCTTGTTGTTGCCGCTCCTCCCTGTTAACAATACTTTTGCCTTAACTTTACAATTTCTTACACTTGTTTTATTTCTTTTATTGTACGTATAGTTCGTGGATACAGCTGACTCGAATTGTATGGATTTGGCTTAATATTCTTTGACTGGGAATAGCTGAGTCTGTGGATCATAGGACAAGAACCTATGAACATTTCTTTGTACCTGGCAATCTAGGATCTCGGGATGATCTGTCTCCGTGATTATATTAAATTCGCTATACTGATCTGCTCCCGTTTCATCTTACAGTACTCTACGACTGGGAACTGATCTGATGTTCATACTAATCTGGCTTTTGGCTCCGGGGCGATCACACCTGAAATTACCAAGCATTACTGTTTGTTGCTGTGTATTGGAACCTCCAAGTCCTGCTACCTCCTCCTTCTATGCTTTCTGCTGCTTGCTATCGCCGCTCACCTATGCTACCACACCCGCCTGTCCTACTGGTTCCGCTGTGCTGTGCTGCTTCTCCACTGCTATTCAGATAAGTATTGCCCAGTATCATGCTAAAATACTCTCATGACAAACTCCTTTCTATTAAACAGTTTGTCCAGAGCAAATGGTCTGACTGGAACATCCTAAAGGACGCCGGTATTTTGCAGCACCCGAAATATATACATCGCGGGTCAGGTTGAATGAAAGACCACCGGCAGCATTTGCTCAGGAATAAGCCGTTCTTCTCATGGCCCTGGAAATAGAAGTGTCAGTGTGCCAAATTTACATTATGTGGAAATAAACCCTGATCGTGGCTCTGTGCAAAAAGAAGCCTCATTAACTAATATTGCACTGTTTAACTCGAGGTCTCTTAATGGCAAAGCATTGGTGCTGTCAGAACTCATCACTGACACCAAACTTTATATACTGTGTCTAACGGAGACTTGGCAAAAACCAAACGAATTTGCGTCTCTCACAGAGGCGACTCCAATTGGTTTCACTTTCCACACAGAGCCTCGCAGCTCAAGACAAGCGCGGTGGGCTTGCAGTAATTGTCAGAGCTGACTTAAACATTAAACGAATCCCAATTGACTGTCCAGTGTCTTTTGAGTGCCTGGCTCTTAAACTAATAACAAAATCAGGTCCTGTCTCACTCATTGTTCTTTATCGTCCCCCAAAATACAATGCATCCTTCTTATCCGATCTGATTGAACTTTTGACCCACCTAAGCTCTACTCTCACAGAATTATCCTTCTTGGTGATTTCAACATCCATATTGACATTACTACACTGAGAAATTAATCTCTATCCTTATTTGACTGTTTTGGACTTGACACAACTTGTTGATTTTCCCACCCACTCTGGTGGTCATATATTGGACCTGATCTACACTTCTGTTGTCAACATTTTACAGCACTGATTTGGGACTCTCTGACCATAAAGCAGTATTTTTCACTGTCTCACTGCCTTTCCCTCCTCTTATCTGTAAACGACAAATTTCTTACAGAAACCTTAAAAATATCTGTCCCTCTATCCTTTCTGGATCCATTTCTGATCTTTTTCTGTCTTCACCTGTTCCACCAACACTAGATAGTCTTGTTGATCACTATAACTCAGCCCTTCGTTCAGCATTAGATAAAACAGCACCTTTAAAACATAAGGAGGTTTCCTTTAAACGTTCAGCTCCTTGGAATAACTCAGAATTGCGATCTATGAAAGCAGCTGGCTGACACCTTGAGAGAATGTCACGTAAGACTGGCCTCACCGTGCACATCCAGGCTTTCTGTGACCACTAAAGAGCTTACAGCACTAACTTCTGCCAAGAACACCCATTACGGCAGAATAATAGAAAGTGGCCACGATAACCCAAGGGTTTTGTTCTCTGTAGTTAATAAACTACTCGAACCCGCATCTGGCCCAACTACCTCTTCTACTGAAGTCTGCGAGGAATTCCTCCACTTTTTCCGTAACAAAATTAAAGATCTAAATAATTCAACTAACATAAATACATCATCTGTTTATATCTCTCCCTGTTTTCCCACTCCATCCAGCTCCTTCTCATAAGTTCTCACCAGTCACATCTGCGTTTGTTAATAACCTGCTTTGTAAGATGAGGCTGACTACTTGTGTACTGGACCCCATCCCCACCACACTACTTAAATCCTGCCTTCATGCCATAATCCCGACTATTACAACAATAATAAACTCATCCCTTGACACTGGCTCTGTGCCGCTCACTTTTAAAATCGCTTCTGTAACCCCAATGTTAAAAAAGTCTGCTCTTGATGCTGACAATCTTAACAATTTCCGGCCTATTTCCCACTTACCTTTCCTGTCAAAAGTTCTTGAGCGTGTTGTAGCTTCCCAACTCACCAATTACCTAACCTCTAATAATTTGATGGAACCCTTTCAGTCTGGTTTCAGGGCGCGGCACAGCTGTGAAACTGATCTGCTACGGGTAACCAATGATTTGCTTATGGCAGCAGACTCTGGACAAACCAACATATTAATTCTATTAGACCTCAGTGCAGCATTTGACACTGTCAGACATGACATCCTACTGTCCAGAATGGAGAACATGCTGGGTATCTCTGGCACTGCCCTCCAGTGGTTCAAGTCCTACCTGACTGATAGGCAAGAGTTTGTTAGTCTTGGCAACAGCAGATCTAGCTCAACGCCAATCACACAAGGAGTTCCTCAGGGCTCTGTCCTTGGCCCTCTTCTGTTCTGTATTTATATGCTTCTCCTTGGCCATATTATCCATAGCTATGGACTGGGTTATCATTATTATGCAGATGATACTCAACTCTACTTCAATGTTAAAAGTGGAACTTCATCAGAGCTTTCTCAGCTCACAACCGGCCTTAGTGAAATTAAAACCTGGATGGAGCAGAACTCTTTAAAATTAAATTGCAATAAAAATGAACTCCTGCAAATTGGGACTAAAATGCAACTTAATAAAATGAGCTCCTTCCCAGTCTATCTTGGCGGTGATCTCATCAGACCTGCCTCTACTGTAAAAAATCTTGGTGTCATTTTTGATTCCTCCCTCTCTTATTCCACCCACATAAATCAGATTAAGAAACTTTCTACTATGTGCCTGCCCACCCACTAAGGTCCTTTGATTCTGGCAATCTTGTTGTACCCCACACTAATCTACACTCCATGGGTGACAGGGCCTTCAGCTGTATAGCACCCAGACTCTGGAATGACCTACCGAAATTAATCAGGTCAGCTGACTCCATGACTTGTTTTAAAAAACAACTCAAAGCTCATCTGTTCAGGAAGGCTTTTAGCTCTACTTGACTTTATTACCCTTCTCTCAGTTTACTTCTCTGTCAAGATGCTAATGTAACCTCTGTGTGTGTGCTAGACCATCAAGTATGTTGTCTGTTTTTTTTCAGAATTCACTGTCTTAATCTTCTTTATTTATTTATCTGGTTTGTACAATGCTATATACTGTATACACTGCCATTCTTTATTATATTCTGTAAGTGCCTTGAGCATGGGAAAGGCGCTATATAAATAAAATGTATTATTATTATTTTATTAAGAGGGGGGCTGAACGCACCTCAAGGAGACACGGTCACTCCTCTGAAACCTCCCCTTAAACGGTAAAACAATGGGAAACATATACAGTACCGTTTTTTTACCTCCTCTTTGCTTGATCAGCTGCTGGCTTGTTGCTGCTGCCATGCCACATGATCTGCATCTTGAACAGCACTTTGAACATTTAAAAGCCTGTACAGCAGCTGTCCTACTCTTTGTCTTTTATTTCCGGCCCTGGGTGTGGTTAAATCTCTTGGCACAAAGTCTCGTCTCGCAGGATGTGAGCTCTTGATATATTTTAGTTTATAAATTAAAAATGGAATAAGAATCTGAAAATCTAACAACATCACATTAAAGTTTGATAAATTCTGAAAAGAATGGTACCAAACATATTTATGTAGGTTTTAAAATAAGCCAGATTTAAAGTGTGACAAAAAAGTCACATAAAAACGTCACATAAAATCATTGCACAAAATCGTTGCACTTTTAGGCTTAGGATTTTATATATATAGAGTAGATAAATATGCATAAGCACTGTGAGCTTGTTCTCAATGAAGAGAGCTACACTAAAATAAATTTATTTGCATATTACTATTTGATGGCAGGGTGCAACATAAAAACACAACATAAGAACATAAAGAAATGGATTTAAGGTTTAAGAGAGACAAAGGTTCCATGATAAAAAGAGATACTGGTAGAGCTCCAATGACTCAACCTACTGCTTCCCAAACTGCTGCATTAAGTTTGGATCAATACTAAGACGTCAAAAGGACCAAAAACAGGATGTTGTCGAAACGGACAAGAACATTTCACGTTTAGATAAAAACAGCCTCTAAAGAGCAAGGTGGAAGAAAGGGGGTCAGATAAACACAGCTAGGAAGTGATTCACTAGAGATACTACAAAGTAAAAAAAATATATTCATATATATATATATATATATATATATGTGTGTGTGTGTATGTATATATATATATATATATATATATATATATATATATATATATATATATATATATATATATATATATATATATATATATATATGTATGTATATCTCAAGAGTTAAAAAAAGGCTTCATGTCTGTATGTGTGGAACTGGCTTTTTTTGTCCTCCATTTTTGTGTTGTTTGGTTCTTTTCCATGTCTTTGTTCATGTATCCAGGGACATGGTGTTGCTTCTTGATGACATTATTGGGTGAACTGTGAATCAAGCATTGCTATGCTGCTGGGTTTTGTATTCAGGTGTCCACATGTGACTTCACTTTCACCATTTAGTCACAGGACAACATTGCTGTGTTGAAGAAGAAAGAAAAAGTATTGCAGTGATTAAAAATTAACCTTAAAACTTTCAGACAAATCAATGATGTTCAGCACTTGAAAGGAACACACAGGCCATAGAGATTTTCTGAAAAACAAAACAAAAAAATCTGTGTCTGTAAAGGTGACCAACAGAAAATGTTTCTATTCCACTTAAAAGAACTTTATTTTTAGGGAAGGATGCTGCAGCAGGTCTTAGTACATTGTTTAAATGGAACATATTGTATGTATTTCTTTGTGCAGTCACGTTCCAAACAAGAGAAAAGGTATGAATATGCCTGGGAGTCACAAAAAGAAAAAGATAAAGATATGCATTGGTGTTTATTGAGAAGCCAAATAGAACAATACCTGTACTGAGAATTTGTTGGACACACTGCATTTTGTGAGTGGGTGTGCATCAGGTCAAGAAGACAAGGCAGAAGAAACCTTTGTGAAAATCTGTGTTGGATGGCAAAGCAGACAAAAAAAGGAAACTGCAAGAAAATATATTGTATCTCATCTGTGTATTTCGAAGCGAGCTAAACAGGTGAAAATTATGTTTAAAAAAATCATAATTTGGAGCTTCATTTTGGCAGGTAAAATAAATAATTTCTGAATGTATGAAACGTTTAAGTCTCTTAAGCCCTTAAAGACGATTGAGCAGTTAAGCACAAAGAAACATCAGGTGTTGGGGCTCAGGGCCTCTCCTCATGCAAATAAAATGAATTAAATGTGCTTTTTACTAATTTAAATATAAAAAGAAGTTCATAGGTTCTGATTTGTGTTATACTCATTAAGTTTGACAATCATCTGTCTGCAAGCTTTAGTATTCCCATTAATTAAACATTCTCATTACAGGATTTGTAGCATTTGTTTATTAACAGTTTGATTTTTCTCTAATTAATGTTTCAATTATGTAGGCTTTACAGGTTTGTTTTAATGGCTTATTTGTTTCTAATTTTCTAGTCGACTGACACGGTGGCAGATGTTTTTCCTTAAATAGATCGTCCAGCTAAAGCTGTAGTTCCCAAGTTCGTCCTGGAGGATCAATGTGGCTGCAAGCTTTCATCCCAACCTGTTTCACAGTCAGTCATATTACCTTGAATTGATTTCATTGTTTAATTATATAGTCTTTTATTTTTTGCTCTCTGTTTTTGCATTCTGAAAAGCACAGTAGTGGGAGATTTATATTTATAATAATTTTTTGCCACTGCACTAATCTCTGCTTTGTCATTTTCCTTTTAATTCACCTTGCTTGCTTCCTTAATTGCATTCTAATAATGACAATTAACAATAAATAAAGTAGACACCAGGGACCTCATTTATTTATTTGGTCAAAATGTGTGAAAGCAACATCCCATGGAAACGTCGGGATTTATAAAAGATAAAGGGAACATGCGTATATTTACAACAACTCTGACCCATGTGTATGCAACATTTCGGAGAAACCGGAAATAACGACGCCCTTGATCAAGCATGGAAATTCAGCCGAACTGGCTAAAATGACGACTCATGCATATAGTAATTCATATGACCAAGCCATTATCAGAATATGTGTTGGCATGACAAACATATTACATCTCAAAAATTATGAATATGATTTACAGACTGTAATTTACTTCCTTTTTAAGAGGGCCGTATTTGCACTGAAGAACGTTTTTGTTTTTTCATCAGTTTATATCGGATACTTGTTGCCATGTCTCAGGGAACTGGACAGCTGGTCAGGAATATCTCAGCCAAGTCCAGCTCCATTGTGCCTGCTGTTTTAATAAAGGCACTACATCCAGTTTTCATATAGTGTGGATGCACATACTTAAAACAAAACATGTCTTTGCCAACGTAAAAATGCAATTTGCAGCAGTATCTAGTTCTTCTAATGTAATTAAGAATTCATTCACTGCATTCACATTGCAATAAGCACACCTACTAAGAAAGAAGCTGTTTTTGTTAACCATAAGTAGTTACTTTCCATTAATACACAAGTTATTTGTAATGCCATTATGTGGCTGGCAAAAATTATGTCTCGTGTCCTGGGTTAGCCCATGATTCATTTATTTTAAGGTAAAGAAGTTTTTGCAGATGTGATGTTTCTGAACATGGTGAATGGCTTTTTGGTAAGGTAACTGGCTGAACCCTTAGTATTTCATATGGCCTGTACTGTTAATTGTAACTGCATTACATGTGCCAAGTAATTGAGCTCCCCACTCAGATGCTGGCACCTTATGCCTTTCCCAGAACCTCAGAGCGCTGAGGAGAGGTGCTACAATGCTTTGTGTGACCTTGCACTCTCAGTTGTGGCGCACATCCGGATTTTCTTGAATATAGGTGGCAGGGTCTCGACATGTTAGGAGAGGAGGTTGTTCTACCGGCCAATGAAATTCTGCAGATCAAGTTTGCAAATGTGTGAGGTTGATTAGCATGCTCCATATGTGCACGTACCAGGGCAGCATTCGAGTGCGTTCAGATATGCATTTTTACAAGGTGATATTTATAAATGGTAAATTGTGTAAAAATGTGCATACGCCAAGTTTTATAATTTCAGTATTTTTTGGCATATGCATTTTCCTTTTTTTTTGACATGTGCATATTTTTACCCTCAAATTCACGCAAAGTATTATAAATGAGGCCCCTGAACAGCCAACAAATGGTGGTGAAAGGCTGTAGCTGCTTGAGTATCAGATCCTCTAGTGTGCTCTTTAGCAAGTAATGGCAAGGACAACTGGAAAAGTGGAATGAAAATCATAATAACGATAATAAAAATCTTAAAAGATTAAAACTTTCAAGTATCTCCATGTAACATACAGAAATGTTTACTAATAAAAAATACAAATCCCATTTTGTCTTTTTTGTAAAATTGGTTGGGTTGAAAACCTACAGCTGCAGTGACTTTCCAGGACCGAACTTGGGAACCACTAAGTTCGAAAACAAGTTACAAGTAGACAGCTGTTGCCAGACATACTGAAAAGAACCATCTGTTCAACCAAAGATGCTTCCTCTGTTCGTCTAGCATTTCCAAAACAATGCTTAAATTAGATATACATTTTTCAAATTTATTAACATTTTAAATTTCTGTAATGTTTAGTGTAGCTACAGACACGGAAAAAAAACTCTCGATGCTTTCATTAATTCACATGCCCAAGAATCCAATTTGCAAATGAGCATGCATCCTTCAGTTTTATATGAATTAATTTACCAAACTAACACTAAAAAATAAATGAAAGATCTCCTATCTTCTAATATGCATATCCAAAGAGTCGTACATAATTACTTAGTTTGACTGACTCTTTGGGGGGTATGTAGGCCATGACTTGCTAGAGGCATGTGGTGAGCTGAGACTTCTTTCTTTTCTTATTTTTTACACTGTAAAGGTTATGATTGTAGACTCTTTTTTATCACGCAGGAGCTACTTTGGCAAAATACATACTATATATTTATTATTCTGAAGCATAGATTTAAGAAATATTTCATCTCTTTCATGTTCTGTTCCTTCTCTTAGCTTTAGAAGAAAGCCTCAAGTCTTCATTTTAATGATGTAGTCTTTTGCCCTTATTTCTCCATCCTAGAATTAAATGATTAAATGTTCAGACACCACGTAGTATATATTGCTTCTCCTAGTACTTATGGGATCAGCACTGACATATGCTTCAGTGGTAGACAGGTTGTGAAGTTCTGTTTGAGTAAGCATGGATTAATATGAGTCATATCATTTAAAACTATATTTAAAATGTTACAAATTCCAGAGTTGTCACTGTAACCATAGTCTTCACCTGTGTTTCAAGTGACCTGAACAAGAAGATTCTGTTATTCTATGGCTGAAATCATCTTAATTACTTTTAAATGTTATGAAAATTTCATTACTGACACCTAATCTTTTTTAATTTGTCAGTATTTTTAAATCAATTTATTGTTATAAGAAGGAAGGTGTCAATTTGCTAATAATATTGTTAATAAATGTAATATTTGAATCAATCTGTTTTTTACACTGTACCATTCATACAGTAGATAATCACAAAATGTTTTATGATACAAATAATACATTTCAGAACAAAGAGTAAATAGAATAGTAATTAATAACATGTTATATATAAAGGCTAAAGTTTAAATAAGTAACAACAGAAACTGTATGGTGGACACCATTAATAGACTGAGTCAGTATTGTAGAATCAGAATTAATGCATTAGTTACAGAAGAATGGGATAAGAGTTCACCTAGAGTCAAGATGACTGAAATGCAAGAGAGAAGAGGAGAGACTTCATACAATGGACCTCCAATGGACCACTGTGGACAGACCCAGGCAGAGAGTACCAAAAAGCAGAAACCAAAAAGTTGAATCAGCACTTACCACTAGTTGGAATATAGGTCTTACTAATTTTGACAAGTCCACATCAGGTAATCTCAGTTTTTTGGCAGGTTGGTATGATACATGTAACTATGAAAGATAATCGGAATGCTAATGTTAACAAGCTTAAAGTTAAAAAGAAAGCTTTGACCATAATCCACTATCATATAACCAGTCAGTGTTGTTGGGTCAGATGAGAGGATAGTATGGATTCAGAAAGTACTGAGATCTCTTCATATTTTTCACATTTTGCTTTGTTGCAGCCTTGTGCTAAAATCATTTAAATGATTTTTTTCTCACATCAACCAACACTCAATACTACAGAATGACAAAGCAAAAACAGAATTTTATTTTTGTAGATTTACTAAAAATAAAGAAACTGAAATATCACACTGACACATGTATTCAGACCTTTTGCAATGACACTTGACTTGCTTAGGGGCATTCCATTCATTGATCATCGCTGAGATGTTTCTACATCTTCTTTTGAAGTCCTCCTGTCATCAATTCAACTAATTGGACATAATTAGCAAAGTAAAACAACTGTCTATATGACGTCTCACAATGACGATGTTTATTTGAGCAAAAAGCAAGCCATGAAGTGTGATAGATGGCCGAGGACTTGCCCCACCGGGAAACCTGGAGAAGCAGGGGACTGGGAGAGGGGCAATTCCTACCCTGGGATGTAAGAGGGCTGCCCTCCCGGGATTGCATGGGAACCACGGAGCTGGGAAACTCAACCTGTGGGGACCCTTGGCCAACGCCAGGGGGTGTCTGGATGGTTCCGAAGCCATGGACTGCAGCACTTCCACCACACCAGGACGTGCTGCCGGAAGAGGAACCAGGTACACCCGGAGTGCTTCTGGGTGCCCATGCAGCACTTCCGGCACACAAGGAAGTGCTGCAGGAAGGTCATCAGGGAGCAACTGGAGCACATCCAGGTGTATTATAAAAGGGGCCACCTCACTCCATTTGGGGAGCCGGAGTTGGGAGGAGGAGGACAAAACTAGCAAGGAGAGGAGGAGAGGCAGCAGAAGAAGAAGAGAAACTAAATTAAAGAAAAGGTCTGAGTTATTGTGGCTGTTTTGGTGCACTGTGTTGTGGATAGAAGAACAGAAATAAATGTGTGTGCTTTTGGACATTGTGTGTCCTGGTGTCTGACTGTAGCCGGGCTGATCTTCCACAGAGGTCAAACGAATTGCCTGTAGAGCTTAGAAGCAGATTTGGGGTGACACACAGATCTGGGGAAGGCTACTGAAGGCTACTGCAGCACTGAATGTTCCCAAGTGCCCAGTTGCCTTTCTAATTCTGAAATGGAAGAAGCCTGGAAAAACCAAGACTCTTCCTAGAGCTGACCAAACAACCAAACTGCGAAATCATGGGAGAAGGGCCATGGTAAGAGAGGTGACCAAGAACCGGATGGCCACTTCGGCTGAGCTGCAGAGAACCTGCATGGAGACGGGTAAAACTTTCAGAAGGACAACCATCATTGAACACTCCACCAAAATGGGCTTTATGACAGACTGCCTAGACAGAAGCATCTCCTCAGTAAAAGACACATGGAAGCCAGCACGGAAATTAAAAAAAACTACCAAAACAACCCTCTGGCTGTGAAAAACAAGATTTGGTGGTCTGATGGAACCAAGATTAGTGTTATGTCTGTAGGAAACCAGGAACAGCTCATCACTTGTGCAATACCATTCTAACAGTGAAGCATGATGGTAGCAGCATTAAGTTTTTGTGTGTTATTCTTCAGTATCAGGGACTGGCAATCTAGACAGGGTTGAAGGAAAGCTGAACAGAGCACAGTACAGAGAAATCTTTAATGAAAACCTGCTCCAGAGCTGGATCTCAGACTAGACTGAAGGTTCTCTTTCTAACACTACAACAATCCTAAGCACAAAGCAAAGACAACACAGGGGTGGTGTAGGAAATTGGGAATGTCCTTGAGTTGCCCACCTTGAAAGCCCAGACTTAAACACCTCAGGAATCACTGGGAAACAGCTGTAGACCACTGGTTTTCATCCATCCTGACAGAGCTTGGGAGGATCTGCAGAGACGAATGGCAGAAAATCCAGGTGTGTGAAGCTTGTAGAAGTTGTTTTAACTAAGTACTGAGTAAAGGATCTTCATATTTGTGTCTATGTGATATTTCTGTTTTTTACTTAAGTAAAAATTTCTAAAAATCCTGTTATTGCTTTGTCCTTCCTTCTTGAGTATTGAGTGTCACTTGATTTTTGAAAAAGTTAATTTTAAATGATTTTAGTACGAGACATCAACATCACAAAATGTGAACTGGTCTGAATATTTTCTGAATCCATTGTATGTGCTCATTGTGTTTGGTCCATGACAGCAACGTATTGAACTTGGTCCAGTTGATTTGTTCTTGGCTTATCAGGTAGTCCTGAAACGATATGTAAAAATTGAAAAGTAGTGTTTTAAGCACTGAACTTTGAGAAATGCCACCAGAGAAAGGCTGCAGAGAGCATGTTTCAACACCAATCAAAACTTTCAGCATTCATGTAGAGATGAGCATATTCAAAAGAATGGCAGAGCCAAATGGATGCAGCATCAATAAGATCGACGAACTGGCTGCGCTGGTGAAAAATGTCAGAACCTACAGAGAATGCAGTTTGTTGTGTTTCTGCGAAACGTGGCTAACTAACACCATCCCAGATGCTAATGTAGAGCTACCCGGGTTTAGCACAGTTAGAGCGGACAGAGACGCAAGTACCTGTGGGAAGCACAAAGGAGGAGGACTCGCTCTCTACATCAATACAAGGTGGTGTAACTCTGGACATGTTAAAGTAAAAATCTCCACTTGCTGCAGGGACATCGAACTGTTGGCCATAAGTCTGCGTCCCTTTTACTTGCCCAGAGAGTTTGGACACGTCATTGTTGTCTTCGTGTATATTCCTCCTCGGGCGGACGTGGAGATAGCGAGTGACATCATCCATTCTGCTGTTGCTAAGTTACAAATGCAGCACCCCGAGGCACTTGTGCTAATCGCTGGAGACTTTAACCATGTGACGCTGGACAAAACATTACCTGCATTCTCCCAGTATGTGGACTGCAACACCCGGGGAAATAAGACTATTGATTTACTGTATGCAAACGTTAAAGACGCATACAGTGCCACCCCCGCTGCCTGCGCTTGGGAAAGGAGATCATAACCTGGTTCTGCTTCAGCCTCACTACAAACCAAAAGTGAGAGTCCTACCTGTAACCACACGATCATTCAGGAAGTGGACCCCGGAGGCTGAGAATGCTCTGAGACAATGTTTTGGAACTACAGACTGGGATATCCTGCAGGGATCACATAGTGAGAACATTGAGGAGGTTGTTGACTGCACTACTGACTACATCAACTTCTGTATGGACACTGTAGTTCCAGTAAGAACTGTACGCTGCTATGCTAACAACAAGCCATGGATTACAAGTGACATCAAGGGCCTTTTGAACCAGAAGAAAAGGGCCTTTAAAGACGGTGATCAGCATGAGCTCAAGCGCGTGCAGAAGGAACTCTGAGTCCAGCTCAGGGCGGCAAAAGAGCAGTACAGGAGAAAGCTGGAGCAGAAGTTGCAGAACAACAGCATGAAGGAAGTGTGGGATGGGATGAAGATCATCACTGGCTGCAGCTCGAAGCGGGGTACCACCATCGAGAGAGACGTGAAGAGAGCAAACCAAATGAACATCTTCTTTAACAGGTTTGACCACCCTAACCCACTCTCACCTCGGAGTACTGCACTCTCTACACATCCTTCTGCTGATACCAACATAGGAGAGACATCCCCACCCACAATTACAGCAGCGCAAGTGAGCAGAGAGCTGAGGAAACTTCGTGCCAGCAAAGCAGCAGGTCCAGATGGAGTATCGCCATGACTGCTGAAGGTCTGTGCATCAGAGCTGGGGGGGTCCTCTACAGCGCATCTTCAACCTGAGCCTGGAACAGGGGAAAGTCCCGAGGCTTTGGAAAACATCTTGCATCACCCCAGTCCCAAAGGTATCATGTCCTGGTGAGCTGAATGACTTCCGGCCTGTCACTCTAACATCACATGTGATGAAGACCATGGAGCGGCTGCTGCTTCACCACCTGAGGCCACAGGTCCAACACGCCCTCGACCCTCTGCAATTCGCATACCAGGAGAAGGTGGGAGTGGAAGATGCCATCATCTATATGCTACATCGATCCCTCTCCCACTTGGACAGAGGCAGTGGCGCTGTAAGAATTATGTTTCTAGACTTCTCTAGCGCCTTCAACACCATCCAACCTCTGCTCCTTAGGGACAAGCTGACAGAGATGGGAGTAGATTCATACCTGGTGGCATGGATCGTGGACTATCTTACAAACAGACCTCAGTATGTGCGTCTCGGGAATTGCAGATCTGACATTGTGGTCAGCAACACAGGAGCGCCGCAGGGGACTGTACTTTCTCCGGTCCTGTTCAGCCTATATACATCAGACTTCCAATATAACTCGAAGTCCTGCCACGTGCAAAAGTTTGCTGACGACACTGCTATTGTGGGCTGCATCAGGAGTGGGCAGGAGGAGGAGTATAGAAACCTCATCAAGGACTTTGTTAAATGGTGCGACTTAAACCACCTACAACTGAACACCAGCAAAACCAAGGAACTGGTTGTGGATTTTAGGAGACCCAGGCCCCTCATGGACCCCGTGATCATCAGAGGTGACTGTGTGCAGAGGGTGCAGACCTATAAATACCTGGGAGTGCAGCTGGACGATAAATTGGACTGGACTGCCAATACTGATTCTCTGTGCAAGAAAGGACAGAGCCGCCTGTACTTCCTTAGAAGACTGGCATCCTTCAACATCTGCAGTAAGATGCTGCAGATGTTCTATCAGATGGTTGTGGCGAGTGCCCTCTTCTACGCAGTGGTGTGCTGGGGAGGCAGCATTAAGAAGAAGGATGCCTCACGCCTGGACAAACTGGTGAGGAAGGCAGGCTCTATTGTTGGCATAGAGCTGGACGGTTTGACATCCGTAGCAGAGCAACGGGCACTCAGCAGGCTCCTATCAATTATGGAAAATCCACTGCATCCACTAAACAGTGTCATCTCCAGACAGAGGAGCAGTTTCAGCGACAGACTGCTGTCACTGTCCTGCGCCACTGACAGACTGAAGAGATCGTTCCTCCCCAAACTATGCGTCTCTTCAATTCCACCAGAGGGGGTAAACGTTGAACATTATTCAAGTTATTGTCTGTTTTTTACCTGCATTTTTTATTACTCTTTAATTTAATATTTTTTGCTGCTGGAGTATGCGAATTTCCCCCTGGGATTAATAAAGTATCTATCTATCTATCTATCTATCTATCTATCTATCTATCTATCTATCTATCTATCTATCTATCTATCTATCTATCTATCTATCTATCTATCTATCTATCTATCTATCTATCTATCTATCTATCTATCTCATTTTTCTAGCCACTGACATTTTTAAATTAAGAATCTTATAAATTGAAAATGAATATCACTTTTCAAGAAATGTACATTTTGAGAGGGGGCTCTTTAAACAGCTCCAAGTTACACTGAATTGGTTAAATATATTACTTTGCAAAGGCTTCAGTGAAGGAATATCAAACTTGCATGTCTATACAACATTTGACAATATTATGAAACAATACTGCATAACATTTTCTTTTAAATGCCATTGTGAGTTCAGGGAAAAATCAGACTATCAGTGCAACCTCTGAGATCAGAGCCAGTCTCACCTTTAGATTACCCGTATTATGTGGCATTATATAAAAATTTATTCACTTTAATGGCTATTGGATAGCTACAACCAATGGATGGCATTTGTATGAATCTGTACTGTTTCACCTTTGCCAGTTTCTGTTACAATTTATGAAGGTAATAGAGATACGGTTCATTGAAAGTTTAAAAAATAAAATATTAGACATACTGTGTTAACATTTAAATGATGCTGACATAAAGAGTATGTTTACATCTGTAAACATCTGAGGTGGTGTTATGTAAACTTCAAATCACATTTTATATAGCCTATTGGAGTACTTGAGAATGCAAGTTCAAATTCAAATTGATTGTCCTGTTTAGTATAATATAAGGAAATTCGAACTTGTATGCTTCCATAAATGAATGGCAATAGTATAATATATTCTTCAGACAATAAATACAGCACAGACAGTGAATACACCACCATACATTAAATGTCACATCAGATGACATACTGTTTATACAATTAACATACATGCACTTGTCAGTATGAGTGACTGCAGAGTTGCCTTAAGATCTGTGGATATAAACTGTCTGTGAATCTCATCAAGGGAGTGCTAATGGTTTGTCAGAACTGAGAAATAAGTAAAGTAGTTATGCAGGATGTTTGAGGCTGAGGTCTTTTACACCACCATTTGTTTTTTAAAAAATTGGGTGCTTTATATGTCAGAAACAGAATGTAGCACTATGCCAGTAATACTTGCTGACTTCACCACACATCATGTTTTATGATCCAGAGCCAAGCAGGTACAGTACCACAGTGTTATACTGCCCATTATGCACCTATAAACGTTGACAAGCATCAAATGCAGAAACTGAGGCTTTCAGCAGATCTCTTAGGAAGTAAAAGTATTGTTGAGATGTCTTGACAAATCACTGACCTTCCACACAGTATCACCTCCAAAAGCCAATAAAATCCCCCTATTTGATGTTACCCTGGAGAGAAATCCCTTCTTTCTGACACACATGAAATTATAGTTCTGAAATGTATATATTTTTTATAAATACTGTGGAAATTTTAGGCTTTCTTATTTATAATTTCATATCAAATCACACTATTGTTAATACACAAAAACATTAAAAAAGACATGTGCAGAAATACATAACAAAAGAAGCATCACGGTTTTTTTTTTTAAATGCTAGTACTTTAATACATTTTAGCATTCTTAATGTTAACGTAATACTGTAAGAAAGGTATGTCTAGTGTCCACTGCTGTACTGCCGCCTATTTAGTACACATACTCCAGGTGACATGCTTTGAAACAGTCACCAACACACAAGCCGATGTTGCAATTTGGACAGCAAAAGCGTGTTTCTTTGCATACTTTTCTTATAATATTTTTCTGTTGCTTGCGCATGAAAGGGTAGAATGTCAGTGCCACATGATCAATGTACTCCTTGTGTTATTGTAGGCTACTGCAGCACAAGGCCCACTGATTTCCACATTTCCCCTGACACAAACATTGACAGTTGCTACAGTATGAACAGTGCTTAGGGAGCTAAAGTCTTTCTTATTCTTCTACTTAATCGCAATCATTTTGCATAATTTGCCACAAAACTATTGCAGCATGGTGAAGCTTTAAAGGACAAAACGTCTGATGACCAATTCACATTGTTATCACTATCACTTGATTTAACTAATGGTTCAGTTTCAGTTTGTTCTAAAACTGACTTTAGAGCTTCACGTTTACAAGCCATTGTGTTTTGGTTGGAGGCTCCCAATTATGAGTTATCGTAGACTGGCAAAACACATAGAAATATTCTTGCTTTTTGCAGCATAATGTCATTTTAACCACTAGATGGCATCAAAATACTGTCCTGAGAGTTATTCAGGCTTAACTCTGTAAAGCAGATCATTAAACTTCACTCCGAGTCTGATTTGGAGTTAACTGTAATAACATTCTGTGCCAAGTCATGCTCAGGGTGAACGCAAAGGAGGTTAATACCTAACAAAACCAAAATCCATCCATCCATTTTCCAACCCGCTGAATCCGAACACAGGGTCACGGGGGTCTGCTGGAGCCAATCCCAGCCAACACAGGGCACAAGGCAGGGAACCAATCCCGGGCAGGGTGCCAACCCACCGCAGGACACACACAAACACACCAAGCACACACTAGGGCCAATTTAGAATCACCAATCCACCTAATCTGCATGTCTTTGGACCGTGGGAGGAAACCGGAGCGCCCGGAGGAAACCCACGCAGACACGGGGAGAACATGCAAACTCCACGCAGGGTGGACCCGGGAAGCGAACCCGAGTCTCCTAACTGCGAGGCAGCAGCGCTACCACTGTGCCACTGTGCCGCCCTCCAAAACCAAAATGTTAATCAAAAATCATAGTCAAAATAACAGTGCTCTGAGTTCCAAACTAGGGACTTTCCCTAACTAACGCTAATAGCAACACAGATCTTTTTGTTTCTATTTAAATCCAAAAGCTAGCATACAAAGAGCTGTGCATGGACTCTACAGTGCACAAAGTGCAAATTGCTGCATAGAGCAAGGACCAAGCAGAACTTCAGCTTGTGCCATGCTAAAACAGTTGCTTAGCGGTATAACATTTGACAAAGAGTTGTTGTTATGGCATGAAGAGCTTCTTTTCCTTCTGTGTATTTTGAGACTGAAATTAAAATCTTTAAGATAATTGTCACCTTTGGTATTCCCATTATACAATAAATCAGTTACTTTCCAAGATCTTAGTTATTTAGATAATTTTAATATATCACTGCATTTTAACTAATATTAACAGGAAGATGAGGAAGTTATTTCAGATATTTTTATTATTTCATGGAAAAATATTCCTAAATGTTCTACTGCCTACCACACTACTTGGTAACTTATTCCATGTGTCTATGGTTCTCTCTATGAAGAAAAATGTACCCTTACTCTTAACATGTTTCCAACTGTATACCCATGTTCTTGCTGAACTCATTTTAAAGTGACAGTCTCAGCCCATTATAATAATTCCCTTTCATAATTTCAATCATGTCCCTCTTAATCTTATATTACTTAAATTGAAAAGGCTCAGCTCTTTTTCTTTCCTCATAATTCAACCCACTAAGGTCCTGCAATCAGCCTAGTCGCTCTTCTCTGATCTTTTTCTAGAAGTGCTGTGTCTTTTTTCAAGCCTGGAGACCAAAACTGCACACAGTACTCCAAATGAGGTCTAATCAGTGCGTTATAAAGCTTGAGAATAACCTCTTTGTACTCTACACATCAGGTTGCTATATACCCTAACAATCTTTCAGCCTTCTTAATGGCTTCTGTACACTTTCTTGATGTTAATAGTGACAACTCCACTACAACTCCCAAATCCTTCTCGGAGTAGCAACTATCAAGTCTCTCTGAGGCCATGTATGGCAAAGAACAGTGGTCACTCAGTTCTGTGAATCCAACTGGCTGAATTTCTGTTGGCCACTTTTTTTTTTGTTATGGTGCTTATTGAGTGAGCTTGCAAAAATTTGTGTTGAGCCGCTATAACCTGTCTTTTATGAGTTGTAGCTGAACACAACTCATGAGCATGTCTCTTATTCTGGTAAATAAAGAGTGTTCACTGTTAGTATTTCAACTTCACTTTGTTTTCTATGGTTTTCTTTGTTATTTATTCCCTCACTTGCTTATTTGCTTCTGTTTCTTTCTCCCTATTTTCTCATCCTTGCCTTCATTGGTTTGGTCTCTCAGATACTACAGTAGTTGAATTAGCAGTCACCTAAGACATCTACATGAGCCCCCAGCATGCCAGAGTAATTTGCTGTGCCGTTAGTTTGCTTTTGCAACTGTGTTCTTCAGGTTTCTTTTCGTTATTTTCTTCTTGTTTAAGGTTTGCAACCTTTTGACTATTTAGAAATTAGGACTTATTTCATATTCACTTTAGTTTGGGAGTTTAGGATTATGAATTTTTTTAACAACTAATTTTGTTAGAGTTTTGTTATATAATTATTAGGCTTTGTTCTTTCATTTTTTTATTTTTGTTTTGACATTCTTCTTAATGATTCCTTTTCTTATTGTTTCAGATTTGGAGTAGTTTTTTCTATTATTTTTCATACTTCAGGTTTTTTTATTCAGTTTCAGGAGCACTTTTTATTTTCTCTCTTTATTTATTATGCATTATTTTATTTGAACTTTGATATTCTGCCCATTGACCTGGATGACTCACCATCATTGAGAGAATTATGAATTCAGAGTTATACCTGATATGAACAAGGAGGAAAATGGATTGTCCAGAGGACAAAAGTTACAGACAAATTTACAAGGAAATAAATGGAGTGCCTTTAGGAGTAAAGCAGAATAGTTTGAGAGCAGGCTGGGGTCAAATACAGAAATAAACACAAGAATACCAATCATTAAAGTTCAAACAAAAGGAAAACTAGTAGTCACAGGGCAATGCAATAGGTCCTAATCTTGCCTAATAATCCTTTCCCTAAAAAAAACCATATGTTGAACGCTTGTTTTTAGTTTTTATTCCAAGCATGGAAATGAAGTATCGTGCACTGCCATCGTAATAGCATTGCTGTGGTGGCATCGTGCATTGAACTGCTGACAGACATTACTGACAATAGCAACATTGTTGGAAACATTAAACCTAAGTTAGAAAATGATGGCAACAAAAAGAAAAAAAGGCATGCTGATGACAATGATAAAACAGTAATAAATTGTTAACAATAAAAATGAATAAACATAGCAAATGTAAAGAAATTAACATAGAACCCCGCAATATTTTGGGGAAGAATTAGAGTTTCTGCTAAGCCTTAGTATGTTAACTAAAGAAAGAATTTAGAAAAGATGTCCAGGTTTCACAAACGTGGATCACTGAGACTTTGCTAAATAAGTATGTTCTATTTTATAATGATTTTTTTTTTTTTTTGCCTTATGTGTTCATTATTCTGGTTGTGTTTATTTCCTTGTATTTAAGCTGCAATTTTCCCTAAGTGACTTGCAAATCACAATTGTAATATATAATCAGATTTCTCATAAGAAATTTGACAAATGAGGATAGGCTATGCAGTCCATCAGGCTTGTTTGTTTAGCTAATAACTAAGCTGTTTTAGTGTTTCATTGAAATACTTGTTACCAAGAGTGACATTTGAGGGTGGCAAGTGGGGCAAGTGGGGCAACTGCCCCAGGCCCCGCGCCTATTGGGGCCCCGTTTTTGAGGTCTGCATGTACCGCTCGAGTGGATTTGTCAAGTTATATTCTCCAGTTATATTCTAATAAAGTCTGCGTGTTATCTTGCAATAATTTAGCTGAATACTGTAATGAGAAAATCCGGTGTATGTTAACATTATTTTTATTAAATTCGTGCACAAGTTTATACAGTCCACACATACGAGTGTGCGAATAGGTTAACATATTCAGATATGTTGGAGGGCAGGCAAATTGAAGCACCGCCCCGCCCCACCCTGAGCAGCACGAATTCAAGCTACGCCAAAGCTAACCAGACACTGTAGTAAAGAGCATAACATTTATGATTATATAAATGTATATTTAAGGATTTTAAAAGCTTACTAAAAGGCAAGCCATATGTGTTTATTTCACTGGAGCTTTCTGAATGTGTGCCTTTTGCTTTGGAGAAATTGATTCAGTCTCCTTGGGTGGCTTATTTGGTAGAAGTCTTCTTAATAAAGTATCTATCTATCTATCTATCTATCTATCTATCTATCTATCTATCTATCTATCTATCTATCTATCTATCTATCTATCTATCTATCTATCTATCTATCTATCTATCTATCTATCTATCTATCTATCTAATGCCCAATGTAAAAATGACAGAGATTGTGTTTCAGAACATCAATATGTCCAATAGTATTTAAATTAAATGTTAGCCAGTGGTCATTTATGCACAACAATATTTCCAATATAGGGAAGCTATTCCTGCAGTTAAAAAAATACTACATAAGAAAACATTATTTTGGCTGAGCAACATATTTACCGGAATTAAATTATTTTGGGGTGATGTTG
The DNA here is from genome assembly GCF_900747795.2 of Erpetoichthys calabaricus. NCBI lineage: Eukaryota > Metazoa > Chordata > Cladistia > Polypteriformes > Polypteridae > Erpetoichthys > Erpetoichthys calabaricus. Next base: position 63,100,547 of record NC_041403.2, read on the forward strand.
ACAAAAAGTATACCTCATAGTCAATGCTAATAAACAAAAAAGCTTCCACCTCCTGACCCCTGAAAAGTCTCAGAGTGGGTTAGGCTGATTAATTATTGTCCTGCTCAGAGTAAAGGGTGAAAGAAAGACTGAGACTGAGAACCAAAACTAAAGGGGGGATGCAATGGACAGTCAAGAAAACAGAATCAAAGTTGTAACCAAAATAAACATGAGAATAATTGAGCATTTAAATCTTTAAGAAATCAGCCTTGTTGATCAAAATGGCAACTATTGACATCATCACACCAATAACAATGTTGATCACAATGTCCGGGGTTGTGGGGTCTGCCTCTAGTAAAAAAAAAATGGTGCCATAGTAAATATGAAAATAAAGATGTAAAAAATTTCCTTCTGATAACGGCGTCCCACTTATATATTTAAGCTAAAAGATTCTCCATGTTAAAAACATACAAGGGAAGCTTTATCTCAGGAGAGAAAAATAGATTTCCTTAGGAAAAAATTAAACAAGCTATAAATTAATAAGAAATGGGAGAATATTTTACTGTTGTCAATACCAGCTGACACTTAAAAATATTAGAAACAAGCCCTCGATTTTAGATGTAAGAGAGACAAAAAATGACCAGCACATTTTGCAATACCAGGCCCTATCACTAACTTGAAAAATGGGAAGCTAATGGTAGTTTGTAGGATTCTTAAGAGTCTGCGTCACACTCTAAAGCAGTGAGCAAGGGCACTGACCTACTCAACTAGCTCCTAATGGACATTTTGAATTGAATTCCAGTCTCCCAACTTCATGTGGTGTAGCAGGTCTGTGGCTACAAAAGATTGGCAGCTTTTAAATAATCCATTCGCCGTGTCAGTCTTCATGGGCGCAATCATACAGCTGCAGCGAGTTTATGGAGTATTTGGGGCGAGTCATACCTGCACGTGAGGGTGTGATCACTCTGAATTGCTTAATTGGCTTCCTGGGGCGCATGATTGAGGCACTGCACCCATGGAGCCGTATATGAACTGGCTGGTATGGGACAGAAAGGAAATGGAGAGACGTAAAAGAAACAAGAGAGAAAGAAAGGCTTAGAGAGCAAGAGCAGCATTGGGGGCAAAAGGAAAAGGAGGAGCCAGCCAGCTGTAAAAGAGAGGTCAGCGCGGTCAGGGGTACTGGAAGGATCAGCACTCAAGGGAACGGATCGTGCCCACTGAATTGGAGAGAGGGTACAAAAAAAAAAAGGGTGGAGGAGTCCGCCCTAGGGATCTGAGGGACAACTACGAGTGCGAGAAAGAAGACGGGAGGACAACTGACCCCAAATGGTCTGGTAGATGCCAACAGAGGCAGCCAAGATGGTGGTCGGTACCATGCCTTGAGTATGCTGGAGAGACTGAGAAGGAGCTGTGCTTGGCTGGTGTGATCCCAATGTCTGCTATAGGACTTTAGTCTCATTTTAGCCTTGATTTAAACGTCTGGATTTTACCTTTTTTTAGTTTGGATTATTTATTGACTTTGGGAAAACTGCACTATTTATTTGGACACTGTTTTGATTTTTTGTTAGTTTTTGTAATAAAAACACTTCTGCACTTTACATCATTCCCCTTGCTTTGTTTGTTGTCCTTATTGACCAGCTCATCCAGTTACATTATCGACGGTGTTGGGTTCGAGAGGCTCCCTGAAGAGAAGCAAGAGCATGGAGCAGAACCCGCATCGTCACACCTCATCTATTGGCCAATAGTCCTGTTTGTAATTCAAAAGCATGACCCTGTAAAAAGGGACTTCCTCTTTATGGACTACAGTAATCCCTCGCTATATCGCGCTTCGCCTTTCGCGGCTTCACTCCATCGCGGATTTTATATGTAAGCATATTTAAATATATATCGTGGATTTTTCGCTGCTTCGTGGGTTTCTGCGGACAATGGGTCTTTTAATTTCTGGTACATGCTTCCTCAGTTGGTTTGCCCAGTTGATTTCATACAAGGGACGCTATTGCCAGATGGCTGAGAAGCTACCTAGCTTACTTTTCTCTTTCTCTTGCGCTGCCTTTCTCTGATCCTGACGTAGGGGGATTGAGCAGGGGGGCTGTTCGCACACCTAGATGATACGGACGCTCGTCTAAAAATGCTGAAAGATTATCTTCACGTTGCTATCTTTTGTGCAGCTGCTTCCTGAAACGACATGCTGCACGGTGCTTCGCATACTTAAAAGCTCGAAGGGCACGTATTGATTTGTGCTTGAAAAACAAACTCTGTCTCTCTCTATCTCTCTCTCTCTTTGTCTGCTCCTGACGGAGGGGGTGTGAGCTGCCGCCTTCAACAGCTTTGTGCCGCGGTGCATACTTAAGCCAAACAGACCTATTGATTTGTTTGCTTTTCTCTCTATCTCTGTGACAGTCACTGCTCCTGACACGCACTCCTTTGAAGAGGAAGATATGTTTGCATTCTTTTAATTGTGAGACGGAACTGTCATCTCTGTCTTGTCATGGAGCACAGTTTAAACTTTTGAAAAAATGTTTGTTTGCAGTGTTTGAATAACGTTCCTGTCTCTCTACAACCTCCTGTGTTTCTGCGCAAATCTGTGACCCAAGCATGACAATATAAAAATAACCATATAAACATATGGTTTCTACTTCGCGGATTTTCTTATTTCGCGGGTGGCTCTGGAACGCAACCCCCGCGATGGAGGAGGGATTACTGTACTTTAATTTTCCAGAGGGATCAATTTAACAAAATTTCAGCAAAAAAAATACATGCATTATGCATGAGCATATGACTGAATTAATTCACATATGGATTACGAAATATGAGTAAAAAGAGATTTTTTTCAAGGATGTTTATCATATGTTTGCTGTTTTCCAGTGTTGGTCACCAAGAGCTCCCAGTTTATCAGTAACTCTGTTTGCCCAGTTTTCCATGAAAACATACGTTTAAAAATGTTTTTAAATCTATCACTAAAAACCACATGGAGCATGTAATATACAGAAATTTTATTTTTGAGTAAAGTATTCCTTTAAACAATTAAAGACACCTGAAGCTCTAGAGGCACACATGGTCACACTAAAGAGCACACATGGTCAAAAAATACAAAGAAGAAAATAATGTTTGCAAGCACAGTAATAAATAGAGTAAGTGCTTCAGAAATTTTTAATAAATGAACACCAAAATGACAGGAAGTGACTTCTCGATAGAAATAAAAACTTAAACTGATGATCTGTCCACATTTCCAGGTCAAATTATATAATCACTCTAATTGGGCCAAGTTTTATTTTTGCATTTTTTTTACATTTACTACTTGTAAAGGTATGATAACCTCTTGCTTTGATACTTGCCATTCATTTGTAGTAGCTAATGATTTCTTATCATCTTTGGGATCTCTGATAGCTTCTCATTTTGAAAATGCATAGAATTTACTTATCTGTCGAGATTTCTTTCATGCCAGTCCCTCATTTAAAGCCATCATTTTATCTGACTATTTTTCAATCTCTTTTTTCTCCAGTCTTCATTTTCTTTCCTCCTCAAATATTATTCTTCTTTTCTCATTGCTCTAGCGGTGTGAGTTTTGCCCCATATGTATTTAATTTTGATTCTGTTGGCAGTTCCCTTACATTCAAGGATGCCCTTCTTGTGTACCTCATCTGTGTCCCTGAAACAGAATCAGTCAGTTAAAGGTATAGGTGCTCTACAGCTCAGGATAGTGCAAGAAGAAATGGAGATAAAACTACAAAAGAATGCAGCGTGCTGAATTTCAGACAGCATCTCAGAAGCGGAAGATATATCACAGTTGAAGTAGTTACTGATGTGATGTAAAACTTGCAGGGTGATGCTTCGTTTCCAGCTTATCTTGTGGTTTTTGTTATATTCCTACCAATTGGACACAGTTCTAGTCCTGAAACGCACTGCTATGTGTGTGCAGCTGTCAACTTTAATGAAAAACAATGTGCTGGAGTCGTCATTTAATATTAACCGCGGTAATTCAGTTTAACATTCAGTGGAACAGCATAAATTGAGTGATGCCCTCTGTAGTTACATCATCAAGATATCTTTCTTTGTTGCAGGCAAACACAACACTTCATTAACCTTTACATATTGATCTATTGGTATAAGATACCGCATGTCTTTTATATATGGTTCTAATTGCATGCAAGTCTTTGTATTTAATAGACTTATGTTGAGAATCATTTATGCATTTCACTCATTCTGTTCTTATTCAAGTGTTCTTGTTTTGTCTTGTATAAGAGTGAAAAAGTTATAGAGACATTCTGTAAGCTGGTGCTTATCAACCTTTATTCCTCCTAAGTCCCCCAGTGATCTATGAGAATATGAGAGGGCACCTCCTACACAGCACATAATATTTCTACTCTTGAACTTCTGATATGGTTTTGACTAACATTTATTAACAAAATCATAACTGCTGGAAGTGTGTTTTTATTGAATAAAGGTTTTTTTTTTTTTTTTACCAGTACCCTGAATTTCTTAATCATAACATAAAATGAGATGGTGTTTCTTAGGGATAAATAATAACCAGTATGGCCAGTGGTGGGGGGCTACTGAGCCCCAAACCTCAGACATTATTGCACCAACTCCGTCCTGGGTTCAAATTAAAGTGCTTTTATTATAAACAGTTCCTTTTTACATACTCTTGAAAATAAATTAGCACAATATCGTTTGTCCTTCTGTCTACTTTCACTGCATCCTTTAATCCTCTGGTGTTGTCCTCTTCCAGCTGGATGGGTTCCAGGCAGACTCTTTTATACTTGACCTAGTAGTAATTTTAGTGCCATTGCATTACAACCAAGAAGCACATCTGGGCCAGGCTAAAGCTCAGTGGAGCAATTAAGTCCTCTTCTGGCATTGCCCCCTGGTGCCCACAAGGAACAGGGCTACTTTTCCAAACTAGATGTCCCTTGCTGCTCTATGGGAGTCCAACCTGGAGGCTGCTCAGAAGAACACTGCTACCTAACACACTAGGGGAATGATTGTCCTTTTTTTTGCCATATTCATCGATCCACTCATTACATGCACTCCTCATCGGGATCCCCAGCAAGAGCCTTCAAAAGCTCCAACAAATTCAAAATAGTGCTGCAAGAATCCTGATGAGGGTGCGGAAATATGAACACATTTCACCAATCCTTCGGTCACTTCATTGGCTCTCTATTCACCTCCGTATCGAATACAAACTCTGTTTGTTTACTCACCAGTGTATCCAAGGAAATGTTCCACAATATCTTAAGGAACTCCTTATACTAAAATCCACTACAAGAAACCTCCATTTTGCAAATACCTACTGCCTTCGACCCCCTGTGACCAAACTTCATACAATGGGTGACCGAGCCTTTGCAGCCGCTGCTCCACGGCTCTGGAATGCCCTACCAGAGAGCCTGAGAACACAGCCGATTGTGGGCTATTTTAAAAAACAGCTAAAGACTTTTCTATTTAGGAAAGCTTATTAAAAAGAATGCTATAATTATTGTTGTTTTATCTCTGTTTTTATCTTGCTTTGCCTTTGTTTAAACTTTTTATGTAGCACTTTGAGAGTTACTGCTAATGTAAAGTGGCCTATAAATAAAATGCATTATTATTATTATTATTATTATTATTATTATTATTACTTCCTCAGCATGATCAATTCGAATGTGCCTCCATCCAGGCTGTCCTTCCATAACAGTCCCCCGGCTAGGTAGCAACCCTTCATCCCATTCGGGATGCCAGTCCATACACTGTGGCATTCACATCAGTAATTGCCTAAATACGTAATTTGTCAATACAGATATTTTTTATAAGAAAAACTGCTCACTTGTCTTAAGTACTACTTTTGAAATTATGCACACAATTATTATATATTTCTGGAAATAAAAAATAATATTAAAAATATAGAATTATTTGTTGCAGACTTTCTTTTCATAACTTAATTACAGAAGCTACTTTGTTATCCACTGGATTTAGCACTGTAGTGTTTACGTCAGCGATAGCAACATTTAACACGAGTCAAAATACGACTGCAACAACATTCAAGCCAGAAGGGAAATTAAACAAAATTGGGTGGGTTGCTGGCTGCAGTCAGGTAAACAGCAGCAAGACAGTTGCCAACCTTTACACCAGTGCAGCTTTAAAAAGTCAGTGGAGTGGCGGCTGTAGCGTATGTAAAGTCAACCTACCGTATCCATTGTGAGACTGTCACATCTTTGGCACTGTGCTAAAATATTCAGTTTCTTTATGGCTGTGTCATGTTTCACCATCTTTTCAGTTTTTCTTGTTGGATCATTACGAGCAGCCTGTTCCCATTCTAACTACAGGCTAGTAGCAGGGGTGCATTGTGCTGAGTAGATTAATGTGCCCAGACACTAGAGGCACATTTTACCAGCCATTGTAAACATATTCCAGCTCAGTTAGCTATGGATACGATGTATCCAATGAATTTTAAAGGGGGTCTTTGAGAAAAATGACACTTATTGTGCACCATATGTAGCATATTTCAGATCTTGATGAAGCAGTCCAATTTGAAAGGACAAGTTCAACATCCCTGCTGTAGCTCATTGTTGTGATGTGAGATTTTACATATAATTGATGAATATTTTGTATGTCTTTATTTCTAATTTAGGCAAAGCAATGTAATTTAGTGTTTACCCAACCCCCCTTAGGAATGGGTCTGTTTGAATTTTATGACAGGATTTGGAGGATGTGTCTTAAACCATTTTGCCGAGTGTTTCTTTGCTAAAGTCATTTCTACCCCCAGCCAACCCCCCCCCCCCCCCCAAGTATGCTAAGGTGTACTTTAACATATGGTTTGGGGGCAGGTGTTAAGATGTTCTATTCCCCCATTGGTCTAAGGTATGGCTGTTTGGAATTGGCTTGTCTCAGAGGCCTTTAAGTACCATGATGTCCTATTGGCTGTAGGGGTTGGACAGAACATCTATAAATGTATGTGTTTAATCTCACAATCTCTCTCTTGCTAACCTGTGATGATGAAGACAACACAATGAAGAGCACAGTTTAGCAGCCATTTTGAACAGACATGTGGCAGAAAGCTGAGCCCCAATGATGCCTTAACTAGAGACATTTAAGTAACTACAAGTCTGTGTGCCGCCTGAACTACATATCACCATTTAATCAGGTTGTATGGTTGCCAATATTCAAATATACTTTGCATTTTGTTATTATTTATGAATATTATCAATAATACATTATCTTATGTGTAACTTAACTTCTGCTTGTCTTTTTACTACATCTAATTGCCTGAGGTTATAGATATAGAAGGGAAGGTGGGGATAAGTTATATACTATAATACCTTATAAACAGCAGTAAGTCTGTGAGATTAGGCATTCTGACAAAGGCTACATATTAATAATACAAAAGGGGAAAGTAGAGCAATATATTACTCTACCAAGACAAAACACTCATTTTTTAGTGATTTGATTATTTTGCAGCAATTTTATTATTAGTTTCAGTTTTCTTGCAGCCCCCCAAACCACCCCCCCTCCCAAAGTTTACTGTGGCCTCCTACTGGGCCAAGGCCCTCTGGTTGAGAACCACTGTTGTAAGCTACCTCACCATTTATTTTTAACTCTTTTGGTGGAGATCAAGTTTGTTGTTTGCTTAATAGCTATATGCCTTTCAACATATTAAAAGGCTATTAATTGATTAATTTTTAAATTGGAGTATGTTTGTCTCCTAACATCTTGACAAAACTCAACCTAAAAATATATACACATTTACTAAAATAATAATTTTCTGGTAAGCTTGAATCTAATTTCACAGCTTTTTTTGCATACTGTTCGATAAAATCTCTTCATAATTAGTGCATGTTAGAAAACACAGATTTTTAAGTATACAGTATCTCATCTATTATTTTCTCCACATAATCCAGTACATATTTACTGGTGACCAGAGTCTCTCCGAGCAACTTGAGCATCAAGGCAGAAATCAGAGACCAGCTCTAGACAAGATACCAGTTCATCGCAGGGCATTCTTATCGAGACACACACAGTGCCAATGTATAGTTACGAACTGACAATCTCCAAATCTTTGAGATGTGAGTACCAGTGCAAACACACACAGAATGGATACGCATCTAAACTGAACTGACTGACCATAAATAAGTAGTATTTAGTAAATTAAAAAATCCTGAATGGAACAGCTCTACCACCAACAGAAATCAAAAGCAAAAAAATAAAATAAAAGCCACTCACTCAGCCTTGCCAATGCCTGATGTACCTTCTTTGAAACTGAAATTAATTCTTCTCTATAGTTTCTTAAATATATTTACAATAACCAGACTCTAAATATTAACTGCACTCAGGAGCTCTAGCACCAGGAAAACATCTACATGACCAGACTTTAATATTTAGTCATAATGCATAGAAGAAGGGATGGTGTGAACAAGAAGGTTTTAGTTTTTTCAGCCACTGGAAAGTCTGTTTACCAGGAAAACCTTCAAAAAAGTCTTCAGACATTTACATTGTGTTATAGAAAGCCAGATGAAGACGTACAGGACTGAGAGACTCAACTAAATGAAACTTTAGCTAAAACTGCAAAACATCACATGCCTCTTTTAAAATGTTTACTTTGCAATGTCAGGATTTTTAGAAACAAAATTCATAGACTGGAGGCATGAACATTAGTTTGGGAATAGGATATTGTAGATGATATGAAATCATTGCTAAATGAAAGTGATGGAGTGAGTGTAATGTCAGCTATACATCCTTTAGGAAAGAAAAAATGGATGGAAAAGGGGGTGTGACACTGTATGTCAGAAATAATATTCATGCTCAAAAGACCAACACAGAAGAAAGGGACATGTCGGGATCACAGTGAGACAGTTTTACACCAAGCATTCAGTTTGAAATTAGATGCCATTAATATCAGAGTTAACTCACAAAAACTGAGTTTCCACTTGGTTAATTATCCAGAGCAGAAACTACAGATAAGAGAAGAATACTCAACAGGAGGTGAGGCCATCAGTGGAATCCTTTAGCAATCTGAGCTGGAGTCATTACTTTTTCTAGTCTATATTAATAATAGTGAATATAATATAGTCAGAAGGTTTGTGAAATTCACAGACAACACTAAGATTGGAGGGATAGGAGTGACAGTTGAGGCAGCAAAGACAATCGATAAAGACTTGAATTATCATCCACACTGGCAAAACACTCAGAAAAACATTTTAATGTAGAACAGTGTAAAATTTAACACATAGTCAATAGAAAAATTGATTGTAAATAAAAGATGAGTGGCATTGTCTTATAGGTATCATGAATCGAGAAGTACTTCTTAACGAAATTCTTATGAGGCACTTCAAGGTAGCTGGGGAGCCTGGTGCTCAGAATGGGAAACTGGCCAATACAGTTATCTGTCCCAAAATGTATAACAAATAGTCTCACAAGAGGAAAGATTCATCAGCCTTTGGCATGTGTAACTGTATTGACTACAAAATGGGTAGTCAGCTCAAAATAGAGAGTGAGGAACTGGAAAAAGGACAAAGTAAGGGTCAAAACTATAAGTCAAAAGAGAGAGTTGTATCCATCCATCCATCCATCAATCCTCTTCCGCTTATCCGAGATTGGGTCGCGGAGGCAGCAGCTTGAGCAGAGATGCCCAGACTTCCCTCTACCCAGCCACTTCTTCTAGCTCTTCCGGGGGAATCCCGAGGTGTTCCCAGGCCAGCCGAGACACATAGTTGCTCCAGCGTGTCCTGGGTCTTCCCCGGGGCCTCCTCCCGGTTAGACGTGCCCGGAACACATCACCAGGGAGGAGTCCAGGAGGCATCCTGATCAAATGCCCGAGCCACCTCATCTGACTCCTCTGGATGCGGAGGAGCAGTGGCTCTACTCTGAGCCCCTCCTGGATGACTGAGCTTCTCACCTGTCTTTAAGGGAAAGCCTAGACACCCTGCAAAGGAAACTCATTTCAGCCGCTTGTATTCACGATCTCGTTCTTTCGGTCACTACCCATAGCTCATGACCATAGGTGAGAGTAGGAGCGTAGATCGACTGGTAAATTGAGAGCTTTGCCTTAAGGCTGAGCTCCTTTTTCACCATGACAGTCCGATGCAGAGCCCGCATCACTGCGGACACCGCACCGATCCACCTGTTGATCTCCCGCTCCATTCTTCCCTCACTCATGAACAAGCCCCCGAGATACTTGAACACCTCCACTTGGGGCAGGATCTCGCTCCCAACCCTGAGAGGGCACTGCACCCTTTTCCGGCTGAGGACCATGGTCTCGGATTTGGAGGTGGTGATTCCCATCCCAGCCGCTTCACACTTGGCTGCGAACCGATCCAGAGAGAGCTGAAGATCACGGCCTGATGAAGCAAACAGGACAACATCATCTGCAAAAAGTAGTGACCCAATCCTGAGCCCACCAAACCAGACCCCCTCAGCACCCTGACTGTGCCTAGAAATTCTGTCCATAAAAGTTATAAACAGAATCTATGACAAAGTGCAGCCCTGGCGGAGTCCAACTCTCACCGGAAATGGGTTCGACTTACTGCCAGCAATGCAGACCAAGCTCTGACACTGGTTGTACAGGGACCGAACAGCCCTTATCAGGGGGTCCAGTACCCTATACTCTCGGAGCACCCCCCACAGGATTCGAACGTCTTTTCCAAGTCCACAAAATACATGTAGACTGGTTGGGCAAACTCCCATGCACCCTCCAGGACCCTGCCAAGGGTGTAGAGCTGGTCCACTGTTCCATGACTAGGACGAAAACCACACTGTTCCTCCTGAATCTGAGGTTCGACTATCTGACAGACCCTCCTCTCCAGGACCCCCAAATAGGCTTTTCCAGGGAGGCTGAGGAGTGTAATCCCTCTGTAGTTGGAACACACCCTCCAGTCCCCTTTCTTAAAGAGGGGGACCACCACCCCGGTCTGCAATCCAAAGGCACTGACCCTGATGTCTATGCGATGTTGCAGAGGCAGGTCAACCAAGACAGTCCTACAACATCCATAGCCTTGAGGAACTCCAGGCATATCTCATCCACCCCTGGGGCCCTGCCACCAAGGAGTTTTTTGACCACCTCGTTGACCTCAGTCCCAGAGATGGGGGAAGCCCACCTCTGAGTCCCCAGGCTCTGCTTCCTCATTGGAAGGCATGTTAGTGGGATTGAGGAGGTCTTCGAAGTACTCGCCCCACCGACCCACAACGTCCCGAGTCAAGGTCAGCAGCGCACCATCCTCACCATATACAGTGTTGACACTGCACTGCTTCCCCCTCCTGAGACGCCGGATGGTGCTCCCAATCACGCCCTTCCAGGTCTCACTGTCATTGCCCACGTGAGCATTGAAGTCTCCCAGCAGAATGAGGGAGTCCCCAGAAGGTATGCCCTCTAGTACCTCCTCCAGGGACTCATACGGCGCATACGCACAAACAACAGTCAGGACCCATCCCCCTACCTGAAGGTGAAGGGAGGCTACCCTCTCGTTCACTGGGGTAAACCCCAATGAACAGGCTCCAAGTCGGGGGGCAATAAGTATGCCCACACCCACTCTGCGCCTCTCACCGGGGGCAACTCCAGAGTGGTAGAGAATCCAGCCCCTCTCAAGGAGATTGGTTCCAGAGTCCAAGCTTTTTTTACATACCTCATTGAGCAAAATTTCAAACTATTTGAACTCCTAGTTAACTTTTTTTTTAATATTGTATTGTTCTTTGGTGATTGCACCTTATTAAGAGTTCAGTCATCCTTCTTCTCTATAGAAAAAACCCTGCGATTTGTTCACATCTCCTTCTTGGTGCTAAGTTTCTCTGATGTCTCTCCATTACCCATTACTTGGAAAACTGCATCTTCCAGACTCAATGCTCATTATCTCCTTTTCACAGCTGCTGGGTAAGCACTCATGCCTATTGTGTATTTACTGTATATTATTGCTAATGTGCCCATTTATCATTAATCATCATCCAAACAATCAAAATGCATGAAACTAATAAATGTGTTCAAGCCTAAATCAGGCCCTTTATTCTATACCTGTAGGTCTTTCCTTTCACATTCTCAATTCATCATCTATGATAAAGTGTAATATGTGCTTCATGAATAGCTCCTCTTTATATCTGTGGTTTTAATTCAGAAATTTTTTCTGCATCCACCCTGAGGCTTCATCTTTCTTCACTGGAAAAAAACAAAGAATACAGAAATTTGATTTTGTTATTTTTTTTAAAGTCTGCTTCTGTATGTATGCAGATCCAACAGTGCTTAGAAAAAAGAAAAGTACTTACATAATTGCTTTTCTAACGTTTTGTTCATATAGATTTTTTTACTTTTTAAAGAAATGCACTCCTATAGCTATGTTAGTCTTACTTTAAAATAAATTATTCAAGAAGGACATGAGGGCACAGATGGAGGTAAAATGTGCACAAATGTTAGAAAATATTTTTCACATTTTAAACTGCAGCTACAAGGAACAAGTTACAAAGAAGGACCTTTGGGACCTTCAACTCATGGCTTGCCCTGATCTTGGACACATTAGATGAGCAGTAACTGATAGGATATACTGAACTAAGTGCCCTAGTCTACTCAAGTAATGTATGTTCTTATTCCAAGTTGAAATTTAGAAATATTGTACTAGTTGTCTGTTACATCTTGTTATTCCTTCAAACATCCATGCTAACTGGGTATTCTAAACTGGTATCAGTATGAAGATGAAAGTGGATGTGTGTGTGTGTGTGCTTGTGCCTCATGGCGGACTGCAGTTTTGTTCAGGATTGATTCCTATCTTACACTTAATTCTGCTGGTTGAATCTTCATGACAATAAACAACAGCAATTCATTTTTATAGCCCAAAATCCCACAAAGAATGCCTTAATTGACAGCCCCCCATTTTTTACTCTCAAAGAAGACAAGAAAAATCTCCCAAAAACCTTTTCAGGGAAAAAGAGGACAAAATCTTGGGAGAGGCAGTTCAAAGAAAGAAACCTTTCCAGGTAGGTTGGGTGTGCAATGCACATCAGGAAATAGGATAAAATACAAGATTGCAAGTAATCCTCTCCCCAGAGCTAGATAGCTCTTATGATAATTGGTCTCATATTAAATGAATATATCAAGAAACAAAGTCTATCACTTAGATTGAATTGAAAGCCTTTATTTTCATTATAAAATAGTTACAACGAAATTACTGGTGCCTCTCAAACTGGGTACAAAAAGCAAAAACGACACTACTTTTCGTGAAGAACAACCAATGCTACAACAGATAATACAAGCAAGAAAGAAAAGTCTCTGTGATGGAATCAATTGGGATGGGTCTGCAGATCTTTCAATAGAAGACTTTTGCTGATTTGGCAATCACACTGTATTCAGCACACACTCCCAAGATTACAGGTTGGAATGCTCTAAAAAGACCTTAATGCAGATTTCTTGGATAGCTCAAGATATCAAGTCAGAGTGTGTTAACAACATATGAGTTGACCATTTATTTCATAATGTTAGTATTTTTGAGTGCAATGGCTGGCTTCAGTATTCCTAGCTAGGCTAGCCTCAAGGAGAGAAGAAAGATGGCAACCTAGGTCAGAAGATTTTATGCGACATCAGCACTCCACCATCACAAAGGGAGCAGCAACAAAAAAGGCGACAGCACCAACCTCCCAGTCATCCAAATTTCTCTGTTGCCCAGTTCCCAAATTACCTTGCACCTTAATGTGTTACAAGGGTCTGACAAACATGTGTTTGTGTAATCGTCTTAGGGAAAGTGAAAAGGAATAATTAACTATACACTTAACTAAATAAATGTATTTTTAACCTAGACTTAATATTGACACAGTGTCTGAGCCACAAACATTTGCAGGAAGGCTATTCCAGAACTGGCTCTGCCTCCTCCTGAGTTTCTACGTATTCTTAGTACTACTAGGAGACCAGAATCTTGAGAGTGAAGGTGTTGTGGTGGACAATATTTAAGTAATAAGTTGCATTAACACTGTGGCGCAAGTCATTTGATGTCTTTTTCAGTTAGAAACAGGATTTTATAATCAGTACAAAATATGAAAGGCAACCAGAGAAGGGGAGTCAACACTGGGATAATGTGATCAAATGTTCTGGTTCCTGTGAGTAGAATGGCTGCTGCATTTTGAACTAACTGAAGTTTATTAATACTGGTATACCTGAAGCCTATGAAAAAACTTGTATCCCAGGCCACCTTAAATTCCTTCTCACCTCACCATCGGCATCTTTGTTTTGTAAATGTGTCGATCAGCACAAGCAGCAAGCAGCCAGTAAGTCAAATAACCACTTGTTACAACCGAAGTATGCAGAAGAGCATCTCTGAATGCACAACATGTCAAACTTTGAAGAAGATAGGCTACAAGAGCAGGAGACCACCCCATGTTCCACTCCTGTCAGCTAAGAACAGGCAACTGAGGCTACAATTCACACGATCTCACCAAAATTGGACAATAGGAGACTGGAAAAACATTACCTGGTGTATTATCGTGGTATTTCCCTCTACTTACCCTTTACCTGTTTTCTCAAGGGTAAATGTTCTCATCAGGTTCGTTATCGGGTTGGTCTACTGTTGCACTTTAAAATGAACACACACACACATAGATAAACACACACACACAGACCCTAACCACAACAGTGCCCCATTAATGACACACACACGCTGATTAACCCTTAGCACTTTAAACCACACATCAGCCTGTCACTCAGCACTTCAAGAGACTTACTTATTATCGGCACGAACAACATACGATGTTTTAGTGATATCTCCCACCTAAATATTACTTTTGGTCTACAAGAATACATTTAAACATACAAAGACTCAGTACTCTTGACTATAGGCCATTTATCAGCCAAGAATAGCTTCTTCTTATCATACTGTGCCTTCTTTTGTGCGGCGCCCTCACTCTCAGCCTTATAAACCTCGCAGCACAGATATAATGGCAAAAATCTGGCTGTCACCAGGTGCTCACAGAAATCTAACTTATTAATTCAATCACTCTAGACATTAAGACAAAGCATAGAAAGTTAAAAGCAGCATGGTATTTATTACAAGAATAATAATAATACCACTGGAACAAAGAATAATAGAAAATAGGTACTGAAAGGAAAGTCTGAATATATATAGTCTTTAGGAAAAGCTTACGAAAAAGTTGAAATGACAAGGATGAATGTCCCAGGGAGGCGTTTGATTTAGCAATGGATGTTCATGATGCCTTTCTGACGACCAATGCCGTCTTCGTCTGTTCCTCTTCTTCTCCTCCTTCTCTTTGCTTCTTCTCCTTCCTCCTTCTCTTCTCTCCTTCCTCTTTCAAACCAAGGCATATTTATTATGAAATGTCATATCTTGGTTTCACAACACATGCACCTGATTGGCTGGCTGTCAACGTGATTGATGAATATTGCTCAAACTCTTTCCCAGATAATAAAGTTCTTTGATATTGCCTCAGTTTCCCTTTTCCCAGGCTGTAAACCATGCACATTCTTATCCCAAATGTCCATCCATAAAGTAATCAAAAGCCTGGGGTGTCAGCACAGCATCCTTTCCAAGGTTATAAAGTAATTGAACCACCAGAAATGTCTTCCTTTCAATGTTCGAAACAGCTGTTTTAAAAGTGAGGTGTGAGAAAACCTGCTTTGATTTGTCTTAAAATTTAGTTCATCTGTTGTTTTATCTTGATCAAAATATAATGGAAAATTAAACTAAAATGTACAGATTTTATACACCATAACACCTGGTTTAACGAATCTCAATTTCTGCTGTGACATTCAGATGGTAGGGTCAGAATTTGGCATCAATAATGAAATCATGTTCCTTGTATTGATGGTTCAGGATGGTGGTGGTGGTGTAATGGTGTGGGGGATATTTTCTTGGCACACTTTGGGCCCCTTAGTACCAACTGAGAATCATTTAAATGTCACAGCCTACCTGAGCATTGTTGCTGACCATGTCCATCCCTTTATGACCGCAGTGTACCCATCTTTTGATGGCTACTTCCAGCAGGATAACATGCCATGTCACAAAGTTCAAATCATCTACAACTGATTTCTTGAACATGAAAATGAGTTCAATGAATTTAGATGGCCTCCACAATCACCATATCTCAATCCCATAGAGCACCTTTGGGATGTGGTGGAACCGGAGATTTGCATCATGGACATTATCTGAAAATTCTGCAGCAACTACGTTATACTATCATGTCAATATGGACCAAAATCCATGAGGAATGTTTCCAGCACCTTGTTGAATCTATTTCACAAAGAATTATACCAGTTCTTAAAGCAAAAGTGAGTCCAACCTGGTAATAGCAAGGTGTACCTAATAAAGTGGCCGATGATTCTAGATATATGTGGGTATATATGTTTATATGAATATTTAAAGTATATAATGTGAAGTAGTAATCTAAAATAAATGTGTGCGAATACAGGTGTATTTTTCACATGAATGAAACTAAATTAATTCAGCTTTCCTGCTAAAGTAATTACTAACAGAAATGAAAAAAGCAGTAATTGTTATATGCTACTTATCAGTTTTAATCCACTGCAGTACAATTATGTGAAATGCATGATTATTTTGTACTTTTCCAGGTAGCACATCAAATAGGGAGGCAAGGCACAGAAATTCTTTCATTCTTTTAGGAAATGACACTGACAGTATAGTTGACAAGGTTACAGAGATCAGTGAACTCTTGCCCCATCAATTGATTTTTTAAGTAAGGGTAAAACTGTCTTTACATGTGTAGCCTGGGTGGGTGTGAGATTCCTAGCCTGAATTTTAATCTTAATCCAGCTGTTCCTGTGATGAACCAAGACCCTGTCCTGAGTTGGTTCCCACCCTTTTCTCAAAGCTGCCCAAATGAGTTCCGGCTCCCTGCAACCATGAATTGGTTAGTGGGATGATGAATAGATGACTTGTCTTAAGCAAAGGATTTTACCTTATGAAAGTCTGTTGAGAGACGGATTATATTTCTGCTTGCTGCCACTTGCTGTCCAACATTTTACATTTTGGTGTAATGCCAGCTGAACAGCAGAAAAAATCTACATAATGTGCAACAGGATGGCAATATTTATTTATTTATTTATGTATTTATTTATTTATATTAAATGCAGTTCTTGGGAGCAGTGATAAAGAGAACTTTCAGCCGATGCCAGAATGCTTTAATGTTTAATGCCTAAATATATATCATACTGGGAGAAGAGAAATGATCAAATAACCTAGTGAGCCTGATTAGACACTAGATACAGGTATGCTAGTATAGTTCTAGTGGCTGATTATTTAATTTCATGTCTTGTATGATTATTCAGACTGTTTATAGATCACTCCAAAGTACATTCAAGGCTTGAGACATCAAGTCATTTTATTTATATAGCACATTTAAAAAAAAAAGACATTATTTATACCAAAGTGCTGTTCAGTAGACTGAACATTAAAGATACATAAAATATTCCTAAATCAAAAAGCAATAAAAATAATACATAACTTAATAAAAAACAATAAAATAAAATGACAATAGAAACAATTAAATATGACCATTAAAAACAAGCCAAGCCAAAATATAATGTTATGCAGAACCAAAGTCAATGAATAAAAGTAAGTCTTCAAGGGAGAAATTAATGTATCTATAGATTATGATAATCTGATATGTTGGGCAATTGCATCTAACAGCCTGGGTACAGCAACAGAAAATTCTCAATTACCTTTGGACTTTAAATGTGACCGTGGAGTAAACAGTGATTAGATGACATAAGACACCTTGAGGGTGTATACAACTATAGAAGATTTGTGGTGTACTGTGGAGTTAGGACCATGTGGGGCTTTTAAAACAAATACAACTTTGAACTGGATTCTAAATTTTATTGGAAGCCAGTATAATGTGGCCAACAGCTTAGAAAATATGATTCCTTCTCTTTGTGCCTGTTAAAAAGATGGCCACTGCATTTTGGACAAGTTGTAAATGTTGCATGTTGTTGTGGCAGCGCTAGGTACAGAGAATTACAGTAATCCAATGTGGATATGTAAAATGCATGCATGACTGCCTCTAGGTCCCAGGGAGAGAGACATGATCTCAGTCTGGCAATAGACTTTAACTGGAAAAAGCTCCCTTTCCAAACTGCACTTATTTGTTCGTCAAATTTCACTGAACTGTTATAGATAATGTTAAGAATTTTAACATGTGGGATGAGATATACAAACAGGAACCCAAACTGATCTTTAAGGTTTGTAATGGAGCCAGAGGGACCAAAAAATATTATGTTAGTTTTGCTCTCATTAAGCTGGAGGAAGCTGAACTCTATCCAGTTTTTAATATCGTGAAGAAGTTAGAAAGAGCTGTCAGAGAGGAATGAATGACAGGTTTTAATGGAAGATGGAGTGGTATATCATTGGCATAGCAATGGTATTGAATATTGTAGCAATTGCTGATCAAGCCAAGAGGAAGTATATGAAGGGAAAAATGGGGAGAACCTAAAGCAGCACCTTATGGTACCCCACAGCTAAGAAGTACAAGAGGAGAGGTGTGCTGATTTATAATAAGTGAAAATGATCTTCCTTTCAGGTAAGAAGCAAACCAATCTAATGTTGTTCCTTGGATATCTACAACATTGCTAAGCCAATCCAAAAGAATATTGTGATCAGCTCTATCAAAAGCAGCACTGAAGTCAAGTAAGACTAAAACTGCATTGCATCCACTGTCGATTGTAAGCAGCAAATCATTGGTAACATTGAAGAGTGCTGATTCAGCACTGTGATGCGTTCCAAAACGTGACAGGAATTTATCAATTTTACTGTTCTGCTGGACATAACCTAACAGCTGAGAAAAAACAATTTTTTTCTGGGACCTGTGAAAGGAAAGGAAGTTTAGGGATTGGTCTGTAGTTCCTGGGAAGTGCTGGATCCAGATGTGGCTTTTTAGAAAAGGTTGAACCAGAGCATGTTTAAAACAAGAAGGGACAATTCCATTTGCTAATAAGGAATTTATAATAGTCAATTAAAAGCACACAAGTTGGTACATGGTAACCTCACTAAGACCTATAGTGGGGGACTGAGTAGTTTATTGATGGTATTGAAGAGAACTTTAAGACTGTGAGAATTTTATTTAATTAAGTTAAATAAATATTTCATTTTGTTTCCTCCCACAGTCCAGAGACATGCAGGTTAGGTGCATTGGTGATCCTAAATTGTCCTTAGTGTGTGCTTGGTGTGTGTGTGTGTGCCCTGCAGTGGGCTGGCGCCCTGCCTGATATATAACTAAGCAGCTTTTGAGAACATTATAAGAAATCTGAAGCTTGTCTTTTTTCTGTTTTCATTCGGCTTTCCTGCACTCCTGCAATATTATTCTTCCAACATGGAGCTTTTGCAGAGGCTATCTTGGACTTGAAAGGAGCAATATAATTAAGCTTACTAACTCATCCAGTTTTAAACATGATGAGCTCCCTTCAGTAGGACAGTGATGTGCGGTGAGGTTCATGGCTGGTGACTCCTTCAGAGTGAGATTTACAAATATATTAACCCAAAAAAGTAGTTTATTCACTATTCAATTGGCAGTATATACATTGACTACGGGTTATATTTCATATCACATTAGCATTTTTTACACACACATCAGTAAGGTATACATTTGGCTAAGAAAGAAAGTTACATTTATAGTGGCAAGAGAAAGTGGAGAGAGCGCATTTGCTCTGCAGCCTTCATATGTATTACTTGTAAATGAAGTCTATGCATCTATCCTTCCCCACGAAAATCTCTGTCAGTTTCTTGTAAAAGTCCTCCGTATTTTCCTTTAGTTTTAAAAATGTTAATCTCCCATTTTGGCAGTGAGTCAGAACAAAAAATAAAAATAAACGGTCTGCTGCATTGCACTTGACTTTCTGATATCGCTAACTTATTGGCGCTGAAAGCCTCTGCGTAGAAGAACAGCAGCAACGAGCACCTGTTGGGCTCACATCCACCCCCTTTGGGGTGGCGCGGTACTGTCTGCTTCACCTTGTGTCTTTTCACTGCGGTTTTATGTCCGATCAGCAAGACTAAATATGTCACACACATTCATTAAAGATATTAGCCAGACTGTGGAAAGTCAGGGTGTATAATAAAACTGTCTGGAAACATTATATTAGCAACATACAGAGAGACAGCAACAGGCATGTACCAATTGCATGAATCAACCCAATGTGTGAGGGAGAGCACAGTCTGGGGAAATGCGCCAATTCAGTGATTTTGACTATAAAAATGATCAAAATTATTGGAATAATGCAGAAAACAAATTTATAGCACAGACCAGTGGACAAATTTATTTTATGGTATTTATTAGTTTTTTTACTTTTCATGATGATAGGTGAGGCTCTGCCTCCCCTGCCTCCCCTGACCACACGTCCCTGCAATAGGAAAGACTACAGATATAGTTTGATTGAAATTCTGGCAGTATAAGGGTTAATGGGGCAGGACTAATGCTTGGACTGATAAAGATTAGATGCCGTACATGAAAGTGAAAACAGAAACACGATAGGTTTATTATCAGAGAAACAAGTATCAACTCTCTCTAAGTTATGAACTGGTAGGCCTAATGACAAAAACAAATCTAATGTGTGCCCACATTCATGAGTAGGACCAGAGACAAACTGAGTACAGTTATAAAAGTTAGCTAAGTAAAGTAACTCTTTAACAAGTTAGGTGGACAGCAGACATGAATGTTAACATCACCAAGAATAATGACTTTATCCCTGAGAGTCATAATCCATATTACTAACCGAGAATGGTAAACCGGATGGCATTGACGCAGGTACACGGCGATGGGACCATGAGACATACTGCGCAGGCACGTACAGCGCGCGTCTCATAAACCGCACGCAAAGTCGTATCCACCGCGAACGAAGGAGTCACGGCCCAAAAACGAAACAGCTCAACTGACGTGAATGAGAAATGAAGCAACAACGCGCCCATAGCTAACGACTAACGACACAGCCATACAAAAAAGAGGATTCTGCGCTGCAGCCCAGATTCAAACGGAAGAGGCTACAGCGGCCCCACAGGTCCACAATGATAGTACGGAAGGCGCAGGCGTCACCGCCATATTGTGAGTGGCACTACTACGGAAGGCGCAGGCATCACCGCCATATTGTGAGTGGCACTACTGCGGAGTGAAGTTGGGAATAATGTGCTGCTTGGGATTGTACAAACCGCTGAATGTTTTACACCGAATTCAAACACAATACAGCTCAACGATACAAACACGAGCCCACCTAGATAAGATCAATGAACGCAGGTGCCTACAGTGCGCGTCTGAAACTGCGGAAGCAAAGCTGGCACGGGTTCAAAACAAATGAGCTCGACTGACGGATATACAAACACGAGCCCGGCTGGATAAAATCAATGAACGCAGGAACCTACAACGCACGTCTGAAATGCCGCAAGCAAAGCGGGCACGGCTCCAAGACGAATGAGCTCGACTAATGTATTTCAGGATACCCAACACCGGGGGTAGGCGAGCAAAGCGAGCAGGGGGCGGAGCCCCCCTTGTAGGTTCTAGGAAATCTGAGAAATCCAGAATAAAATATTTGTTAGCTTTTGGTGATGTAGTGCAAACAAAACAGGGCAGGACATGTCAATTTTAAACAACTGCACTTTAAAACTACAGGACACCTCAACTGACAAGATCTGACATTTAAACTGTTTTTTAAAAACTGTTGCTGTTTAAAAATATCAATGGCAGTTAATACAAAAACACAATGTCAGCAACAATGCCATGTAAGCATTTCTCCAGCATTACACTACAACCAAAAATATCAAAAAATGTTATAATGGAGGATGAATATAGCAGAATACAAAGAGGCAAAGAAAATGATGAATCCAACATATGTGTAACTGAAATTCCACTAGGCCTTTTTTTAGGCTTTAGACCTTGGTTACTCATCTCAAAAACCTCATACTTTGTCTATCTCTCTTTTACAGCTTTGGACAATCTATGCTTCTGCTCCACTTATCTCTTGAGACTATGGTAGGTAGTTGTGTTTAAGTGCCATACTGTATATAGGTTACTTCCATTACAGGACTTGAAATCACTTCTATAGTTATTGATAGGTCTTTCAGTACATGAAACTACCAGGCAGCAGTTGTATGGAGGTCCCCAAAATTATCACACATTGAACATTTGCCTAAGTAAATCCATCTTGTGATCATATATGCATGACATTCTTTCTTTTTTAAAGAGTTAGGTGCCCTGCTCAGCTGCCTGCAACATCCTATGGGAAAATTGTATGCTACCCTCAAGGGCACCATCACTTCTTCCACTCGCTCTGTGTCTCTCTCCCTCTGGAGTACTTGTGCATTATTCCCTTTAGGATTGTGACCTGCTGGGTCAACCATAATCTTGTGACTATCTGTCTATTCTCTCCCTTCATTTGCTGCTGTAGATTTTTAATCCTTTCTCTGGCCCTGTACCTGCATGGTATGACTTATGCTATCAATTTTCTGTAGGCAGCATGTCAACCCTCCTATATTGCTTCTTCATCAACACATTATTGTAGCAGTTACTATGATTAAGTGAACACTAAGTGCAAAAAGAAATCCTGAGAGCAGTAGTCACATTTTCTGAAATTAATAGCAGGAGCCATTTCACCTTCCTAAAGTTTGCTTCAATTTCTTGTTTCCTCATGGAAACAATAAGCTTTGGGATCTTGTTGTTTCATTGGTTACACCAATAAATATGGAGAACACTTGTAAACACAGACTTTACACACTGAAAAATGGGGATAGTTTAGCAGATTGTCAGGGTCTAAATAGCTATGATGGCATTTTGATTAATGTGCATTTGGGCAGTATGCAATCTTTTCAGAGGTTTGTATGCTTAGTCATCTGTCACTTATTGTAAAATTTGGAGAAACTATGCAGTTAAGTGCTGGTAAATAGGATGGAATATGTCTGATATCTGTTGAAAGTTTTGAATATCAGGTCAAGTTGGGGAGCATGCACTGGTACAGCATGTTGCCGCACCCACCATATGACAAAACACCTTGGGATCCTGGTTGACAATCCCCCAAGGCAGACATGCAGACCAGTCCCACCCTCCAGAAATGGACGTCTATCTGCTGCAGCCAGGTGCTACATAGGCATCCCCTTGGCCTGGTCCATCCGCTCAGGTCATCAGCAATGAGGATAACCCTTGGACAATCGTGCCATATGGCATTAGTGTCGTAACTGACGCTCCCTCACAATGCAGGTAATGTGCCTCATTTGGGACTCCATGAGTACCTCCTCATTCGACACAAAGTCAAACCAGTGGTACCCAAGGATTCTCCAGAGAGACACAGTACCAAAAGAGACCAGTCTTTTTCTCAGGTCACTGGATAGCGTCCATGTCTTGCAACCATATAGCAAAACATGAAGAACCAGGATTCTAAAGACTTGGACCTTGGTCCTCTTGCATAGATATTGAGAGTGCCACATACACCTTTCCAGGGACCTCATGATCCCCTGTGTCCTCCAAATCTGTCTGCTGATTTCATAGGAAGAATCACCAGAGACATGAATGTCACTGCTGATGTAAGTAAATCTCTCAACACAGTCAACATTCTCTCCACAGACAGACACAGTGCTAATGGCTGTGCCCAACAGGTCTTTAAAGGCCTGGATCTTGGTTTTTATCCAGGTCACTTGCAAGCCCAGACACTCAAACTCAGACTCCTTGCTCAGTCTCTTGAGAACCACAATCAGGATCTCTGTTGACTCCATGAGGATCACAGCATTGTTGGCAAAGTCAAGATCAGTGAATCTTTCCTCACTAACAGCCGCTGGACCCCATGACCATGCCTAACATGCAGTCCATGCAAGCATTTAACAGAGTAGGAACAAGAACAAATGCCTGACAAACCCCAGAATCAACTAGAAAAAAACATAGAGGTTCTGCCTCCACTCTGTAGAGCACTCACAGTAGTAGTGTACAGGCCGGCCATGATATCCAGCTAATTCAGAGGATCCTGCAAAGTCTCAGGTTGTCCCACAAGGCAACTTGATCAACTGAGTTAAACACTTTATGAAAATCGACAAAGGCTACAAATAAACTCTGCTGATATCATACATACATATACATAAATATCCAGTATGTAAAATTATTTATTCACCCATTCGACATCGACCAATGAATATTTGAGTAAAAACCAGGAGCCAACATTAGACAAGACTAGGCCAATTTACAGACGACCAGCAGTCTGCCCTGAAATATGGGAGGAAAGTGGCTATGATAATATCCACTCAGACATCTTACGTGGTAAGAATTAGTGGTCCAAGAAAGTCAATCTGGATTGAATTTGAGAAACTCCTGTAGTGAACTGTTGTCACTCTATTACACTATATATTCATGAGCTACAAAACTAATTTCAGTAAAAATATATAATAAGGCAAAAAATATAATATAATCCTTCTATCTCCTGGGACAAATGATCAAACTCTACAAAGGTTAGGAAGGTGGAAACGCCTCCGATAAGACAATGTTTGCATGGATGCAGTGACAGACATTGAGGGAAATGTTTGACATGCAAATATTGCTGTGAGGATAACACAAAAAAGTTGCTTTGGCACCTTAGAGAGGAAGAAAAAAAAACGAACATGCAAATGAATGATCAGGGAGCTTGGCAGACACCATAATGCCCTAAAGATTCTTGTACGGTACAAAGAGATAAAGGCAGATGCTGAAAATAAGAAGCAGCAGCCACAAGTGAACCTACGGAAGGCAACAATATGACACTTCAAAGAGAGGAGCTGGCAAATGTAGAAGAGAAGAAGATAGAAACGGTGAACTGTCAAGTCACAACTCTGAGCTAGTGATTCAAACTGCACTTGGAATAATTTGTGAAGCATGTAGAAATTAGGAGCCCCACAGAGAAAATCCAGAGGAAAAAAAAAAGAAAAAACTCTTGAGATCTGATGTCAGTGTGCGAATGGAAAAATTGTATCCTCTTTTGAAAGCAAAAGGTGAAGTAGTGATTGGCAGTATATAAATTATGATATTGTTTTAATGTAAAAGAGAGAATTTCTGGGAATTACTGGATCCCAGACACCTCATTCTGAGATATACTCAAACCAATTAAATCTGATGTGTTATAGATTGTCTCATTTTTTTCCCTAAAGAACAAATTTGAAATTCATTTTCCCCACTATGTACTATCTTCTTTTCAAGTCTGGTGCTCAGTAGCTTTTTAAGATGTAGTTTCTGACAGAAAATTCATTTCAAAACCAAGCAACATAATAAGGAAAATATTCTTGCATCAGTCCTTTTCATACATGTGCAGTAAAATTAAAATTTTGTATTTGGCAGTAACCCAGTGCTTATTAATATCAGTCTATTGTCAGTCTTCCAGATAATGATTCATGTTAATTCTGGGTTAAGAGGAAATAGAAAAAAGAAGCCTAATTCTAAAACAACAGATAAAGCAGTAAAAAGTTGTACAAAAGGTAAAAGAGATTTTCAGTGCAAATTGATGCGGCTATCTTTTCTGTGACTAATCTTGTTTTTATTGATCCATCCATTTATTACCTATCCTGTTCAATTCAGTTCCAAATCATGGAGGTCAGTGCCTGTCCTGGCAGCATCAGGCACAAATCAGAAGCCAATCACAGTAGGCCAACAGTGCTTGACATGGCACATTCATGAACACCTACACTCACTCATATGGTGCCAGTTTAGAGTCAATGTTATCCTATGAAGGAATGATGCTAGTCCAGAGCACAGTCACGTACAGCACATATGCACACATTAATAGCAGACAATTCAAAGAAATGTGGAATTAAACTGAAGGAAAATACAAATACAAATATAAATACATGGTTTAGGGACTTCATTGAACCCCTAGATAGCACCATCAGTGATAAAGTATTAAAAAGCTCAAGATCATGTATGAATAATCAGACATAATCAAGATAATGTACAATTGTGTATGAGGTTGCTGAGCAAACTTACTTCAGGAAGTGAACCCATCATTACTGATGAACAGCTTGTTTCTGATGTTCCTTCTTGTGTGGGACTCCCATAATTATTGAACTGTTTGCCTTCATTAGATCTTCTTTTCTATATTGGCTCTCATTCTCAATTAGGGAACTGATGAACACTGAAAACATTCACTCAGTGCGTCCATAAAAAAAGACTTGACTTTTGGGAAAAAAAAGCTGACTTTTCTAGTGACTTACTGTATACTCTACTACTACAGTAAGTGTTCACAGCACCTTGCACTGGACATCAAACCCAAAGTTGGCCTGTACTGTGCATTTTCATATCTTTTTTTTTTTTGTTTGTTTAAATCGATTACCAGTTTCTGTGTGTAATATTGCATAAGAACATATTTGTGCCAGTAAAATGCTGGTTTTGGCAAGACTGCAAAAAATTGTTTTAACTCAGCTGAGGAGAAAATGAGAGCACACAACTGACTGAACAGAGGATCTTGTAGATACTGTGGTGCTTTTATTCTATAGCCTGTATATTGTGGCACAAACCTGGCATTTGTAGACTCAGAACTGTTCTTATTCTTAAAGCACCTCATTTTGATACTTAAACTGTATAAACTCTCTCTATTAAAATCGGTGTGTTGTGAAACTATTACACTATGATCAAACCAAAAATAAAACACATAGAATGTAGCTAATGTATGCAATCCAAGGATAAACATAAGCAAAGCCCTGTTTAAAATGCATTTTTTCAGCGGTGTTAACCAGATAAAAAAACAGTATAAGGATGGCACAAAGTTTGACTTTATCTTAAAAGTGTAAGTGTTGTGAATGAATCACAAAATGGCAGATAAAAATTTAGGGTCGCGAAGGAGGTCCCATTTAATGCCCTGAAGTGTGAAAAGAACATAAAGTAACATGTTATTCCTGAGTGAATCATCAGTGATCATAAGCCCTTTAACAGCAAAAAAGAGCATCTGCTGTTATAGAACTCCATCTCCTTCGGTTCCAAAATGAACACCATCTTCTGAGTTTGTGGCCATTCATGTGCAGGAGGAGGTGGGAGAGGCGGGGCTTGTGGAACTAGGGCAGATGTGATGTCACTAGTCTTCTGAGGTATTCTTCTCCACTCTAAGGAGGGACACTAAAATTGGGATAGTTATTGTGCACGCTCGTTAGTCTTCCCCCTATATTTCCCTTTTCCAATACCTGTGAAACACTTTCCAAGCTTGTGGGTCTGACAGCATATAGATTTATTTTTATAAGACATACTGGTATACAGCAGTTTGTTGCATACACATTTTTAAAAGCAGTAATAAAAAAAAAAAAAAAAAATATAGGGCTATCCACATAGCTGTGTGACGTTCTTCCAATGCAAGCCCAATTCATTTACAATTAAATATTATCCTTGTAGGAGTAGAGCAACAAAATATGAATATGTATACAATGGCTGCTTTCAGGGTTTTTATTGGTCTCCATCCATCCATTTTCTAAACCCACGTGACAAGTCATAAAAATGCATTTTATGCCTTACTGGTATAAAATGGAAATAAACTTAAAAAGACATAGTACTCTGTAAGGTACCGACCTTAAAATTCACCTTTATTATAATACCATTTGTCAGCTTTGGTTGAAATCAGTGAATTACTGTTCAAAAACTTTGTGTTTTATCAGTTTTATTTCCAGAAAGTACACATTTTTACAAATTAAATAACATCTAAGATTGTAGAAAACGAAAAAGAGAGTATGTTGTATAAATGTAAGGGATGTTGCTTTTTAATCTTCTTATATTAAAATGAATTTGGCCTTGGCAGCTTCAAATTATAAATTCATAGTTGAGGCAGAAGTTAAACTTCTTTTACATTAGAATTCTCCACAGATAGTTATTTGTAAAAAATAAATTAAAAAGCATATTTTTTTCACCTCAAGTTCAAAAATTGTACTGTTGACATGAAACCAGCACCAAAAATAATTGTGCATTATATACTGCTGGAAAAAATACCTAGAGGGAAAAAAAACCCATTGCATGCCGGGCAGTGAGAGACTAGTTTTCAAGTTAAGAATTTGATCTTCTTTCTTCTATTCCTGGTTGTTAAAAGTATTTTTTTTTTAGTTTTATTTGTAGCTGTATGTCTACCAATTGGTTGCCTTATGAAGTTATACTAATACAATTATTGTTAAACATTTCCAGAGAAGGGTGACCAGGCTGATTCCAGGGCTACAGGGGGTTGAATTATGACAAAAGAATAAAAGAGCTGAGCCTTTTCAGTTTAAGCAAAAGAAGATTAAGTTGTGACATGATTAAAGTGTTTAAAATTATGAAGGGAATTAGTACAGTGGATCGAGATTGTTATTTTAAAATTAGTTCATGAAGAAGACGTGGACACAGTTGGAAACGTGTTAAGGGTAAATTTTGTACAAACATTAGGAAGATTTTCTTTACACAAAGACACTTGGAATAAGCTACCAAGCAGTGTGGTAGTCAGTAAGACGTTGGGGACTTTCAAAACTCGACTTGATGTTTTTTTTGGAAGAAATAAGTGGGTAGGACTGGCGAGCGTTGTTGGGCTGAATGGCCTGTTCTCGTCTAGATTGTTCTAATGTTCTAATCCTGCAATCATGCAACATGGGCTGTTATGAATTATAGATACCTGTGCTTGTTGTTTACAGGTGCTGAAGTTCATTTGGAAAAGGACTGATCTTTATTCAACCTAGTGTTACATAAAAGTTAGACTAAAGGGCCATTGTAGCACAAGTGTAATATAAAAAGGCAGACATTTTAAGACTTGAACACTGTAAATATTTCCAAAAACTTGCCTATAATGAACTCAAAGCAGTGTTGTTCGTTGAACTTGAGATGGGATAACATTAAAGCAAATATTAGTTTACGTTTACCAATGAAACATGAATTTTACACACATTTGAGAGTTTCCTTTAAAATTGTTTTAACTATGTTTCGTTTACAGTACACAACAATATATACTGTTAATAATTACAGTTTATCTAGATAGTACAACAAAGAAAACTAAAATAAATTGGCGTTCTGTTACCTGGTAAAAACAACCCAATACATAATGAAACTGAGTGGCTGATGCTCATGTCCGTGACTTTCTCTTTATGTCCTTTTCCCACGCTGGCAGCATCCTTGGCAACAATGGCACCAGTGATTTCATTAGCGTCATCTTCCCACTGATTATATAAGCAATCTTTTGAGTTGCCTTTCTAATTCTTATTCCATTTTGTGACATTTTTGTTTGTTTTGTTTTACTTTGCGTCTTGCTCTTGCCACTGGAGAGCTTGTACAACTACCACTTTTGTTTTGCACTTGACACTTTTCATTTTCAGTCACTGGTGTTTAAATTATGGTTGTGTTTATTCTCATTGTGCTTGTAAAAATGACTCTTTGGAGAAGAAATTCCTGCAGATTCTAGGAGCCTGATCTTATCAAAGAAACCAATATAGTTTTATAAATGGCTGATACTGGCTGCCTAGTTACTCCTTTCTATTATTGTTTATGTGGATACTCATTTTTAATAAGTCATCCAGGCGAAAAAATAATCTAGTACAGTAAGAACTTTTCCAGCATCTAGCAGATTTTACTATCACACCTCTTGGCCCTGAAAACACAAGCCATTTCAGTAAATACTGATTTACTTTGTAAATGCACATGTAACTTCATTGTGGTGATACATTGCTGTGGCACACTTATGATGCACCCACAGTAATGACAGTGTAGTAGACTTTCTTCCAGATGTTTAGCAGTTTAATCATTGCCTCTGACTCATTATTTAATACTGAGCAAGCCCCCAATCTGCTCCTTCACTTCTAAAAATATAACAATGTAAAACAATGTTTATTTTTGTGGGCAAAATAACAACAGCAAAAATATATAGTGCATAGGCCCCATGATCCCTGTGACTCTGAACTGGATTAAGCACGTTTGAGAATGATATTTGTTAATGCTATCACTAATACATTAATACTACTATTCATTCACACTTTTGATTTTTGTCAGTTAAAATACTGCAATGCACTTCTCTCTGGCCTACCTACCATCAATCGGTTGCAGTTAGTCCACATTGCAGCAGCAAGAATCCTAGCCCGAAAAAGAAAATCTGAGCACAACTCATCAGCATCATTACATTGGTTACCCGTGTCTTTCAGAATTGACTTTAAAATACTACTAAGGAAATGTAATGCTTTAAATATTCTTGTTCCTTCCTATATTTATACCCCTACTGTCTTCTTATAGCAGGCGCTTATTATTCCAAGAGCCAAGCATAAAAGACATGGTGAGGCAGCCTTCCACTGTTATGCACCAAAAATCTGTAATAGAGATACCATTAGTGATATGCCAGGCCAACACTGTCAACCATTTTGAAAAATTAGTAAAACTCACTTTTTAAAATTTTCCTTCTTGTATCTACCATTTAGCTCTACCCTAAATAAACTAGATATGCATACAATTTTCATATTCCTCAGTGAACCAGCAGTCCTTATTAATCTTTACTTTTCTCTACTTTTCTGCTTTTCTTTTTCTTTTTTTGTAATGGCATTCTGTGCCTCTACCACCTGTTCAAAGTCCTGTGCAGCCACCTGTGATGTTTGAATGTTTGAATTAAAGCATATACCTCAACCTGCTGTAAGACCCACTGTGTCAAATCCTCTAAGACAAAACCTTAAAAAATAAAATAAAACAAAGAAAGAACTACTTATCTGGGTGGTCTTTTGGGTTGTAACCCATACAGGTTTTTTTTTTTTTCCTCCAGTTGAGCTCGATTTTTTTTATTATTAATTTTTTCTGTCCACACTGGCCAACTGAATTTGTCATTAGATAATTAAAAACAAAAAATCCTACATTTAAAGACTCTATTCCTCTTAATTATATATCTATCTTATGCAAGTGTGCATTTTTTGTGTCCTATTTATGCATTTTTTCTTATCTAATTTTAATTAGTTTTTCTTTGCATGTAATTACTTGTTTGACATCTTATAAAGCACATTGAGTTACATAGTTTGCATGGAAATGTGCCATAGAAATTAGTGTTGTTGTTGTTGCTGAACAGAGTAAATGCTGGAATCCAGAAATATGGCAGTGTCGCACGGAACACTGGTGGCCTTCCACTGCACCTATTCATTTCTGATTGCTGGAGGGGGTAACTACATTTCTTAAGGGTGTTAGATTTTATTATGCAAAATACAACTTCATTAATGTTTCATTCTAGTACAATTAATAGTGCAATTTACACAGCAGAATGGCCTGATGATCAGTCCTGACTAGGACCTATTTTTGAAGGGGAGATTATTCAATGTAATGTAACTAAGCATGGAAAGTGGATGGGTAAATAATTTTCCACAATAATAGTGAAATCTGAGGATTAGGCTTGAATCATTGGCCAGTCAGAAAGTTTCCAAAAGTGTGGAATCGTTGAAAATTCATGAGCAGCCTTCCAACTTCAGCCCATTAAACCTCCCCTTCAGTATAATTAGACAAGAGATTTTGGCATATAATAATGCATGAGGCCGCTTTCTCTCTGTGCATTAAAGCATAAAGTGATGCACTAGGCTGGCCTGTAAATGGTTGACATTCATAGACCAAGAAAGAGTCTTGCTGTGTAGGAGCTCTTTACCACATGGGCTCTCTGCCACAAGAGTGATGACTTTTCATTGCAACAAAGAACCTTTTCAAGCTGTCACTGTGATGCATTTTACAATAATAAAGAAAGTCAAACAATTATCCAAGTACACCTTGAATGACGCAATAGGTGTCCAAGCTCAGTTAAGAAGCGACTGAAAGCCTTGTTGTTTCTCTTGACTTAATATCTTTGTTTGCCAAAACAGCTTGTTCCTTCTATTTTTGTATAAAACAAATCATCTTGTTTGTTGAACTGGCATCTACAGTTTTATTTTCTATTTTATTAAAAGCAGCTTGCTATTCCGTACAATTAACAACATGCTTAGCATAAGCATATCTAATGGTTTGTTTCCATTAATATATAATCAGAATGAACTTTTTGGAAACAAACACATGAAATTCAAAAGAAAAAACATCAAGATACCAACATCAGGTGCTGAAGTTCCCAGTCAAGTTCCTGGTTCAGCAAAGCATATGCTATTGCTTAATTAGCAAAACCTTTTCTCCCATTTTACCTGATGGTGCCAATAGGTTTGATGCTCCGTATTGCAGAATTACCAATGATTTTGTCATTACTTTATCTTATATGTTGTGAACTGCCACTCTGGAAGCAATACAATACAATACAATTCATTTCTGAACAGCCCAACATCACACATGAAGTGCTGCAACGGGCTTTAACAGGCCCTGCCTTTTGACAGCCCATCAAGCCTTGTCTCTAAGAAGACAAGAAAAAACTCCCAAAAAATCCCTTGTAGGGAAAAAATGGAAGAAACCTTGGGAAAGGCAGTTCAAAGAGAGACCCTTTCCCAGGTAGGATGGGGGTACAGTGGGTGTCAAAAAAAGGGGGTAAATACAACACAATACACAGAAGAGGACACAAGTAATCCTCAATACTGTATAATAGTTAAATAAAAATATTACAAGTACAGAGCAGAATTTAACAGTAGATGATATCACATAATATGATTTGGATTTGTTTAAAGTCCTGGAGACCTTAGCCATCAAGTTGCCTCACCCTATTGGCCACTCCACAGCTGAGTCACCGCTAGGCCAGCCAATCCAATGAAAGGACCCCTCTACCCGATGATTCCTGCAATCCTCCATCAGACATGGCTTTACCTTAATAATAATAATAATACATTTTATTTATATAGCGCCTTTCCCATGCTCAAGGCGCTTCACAGAGTCTTAGAAAAAAAAACAGGGTATATGTAACATTGGATACAAATGTTTTCCTGAATAGAACAATGAAACAGATAACAAAGTATTCAATTGAATAA
This sequence comes from Erpetoichthys calabaricus, assembly GCF_900747795.2. Classification (NCBI taxonomy): domain Eukaryota; kingdom Metazoa; phylum Chordata; class Cladistia; order Polypteriformes; family Polypteridae; genus Erpetoichthys; species Erpetoichthys calabaricus. Next base: position 63,133,303 of record NC_041403.2, read on the forward strand.
AGGACAATAAAACCAGAGTAAAATACTAAATTCAATACTAAAGAAAAACTTAACGAATAACCTAATTTGTGATATAACAGACACACAAATTATTCTGAGCACCTGGACAGAGAGGTGAACTGAAAGAATGGGCAGGATGTTATGTTTAGTTAAAAGCCTTCCTAAATAGATGAGTTTTAAGTTGTTTTTTAAAAGAATGAAGGAGTCAGCTGATCTAATTAATTTTGGGATGTCATTCCAAAGTCTGGGTGCTATGGAGCTGAAGGCCCTGTCACCCATAGAATGCAGGTTAGTGTGAGGCACAACAAGATTACCAGAATCAGAGGACCTTAGTAGGTGAACAGGAGCATAGTGATTTAAAAATGTCACTGATGTAGTCTGGTGCAAGGCCATTTAATGTTTTGTAGGTTATTAATAGAATTTTATATTCAATCATGTAAGACACAGAGAGCCAGTGAAGGTGAAGCAGGATGGGTGTGATGTGCTCACTGTTGCTGGTTCGAGTAAGGACTCGCAGCAGAGTTTTGAATCTACTGGAGCTGTGATGTAAGATTAGAAGGGGCATCTGCCAGCAGAGAGTTACGTGGGATGTGATAAAAGCATGGACAAGTTTCTCAGCATTAGAAAAGGAGAGGAATGAGTGAACATGGGATATGTTACGGAGGTGAAAGTAAGAAAGTTTCTTAATGTGGTTTATGTGGGTGGAATAAGAAAGGGAGGAATCAAAAATGACACCAAGATTCCTTGCATCAGAAGAAGGTCTGATGAGATCACCGTCAAGAGTGACTGAAAAGGAGCTCATTTTCTTAAGTAGCACTTTAGTGCCAATTTGCAGGAGTTCAGTTTTGTTGCAATTTAATTTTAAAGAGTTCTGCTCCATCCAGGTTTTAATTTCACTGAGACAAGTTGTGAGCTGAGCAAACTCTGATGATGTTGCACTTTTGACACTGAAATACAGTTGAGTGCCATCTGCATAAAAATGATAACCCAGTCCAAAGCTACGAATAATATGGCCAAGGGGAAGCATATAAATACAGAAGAGAAGAGGGCCGAGGACAGAGCCCTGAAGGACTCCTTGTGTGACTGATGCTGAGCTAGATCTTCTGTTGCCAAGACTAATAAACTCTTGCCTATCAGTCAGATAGGACTTGAACCACTGGAGGGCAGTGCCAGTGATACCCAGCATGTTCTCCATTCTGGACAGTAGAATGTCATGTATGACTGTGTGAAATGCTGCACTGAGGTCTAATAGAATTAATATGCTGGTTTTTCCAGAGTCTGCTGCCATAAGCAAATCATTGGTTATCCAAAGAAGCTGCGTCATGAAACCAGACTGAAAGGGTTCCATCAAATTATTAGAGGTTAAGTAACTGGTGAGCTGGGAGGCTACAACATGCTCAAGAACTTTTGACAGAAAAGGTAAGTGGGAAATAGGACGAAAATTGTTAAGACTGTCACCATCAAAACCAGACTTTTTTAACATGGGGGTTACAGAAGCGATTTTAAAAGTGGCTGGCACAAACCCAATGTCGAGGGATGTATTGATTATTGTCGTAACAGTCGGGATTATGGCATGAAGGCAGGATTTAAGAAGTGTGGTGGGGATGGGGTCCAGTACACAAATAGTTGGCCTCATCTTATAAAGCAGGTCATTAACAAATGCTGATGTGACTGGTGCAAATTTAGAAAAGGAGCTGGATGGAGTGGGAAGACAGGGAAGGATATAAATGGATGATGGATTTATGTTAGTTGAATTATTTAGATCTTTAAATTTATTGCGGAAAGAGTGGAGGAATTTTCCATAGACTTCAGTAGAGGAGTTAATTGGGCCAGATGCAGGTTGAAGGAATTTATTAACTACAGAGAACAAAACCCTTGGGTTATTATGGCCACTTTCTATTATTCTGCCATAATAGGTGCTCTTGGCTGCAGTTAGTGCATCCCTGTAAGCCCTTTGATGGTCAGAGAAAGCCTGGATGTGAGCAGTGTGGCCAGTCTTACGTGACATTCTCTCAAGGTGTCAGCCAGTTGCTTTCATAGATCATAGCTCTGAATTATACCATGGAGCTGAATTCTTAAAGGAAACCTCTTTATGTTTTAAAGGAGTTGATTTATCTAGTGCTGAATGAAGAGCTGCGTTATAGTGGTCAACAAGACTATCTTGTGTTGATGGAATAGGTGAAGACAGAAAAAGATCAGAAATGGATCCAGCTGTTATAGTAGCAGGCAGGGCATCCCACATTTTAGGGGCCCTGTAATTAAAAGCAGATTAATACAATACAGATGCAATATGTGGCAATGCTGTCCAATGTTCCCTCCTCAAGTATACCTGTGATGGTGAGGAATAATTCTCAAGTGTGTGACCCTTTGTTCGGATTCAGCGGGTTAGAAAATGGATGGATGGATGGATGCCTAAAAGGACAGTGTTGTCTTACTTTGTTCACTCAACCTTGAATAGGCCCTTCATATTGGCCATGTTTCCCCTTACCTCGTGAAAGTGATGTGTCAGAGGGAGACATTTTTTTGTGTACTGGGTGGTTCCATTAGGCACCCATTGTTGGGACTGGGGGGTGAGAAGTTAAAAGGCTTTCTGCAGGATGTAAGTATTTGCTGTATTGCAAAGGAGTCACCACTTTGAAGTTTATGGCTGGTTGAGATTTACAAACAATACCACATGTGATAAGAGAACTGCTGCTTCCTTGGAGGATCCTGGATAATCCAGTTACTGATTGTGTCAGGGTTATTTGTGGATGTATTTGCTGTCTTGCAAAGGAGTTGCCGCTTTGAAGTCTGGCCTTGGAGGATGTCTGTATTTACCTGACTTGGAAATATTGGTTTCTAATCAGCATATCTGTACTTATTCATGATTGGTAACAATTCCTTTTTTTAACTTGTGTTTTTATTAATTGTTAAACCCAGGAAATGCAGATGTACCACTGTTTAATCTGATTGTCCAGAACTGATAATGGCAGGGACTGAAGTAGATAAAAACTCCTGGCAGCAGAAGGCAAAGGGGACAGTCCACAGAAAACGCTGCCAAGGCACTCGGACAGAGCACAGGGGCTTGCAGGCAGACAAAGGTACCAGGCTGGCACGACGTAAGGTACAAGGACGGCAACACTTACAGGGAGGAAGAGACAGTTCCACAAAGAGACGCCGGATGTGGGTTCAGCGAGAGAGGGAATCCGCATGAAAGGACCAAGTGAAGCTGACAGACAAGAAATGAGGCATGCCTAGGTCCCAGCCACACAAGGAGCCCAGAGTGGAAGAAAAAGGACCAACGAAGAGACGCTGACAGGGATTCAACAATTTGACACAACTTCTGTAGGGGAACGAGTGTCCGGGTAACAGAGTGCATCCATGGACAGTTGAACAATTAAGTGTTGGGGTAACACAGTGCACAAACTGGACTCTGCACCACTAAAGGTTGTATCCTCCAATTCTTGTTTTTAACTGACTTTTAGAGGGTGGACTGTGTATTTTCCTTTTTAAAAAAAAGGGAAATTGATTCCTGATATGTTTAGTTTTTGTTATGTTCGTTTATCTTTTTAATGTACCTTATATTGTTTTGTGTAATAGAACTTACTGTTGCTTTTTTCTAAAATTACTGTTGTGTCTTTCATTGTGTGTTTACTCACCGCCCAATTTAAAGAAATCTGTGTGCTATTATTGGTAAATTTCAGGAGTTCCCAGTCTCTTAATAAAACTGGGTGGCGTAGTCGGATATTTTAATGGTGTCTAAGTTAGACTACCTATAAGTGTGACCAGACACCTGTTACAGATGGAATGACTTTGTATGTGTGTGTGAATGTCTGGTAGGTTTTTAGCTGTGTACTATGGACCGGTGCTAGATAAAAACACCAGTAATATTTTAGATCTAGTGAAAATCTTATTGCAGATTTTAATGGTCACTTCTATGGTTGATGTATTTTCCTTTGCAACTTTATTGGATATGGAAAAATAAATCCAGGGGAAATTGGAAGTTCTTCTCCCCGAAGTAGAGGTCACAACCACCCATTTCCAGTCCAGTGATGCTCGAAAATACTGTAGGTCTCAGTATACTGTATTGATGATTGTAATTTTTAAGGTTTTAGGCAGATTTTACAATTCTCAACCCATTTAAATATTTGGACTGAGAGTACTGGTCACCACTTTTTTTATACTGTATACTGTACATTAGCTCAAATGATATTTTAGTTTACTGTCAGCAATTTAATATGAGCAAACATTACCTACAGTAGGTGTACTTCTTGTCTTAAAGCACCAGATCCCAGCCTGCTTTAATGTTAAAGTGTTTTTCTTGGACTGAACTGTGTTTCTTGTACCTGTGTAGCACCCAACTCCAATAATTGGGAACGATTACAGATAATCCATTTTTATTTTGCTAAACCTGTTTTAATAAAAGCATGACCCTGTGTTAGGATATAGCGGCTTGGAAAATGGATGGATGGATGGATTCCTTATGTCTAGATTTAAAACTCAAGTAAGATCTCTTCTGAGATCTGATGTTCCAAAACATGTTACTCTTTCATATGCAAACTCACATTCGTTATTAAACCTAGGAATCTAGTGTTTCAATGCTTTGAGCATTTGGTGTAATTTCAGCCAGGATTTTTTCACCTTTTAATTTATTTTCCTCCTAAATGCTGTTTTTATTAGGTTTGAATTATTATTTTTCATCTTTTATGTTAAGTCTGTTAGCTTTGTTTATTATTTCTTATTTATGTGTTGTTACTTTGTGCTGATTTTTCACAGCACTTTAAGGTTGAAGCCTCAGGAGGCGGGATCACCTTGAGATCACTTCTACTAGGACCACCCTCTGGCTATTCATTGAGTCAAGAGAGAATTTCAGTGGTGGATCATTCAACATTATAGAAGTCCTTTTGTGACTTTTGCTTTATTTTATACATCTCTGTTTTTCTTTGGTTTGTGTACTGGGACTCTTTGTATTGCCTTTTAGACAAATTATTGTTTTGCACTTTTGGGGCATTTTTGTTATATTTTTCATTTTTTGTAAAAAAAAATATGTCCATTTATAAATATTCTTTGTTTGGATTATTTTCTCAAGTCAGAGTTTTACAGTTTCTGTCTTCCTTGTAAGACAACTTTGTATAGTTTAAGACTTTTGAAGCTAATCTCCTATTTTGGGATCATTATAGGCTACAGCCTGCTGGAGGCTCCTATTTCACAAGCTGATCACATTTTGCTGTGGCTTTGGGTTTGCCAGACTTGTACATACCAGAATTTCCCCAAATTCCAATTTTCGTTTTAATGGAGTGATAAACTACTCAATGACACCTTGGCTTTCATTGCAATTTCTCTCATGAAAAGACTTACGCTTTTAAAGGCTATAATGGTCTGTTTGTCTACCTTTTTCTCATTATTATGATAGTAATACAGTATACAGTGCAATGTTGTTCAAATAATACTGTAGAAGGTGTAGCAACACAGTTTGTTTAAATATTGTTGTATATAGGCAGACTGTTTGTAAGTAATCGACAAAAGGTGGAACACATGGCTTAATCAAATTCAACTGCTGCAGAAATGCTGTCATTTGTTAATCTATTATGTGTACTTTGAAAACGGCCTTTTTGTATAACTGTAAATCACATACATTTTTTAGCTTTTGGTAGCTTAAACTTTTTTTTAAAAAAAATCTGGCAATTTACTGCTTACCTTTGTACCTTTGTACCGTTTCAGGTTATTCACTGAAATTTAAATTTAACAAAATAAAAAATTAATAAACAACATAATATTTATCTTGAGCATAAACAACACATTGTTCTTTCACGTACCGCCAGTATTTATGACACTTTCAGCTAAAGATTTTAAGGGAGAAGGAATCCTAAAGAACTGGAGCTTTAAAGCTTGTTGTCTAAATGAAGTAATCAATCTCAACTGGCTGCTCTGACAGTAGCAGATTTTCTAAAAGGTTCTCCCTAATTACTGAACTCACAGCAACTAAGACCAACAACTAAGCAGGGAAATCTAATTTGTGCCTCTTGTATTCACGTATAATTCATGACCATGCATGAGTCACCTGTAAACCCAAGGCTTTATCCAGATATCCAGCTGTATGAAAGAAATTGTGAAACCATAAGTTTCAATGTATTCTGAATAGCAGACATGCATCTTCAGAAAGCATGAATGGATTATTATACAGTAGGTACATGATACAAATACAGTGCTGTGATAAACTAATTATAGCTAGTGAAAAGTAATGGAAGCAGTGATTGCAAAACACAGCCTTTTAGGGATATTTGTTAAAAGATGTTACCGTATCAATAAATAGCATTGGAATGAGGATCATATTCCATATGTTTACATTAGTTAGAAAATGCAGCCATTTTGGGGGAATGTATTTACTTTCTAAAATGTAAAGTGATTTTAGTCAGGCAAATCATAGACACAGAGTAGAATAATTTAAGAAAAGAACTGTTTTTTTTCCTTTTTAATGATGATCTCATTAATTCCCAAAGATTCTTAAATTATTAATAGTATTCTGCTGCATGGTGGCATAGGGGATAATCCTTTTTTCTCATCCCCCTAGGAACCAGAATCCCCTTTCCAAGTGTATTCACCTGTTGGGTTTGATTGATTCTTTTACAAAATGCAATTTATTTTACAAAATTATGTTTTCACATTGTTTCCTGTTTTTGATATGTGTTGATATTGCAAAGTGAGTTTTTCATTTTTTACCTGGGACATTTTTCACAACATTTTGCTATTGTACTGTAGCAGTGCTACTGGGGAGTGAAAACTTCAACTCCCAGCAGTTCCTGCAGTGGCTCTGATTGGTTGTCTGCTGAGGTTGCAGGGGCTGCTGGGGACAAGGAGGTTGGCACAAGATTTAAAAGGAGGCCAGTTATACAGAGAAATAACAGTTTTTACTTGTTTCATGTCTGGAGTTAGCTGCCTGTTTGCCATCCCGTTTTCTGCCTTCGGATTATTGTTTTTGTCCTGGATCGTCGCCTGTTCGTTGTATGGACTATCTGGTGTCTTCCTGCCGCATGAGGACTGTATTAGGGATGGTTGTCGACCTTCGAAGAAATGAGCGCTCATGATCCCATCACACGCCATCATCAGGAAATACCGGTAGGACTGATCTTTACATTCACATACAGCGAGCTGATCTCTGAACTATCTACATCCATCATTTCATTACATCAGTTGCCGTTTTTTATGGACTTCATCATGTGTGGTTTTTGTTAGATGTTTGTTATTGTTGAATTTGTGTTTATTGTATAATCACTGGAAGGGAATTTGGGTGGGATCATTATAGTTTGCGTAGTTATACTTCGTTCATTAGTGTTTAATACATTCCTCAATTCCAGTTTTATTGCCATTTGCTTTTTGTTTCTGTGATGGAGTGTGTGTGAGTCAGGCCAAAGCTGGGTGCATTCCTAGGATCCCCACCGAAAAAATAATTAAATCACCGTCAAAGGTGGTAGGAATCTTAGCTGGGTTTTTTAGTCCACTACAGATTTTGGCGAGCCAGGTAGGAGCCAGGATTAATTTACACACCCTTCTAGTCCAATATCACTTTCACTTACACAGAAGTCATGTCTGTTGAAGTCGCAGTGCAGGGTGAGGTTCCTATGAGGGTCTGCTTTCAACGAGCCGCGACAGGTGGATGGTAAGCCCTACCGACATTAGTGACACCAGTCTTCCAGTGCACCTCATGCAAGCAGAGCCTCATAGGAACCTTAATGCATGTGACCCTGGGTGGCACCTACTCTGAAGGGGTTGTGAAGTCGGTAGATGAGTTGGTAAAGTTGGGGTCCCAAGTGGAAAAGGACTAGGCAGCCATTAGGGTTGGTGGGTCTTGTAAGGGCCCAACACCTCTTAGTGGTGCCCATACATGTGTGAGGGGTCACTGGAGAGGTGGTCGTAGATACAGTCAGCACTTACACCCTTATGAATTACAGCTTGTAGGAAAAGCTTAAGGTGCTTCCTGAGCAGTTAAGGGAAAGTGCAAAAGTAAAATTCTTTTTTGCAGATGGAAGGGCACACAGGGCAAAGGGCAAGGTTCCTATGAGTCCCTGCTTGCATGAAACGCAATGGGAGACAGAGGTATATGTCCTGGAAGATGACCACCTGTCAATGCCCTTATTATTTGGAATGGACTCACTAATGTCAGTTGGGCTTACCATCCATCTGTTGCCAGGAGGGTGAAGTCCATTGGTTTGGGAGGACACCTCAGAGCAATCTGGTTTGGCCTAAGTTGCATTATTACCTTGGCACTCTCTGTGGACGGACAAATTGGGTCAGAATGAGGTGGTGTTTCACCACATCCACATAGGTGACCAAGTCCCGGTTCAGCACCGAGCTTACAGAGTATCACCACTGAAAAGAGGAATAATCAAGGAGTGGGTCAACCAAATGTTGGCTGATGGGGTCATCGAGCCTTCAACCTCACTGTGGGCTAGCCCTGTGGTGCTCATTCAAAAGCCTGATGGGACCTACCAATTCTCTGTGGACTATTGGGAGTTGAACAAAAAGACCCTGAACAATGCATACCCCAGGACATCTTGGAGTCTTTGCATGGTGCAGCAATGTTCAGATCGTTAGATTTGAAATCCAGGTATTGGCAGGCGAGGATGGGGAAGAGTAGCATTGAGAAGACCGCCATCATCACCCTGGAGTGGAGGGGTTGTTCCAGTTTTGGGTGATGCCCTTTGGACTTAAAAACACAGGGGCATCATTGCAACGGCTAATGGAGCAGGTTCTCCGGGGGCTCATGGGGAAGACCTGCTTCGAAAATTGATGACATCATTGTGTTCTCCTCATCTGTCCAACAACATATAAAGGACCCTGACATCATCTTCCAGCGACTTCACAAGGCTCATCTTACACTCAACACTAAGAAGTGTAGACTCCTACAAAGCCAGCTTACCTTCCTCAGTCATGTGGTGTCAGCGGACGGGGTCCGGGAGAACCCAAAGAAAGTTAAACCCATCATGGACTACCCAGCACCCCAGGAAGTAAAAAGTCTCCAGCTCTTCCTGGGGATGGCTGGGTGGTTTCACAAGTTGCAAAGAGCTCTTTCTAGCAAGAAGTCTTTTTCTCTTCATTTTTGACAACTGATATCATTTTTAGCTAAGGAACTGGGCCATCTGGAAGTCTTCCAGTGTTGTGATGTTGCAAATGGGACTGCATGAAGATTTAAGCCACCAAGGTTGTATGATTCTCTGTATCTCTTTATACTTTCTGTTATTGGTGTTGATGCAAATCAATACATGTTTAAAGTGACAGCTTAAAGCCAGAGTCTCTGTCTGACTACTTCTAGCATTGCTGAAAGGTTTAGACTCTTCATTCCTTGTCTAAGTGAAGTACCTTAATGATACAATGCAACAAGCATTCAAGCCCTGTATTGAAGTAAAGGTTTGAAAGTAAAGATGGTCCCATTCAGTGAGCAGTGTTGCAAAGAGGTCCTGAGAGTGAAACACATAGGGTGCAGCATGGACAGTGATACAGGTAGACATTTCACATTACAAGTAGACATTTCTTCTTATTCCCCACTGAGTAAAGAGGGAAAAGGTTAGTTAGTACCGGTCATGTAAGGAGCATGTCATAGGTGATCTGATAATATAATAAAACAGGTAAAATGGAATGAATGATTAAACCAACATACTTTTACATATGGATCACACAAAGCGTGTAATTGTACATCATTCAGACTTGCTTTGGAGAGTTTCTTTTTTCACAGTACTGGTTTCAAAGGAGTGGTTTCATGTTACAATGGCTTTCAACAATAATTCAGTCAGATTTAGACCATTTACACGAGAAAGTCCTCCAATACTGTGAAGGCCCATCTATTCGTCCTTTCAAATCATTAATTAGGCCTTTTAGCCGAGGATCACATGGGGTGCAATAGAGGAATCAGCACTGTGTATGATGTTGGCCCACCGAAGGGCAAATTCAAATTAAAGAACACTCAGAGCCAAATATCTTAAAACATATTAGTTTTCCATCCACATCAAGGTTTAAATGATTTAAACAAAAATATGAAATACAATAGAAATAAAATGAAATACGGATTTCTAGAGAATTAATGAGATAAGAAATCTACACTTTTAAAAGAAAACACAAGCCCTCTTTTCAACCATTTAAATGTTTGCTGTGTAATATTTTCAATTATACAGTATGTTTTCCAGAAATACAGACTTTGTCTCATTCTAGCAAGCTATTGTATAATTAAACATGTAGCTCTGCATGCATTACTTCATTTTGTTCGATACTATTAAGGTAGTCACACACTTGCTCAACCTTTGCTTGAAATTAGCTAAAACTGTTAAGTCGCTCATTTATGTCTGTGTCTTAAATGGGAGCAGCTACACGGAATCAGAAAAAGACAACTAATTAATCTTTAAAGGAGCTCTCATTAATTCACAGGAATATGTCATGTTGTAATATCTTGAAAAAAAATCACTTTCATTATCATTATAAGCTTTTCCTAATCAAATACTGGAGGAGTATGCACTTCTCTCTTATGAGAAGTTAATATACACATCATATATTAATCTGTCTTTCATACGTGTACACACACTAACACATCATATGTTTCTTTTTTAAAGCCTGTCTCTGTGGCCTGGACTTCTTTGTATATTTTTAAATCTGCTTAATCTGTGTGAACTAAACTAGAATCTTAAAAAGACCTGAATCAGAAATCTTGGTTCAAAGGAGAATTTTTGTCTTGGTTGTAATTTATAAATAAATTGCTAAAAGTGAAAAAATATTACTGAGCAGACAAACTTTGTGTGAATTTGTTTAACTGCTGGTAACTGTGAACCAAACTGTCATCTATTGTGATCGATTATTTTTAGACCTTAGTAGGGGTGAGTGAAACAGACTTAATGACATAAAGAAAGGTATGCAAGGTAAAATTTTATTGAGAAATGTGATAAAGAAAATAAATGGTCATAGACCTCAGAAGGATATAGGTGTTTCAAATAAATGGAGAATTAGATGAGTAAATCAAATGTGTGGCTGTAAACTAAGATGCTTGAGGCGGCTGTAAAAGTTTTAAAACCGGACATCCTTGTATCACTCCTTTTGTATTGTGGATTGAGTTTCTAAACTATCAGCATCTGTGACTGCTCTCTTAATCTCATTTAGGGTAACTGGAGCTATTTTCTAAATAAAGTTTGGTTTCTTTAAACAAGAAAGGTATTCTGGGCTTTTTCGTCACCTCCTATCCATTATACAATTAAACTGAATTGGGTGTGACCCAAAAGCAAAATCCTTTAATCACTTCCTTAACCCCCTTGGGGTTTCACAGTCTCCATATTGACCTCCCTAGACATGTCCTGGCTCCCATATATGTGGAGAAAGAGAAAGAGACAAGGCAATCCCCATTATAGAGGTTCTCTAGGGAATGTGTTCTTGTAATGATCAGGTTGACACATTTTTCTAGTTTCTGTGAATTCAGATTGATAAGCAAATGAGATTTTCTTATTGTGCTTTTAATACAAATAAGAAATTCTAACAGGCTTGTTTTTCCTCACATAAATTGAATGTATACTTTGTCATCTCCTATATTCCAAAAATGTTCCATGCAACTTCTTTTTACAGATTGTTCTGTCCTTTGGCTTGATCTGTGTTGTTAGACGCATGCATGCTCAAGATAAAGTTAAACTACTGTGCAAAATTGAAGCAGTAAGTAATGTCTCTAACATCAATCAAAAATCTAGAGAATATACAGTATGTAGAATTATTTCTCTAAAAACTCTCATCAGACCTTTAATGATCTTACTCATCCTTGACTTCTGCACAATATATTCTTTTCCAGCAGTCTGGCAAGCAAAAGAATTCTGGTAAGTAGAATAAAAAAAAACAGCAATTACACTGCTTTATAAAGAGTAGCTCAAAAAGAAATTTGATGCATAGTGTATCTTTATTAGTTTCTTTTTTTCCACAACACCTACTGAATTTTGCATTCAGAGATAATGAAGTTCATCTTGACCCTGACTTTATGCATGGTAGAAATTACAAAGACAATTAAAATTGTAGATGTTATCATAAAAACTGAAACATAAAATTAAGGAGCAAAATGCTTAAAGCCTGTAATGATTTCATTTTTAATAATGTATGCAAATGAATGGGTATAACTCAATAAAAAAGACATAGCAGCAACAGAAGGTGCATGGAGAAGAACAAAGAAGCACACCCCTAAACTCAGTGTCATGTCCTACACAGTTAAATCTCTTCATTTTTGAACAGAGGACCTAATCCAAATCTTTAACATTCCTCATGGCATCTATAATTTTTCATTCAAATAATGATTCAGTAATTCATGATATTAAAAGGAAGGGCACTCGACAAGACAAGAAGCAGTTCAATGAAATAAAGTAGTTGAAGAGGAGAAACTTAACTTCTTTAATGAAAATATGGATGAGACATCTGAGGTAAATGAAATATTGGAACAGTTTAGCTGTTCACTAAAATATCAAGCTTGATAGACTCACTTGTAAAATGTTTTATGCTTTTATATTAGGTTAATTGGTGTCTCAGAACCGATCCTCTGTAAGTAAATGCAAGAATTTGAATTTTCCCAGCTGAAGACTCATCTCTTCTTCACTTCAGATGCTCCCGGGATAGGCTGTGGCTATTCATGGTTTTAGAATTGTGAAACATCCATGTATATTAAGCAATTTAAAACCTCACAGAGCAGGCTGACACTTGAGTAAAAACGGGTAGAGATCTACTCCTCAAAATGTTCTGTTAACTATGTGTATATTTAGTGCTATGCTACTGAATTTCAAGGCATGAGTTGTTGTGAGTGGTCCCCACTCTGCTCTTGAAAAAGACAGTCAATCAACTTATAAAAAAGAAATCACACTCTACTTCACATCTATAACCCCTTTGCTGCAATATATAAAACATATTAGACCTCTTTTGCAAAGTTAAATTCTAGGCAGCAGATCAAACTGATGATTTGGTTTTGAATTCATGTATGCTTTTTTTGACTGATTTGAAAAACATTTTTGATCAATTTTAAAGAGACTGCATTAACGTTAAGTTAAATATTTCACTGTTTGCCTGTGCCCAGTGTCTGGATAGAAATGAATGCAACATTTTGCTAAGTGAACTGTTTTTGAATGCTCTTTTTTGAGTATCCACTTTGAGACACTTGCTATGAAGTGAACATTAGCATAAGAAAAAATTAAACTAATGTAGAAATATGATGTAATGTAAAGGAAAAAAGGACATTATGAAAAACTCTTCGGAACTCCAAACAATTTCAATAAAAATGAGAGACATGTGATTAAAACTGTAGATCTAAGCATTCCTGCTTCACAATTCCTCAGTCATCAGTTCAAATCCTGGCCCAGCAGATTCTCCCTGTGTCCTTGTCAGTTTTCCTTTGGCACCCTAAAGACAAGTAGGTCAAGTTGATTGGCAGTGCGGGTGTGTGAATGAGTGTGTCCTGTGGTGGACTGGCACTGATTGCAGCCCACATGTCCAATGCTGCTCTCCATAAATTGAAATCGGAATTAGCACATCTGAAAATATTTCATTTTAAACATATAAAGAGAGTTCCAATAATAAATATTATTTTGAATAGCAACTTTACAAAAAAAATGCATAAATACAACACATACTCAATCCAACTATTTATACAGATTACACATTCCATTTGAATTTCCCTTAAAGGGCAGATTTTTTCTTATTACGTAATTTGACAGGAACAAACAATTTCTTCTCCAATAAGGATTTGATTTAATGACCTCAAATATTATTTAAGGTAGAATTTCATTGTTACGTTGGAAAAGTTATTTGTTTTCTAAAAAATTCTCCCACTTTATAATTCTATTTTGATTAAATTTCATTCAATTTTTAATCTTCCTTTTCTTTAAAAAAAGTTTAGAAATGTATTGTGTAAACTCAGTTTACTTGGCCTTTAACTGACACTCGTCTGAATTTCCATTTCACCACAGCACTGAGATGTACATATTGTGAGTGATCTTGTAAATACTGCTGATCCTGGACCTGTACTGCATCTTTTTGTTGTCAGTCCTATCATTGGCACTGCAGCAGACAACATATTCCTAAAGCTCCACAGGAACTATTCTGGACTTATTGTGATGCACATCCATCTGAGGTGGGTTTCCATGTCTTTGGTCACAAGTCACAAGTTTTCGTTGTTTTGTGATTTTAGCTCAAAACAAACTCTGTTCTGGGATAGTTTTTAAATTGTGGTGGCTGGTCCACTTTTGTTTTGCATTAATATGTTGATAATGGGTATACATTCATGATTCACTTTGGTGTGACTGCTCTCGAATGAAATGTTGGACTCAATGGCGATTTCATTGCCCCTAGAGTTAAGCACTGACATAACTGAACTGTCTGTTATAAGATCTTTAAACTGAATTATCCAGACTCAGATTTTGAATGTGTTTCCTGAAAACATATTACTCTTACTGTCACCAGACTTGGAGTCATACTCGATAGCAGTCTGTTCTGTGAACATCACATCTCAGTATCAGTCAGGACATCTACCTCATTCTACTTTCTTGGAGCATGGCTATAGCAAGTTTCACTTTTCTTCTAGTCCTCTAATTAGTAAATGCTGTAATGTCTTGTCTTTATCATCTTATAGACATACTGCAATTCTTGCTACAATGGTCTCTTTGTACAAAATTTAATCTAGGGTTTATAACAGGTTTAAACTGTTGATGGCAGAGTTTTGACTCAGAGGAAATGTAATAAATCATTCACTGCTCATTTGGCTCAAATACACTGATTTCTAATGTTCTGATTTCTGCTACTGACTTGTAAAACTGTTAATTCTAGTTAACAAGATTACCGGTCATTATTGCTGGCCCGATGGGAACCTTCCGGACATCAACTATTCTACTAATCCAAACAGTTACCATGTAAACCTCAATAAACCAATCTTTTCTTTTTTAACACAGCACCGTTAACAGCATTTATACAACAAACAATATTATAAATCAATACTGAATCTGCCTACCAATGCTGAAATAAAATAAACACACAAATATAAATACCAACAAAATGCAGCACTGACAGATGCCAGAGGACACTGGAAATAGACCTTACATATTTTACTTTTGCATACTTTTACATTTTACTTTTACATACTTTTAATAATACATAGTGAAAGAAGGTGTACAAATCAAACAGTTATCTTACACAAACTAAAAGGAAAGATGTGCTGTAATAGTTCAGACACAGACAATAGAAAATGAAATAATATCAAATTCTGGGCAAGTTTACAAAGCACTACAATCCTGTGTTTGACTACACTAAAGTTTTGCAAAGAGTCAGGACAAGAGTGGGTAACTCAGTTTATTGGCCTTTTTGTTAGGCTAGATGTGTAATGTTTCAGCCAGGGTGTGTACCTTGGCTGATATCTATTTTCCTTTTGTGCATCTTTGTTTTTGTATTATTTTTTCAGGTATTTATGCTATTTATGCATATTTCTTAGTATTTTTCTATTTATTTATTGCATATTCTCTACTGTATGCATGATGTGTTCACAGGAACTGCTCGTGTTTTGTGGGTGGAACCCAAGAGGAGGGGCCTCCTTGACATCATGACTGAAGGACCGCCCCCCCCCCAGCCCATATATACAGTATTCCCTCGCTACTTCGCGGTTCACTTTTCGCAGATTCACGACTTCGCGGGTTTTTAAATACAAGTGATTGCCCGCCTATCGCGGAAGTTATGTTCCAGACCCATCAGCAACAGGAGAAAATCCGCGATATAGAAAGACCATATAAATAAACATTTTTATAGTTTAAGCCTTAAAATACCCATCCCACATGCTTCAAACACATGTAAACTTATAAAACACACTTTGTTAACACATATGATATGTGGATGTCGGGCTAAGGATATGAGTAACATCTCACTATTATAAAACATTTTAACTTCACGCAAGACAAGACAGTGAGACAGAAAAATAGGTGATGTACACCTAAAAGCCTGATTGTACAGGCTTTTAAATTAGTGACACGCAGAGCGACAAGCAGCACAAAGTCCACTTCTCCTTAGCGTTCATTCAGCTCCCCACCTCCTTGACAATGCGAAGTGCGTTCAGCCCTCACAACCCCCCCCCCCCCCCCCGCCCCACATTCCTCCTCCTCCTTCCGAACGCGCAGAGCGACAAGCAGGCATTTTGGCAGAAGCAGCAAAAAGTCTATTTCTGCTCAGCGTGAGTTCAGCTGCCCCCCTTCACAAAGAGAGTGCAGACACATTGACGTCTGATCGCTGCGTGCAGTGTGCAGTGTTGGTCTGCGGTGTTTAAGAGTGTAGAAAGTGTTTAAGAGCATAGGAAGTGTTTATAAGAGTGTGGGAAAGGTTAACAAGAGAGTGAGAAAGGTTTATAAGAGTGTGGGAAGGGTTTATAAAGCCTTAAAATATGTATAAATAATAAAATAAATATAGGTCGCTACTTCGCGGATTTTCACCTATCGCGGGGGGCTCTGGAACGTAACCCCCGCGATAGATGAGGGATTACTGTACCTGTATTGTGAGATTGGGGAGCGAATCCTTCAGTTGTTCATTAACATTTGGAAAGAGTGTATTTTGCAAGTACTGATTTTCTGGTTTCTGTATTTTGTTTTGGGATTATGGATTAGGAATTGTTTGCTGTGGCCTTTTTTGCTTTATTATTAATTTTACTACCATTTTTGTAATTCTTTCTAATAAATTCCTTTGGTAAAAGATTTTTTGTGGACTTGTTTCTCAAGCCAAAGGTTTATATATTTTTTTTCTTTCCTTTGCAAAACATTTTGATATATTTTAGGAGATTAAAAGATGTATTGAAACCAGATTGTCTTTGGGGCCTATGCGGGAGTGAGACCTATCTTCAGGCAGGCCAGAAAAGACTCTAGCCTGATTTTGTGGGTCATTTAGAGGCCTCACACCCTTTTACTATTTTTTTTGTGCACTTAGTCTTAACAAGATGTCATCACTGGATTTGGGAATGCAGCAGCCCTCTTCTGCTGGTGGATGAATGACTATTCCTGTTATCAGAATCAGAATTCACTTTATTGGCCAGATTACATAAATGTGTACTACGAATTTGTCTTGATAGTATTGTTTTAACATACAAGGACAAATCAGAATACAAAAGCTAAATATAAAAAGATAAAATACAAAATATGATGTAGTATATAAGATACAAGGAGAATACAAAAAATAAAGAGATAAAATAGGATTAAAATGTCCAGGTAGTGTAGTGCACAGGTATACTGCACATAGATGTTGAGTAAAGGCTCAGATCTGATTAGTTAGAATAAATGCACATGGAAAAAAAAATCCAAATCCCTGTGGGACATCCTGAGGGTTCGCAGGATCCCCTCGAGGTTGCTGGATAACATGGCCGGCCTGTACACTGGTACTGTGAGTGCTGTGCAGAGTGGAGGTAGGACCTGTGCATTTTTCCTAGTTGATTCTGAGGTTCGTCAGGGGTGTGTTCTTGCTCCTACTCTGTTCAATGCTTGTATGGACTGGTTGTTGGGCAAGGTCATGGGGTCCAGCGGCTGTGGGGCATCTGTTGGTGAAGAAAGATTCACGGATCTTGACTTTGCTGACGATGTTGTGATCTTCGCGGCATCAATGGAGGCTCTGATCGGGGAGCTCGAGAGACTGAGCGAGAAGTCTGAGTGTCCTGGATAAAAACCAAGATCCAGGCCTTTAATGACCTCTTGAGCACAGCCATCAGCAGTGCGTCTGTTTGCAGAGAGAGTGTCGACCTTGTCGAGAGGTTTACTTACCTTGGCAGTGACATTCATGTCTCTGGTGACTCTTCCTACGAAGTCAGTAGATGGATTGGGCGAGCATGGGGGGTCATGAGGTCTCAGAAATGGGGTGTGTGGCGCTCCTGATATCTATGCAAAAGGACGAAGGTCCAAGTCTTTAGAGTCCTGGTGCTTCCTGTCTTGCTATATGGTTGTGAGACATGGACGCTATCCAGTAACCTGAGACAAAGAATGGACTGCTTTGGTACTGTGTCTCTCTGGAAAATCCTTGGGTACCGTTGGTTTGACCTGCATTGTGAGGGAGCATCAGTTACGGCACTTCAGCCATGTGGCGCATTTCCCAGAGGGTGAATCTCATTGTTGGGGACCTGAGCAGCTGGACCAGGCCAAGGGGTCGTCCACGTAACACCTGGCTGCATCAGATAGAGGGTCACTTCCGGAGGGTGGGACTGGACCACATGTCTGCCTGGGGGGTTGCCAACCAGGATCCCAAGTTGTTTCATTGTGTAGTGGGTGCGGCAACGCACTGTACTTGTGCATGCTCCCCAACTTGACTTGAAAAAAAAAAGTAAAGATCCTCTTCCTGGTTCCCTTTATATCTGGAGTGGTGAAAGAGGCAGAGCTAGTGAAGAGTCAGATGTCTTCTTCCAGGTCTCTGTCTTTCTTTCTATGGGAAAGGAAGACAGAGAAGGAGCTCTGTAACTTCCATATCTTCCCCCAGTATCTATTCAAATCCTTCCCCATAAAAGACACACTGTGACTGAACATTGGACCATTTATTAGTTTGAGTTACACTCTTGAGTTGTCCTATGGTTAAATTGTCATGTAAAAATATTGATTTTGTGATAGAACCAGCGTGCCAGCAAGTCCCAAACCCCAACACGATCACCCAATACAGTACTATGTTCAAATAAAGGATGGCTTATTAACGACAATACCTCCACAAAGTAACAAAGCACAGTCTTCTGTTTTCACAATCACCTCTCTTCTTTCAACTGCACTGCCCTCCTCCAGTTGAGTGGTGCTCTCCTTCCTTCCAGCTCCGACTCACCTGGACAAGGGAGTATGGTCCCTTTTATTGCAGACCTTGGAGTACTTCCAGTACCTGGCGTGCTGTACAATGGAAGTACTTCCAGGTCATATGGAAGTCCAAAATAGTAGGGAGCACATCTCCCTGCAGCACCCTCTTGCGGCACCCACGGACCCCAGCAGTGCTGCTCTGCAAACATGCATGCCCTACTGGTTTAGAACTAGGCACCAAAATCCAGGGCTACTACCATCTAGTGTCCAGGGGGAATAAAGAGTCCCCAGCAACATCTACTTCTGATGGGATGTCCATCCATCCACTCTGGCTGTATCTTCTGATTCTGGAACCTTTCTCTTCCCTGGCCAGAATGCTTGTCTGCCTGCTAGGAGCCTCCCTTCCGGGCAAGGAACCAACCCTCTCCTGGTTGGGATCCCCGTCCAACCAATGTGGCACATACAATACATATGATGGAACTTTATATTATGACTTTCAAATCTGCAAGAAACAACACTAGACAGGGTGGGCCAAAAGGAACCACCTATGCAAAAAGAACTACTTTAGAAGTGGCAATTAACAATTAAATTTTTTGGAATTTGGGGGAAAAAAACAGAAAAAAGCATATGATGACAAAAAAGAATGTGCAAGCTACATACAAATAGCAATCACACATAAAATTCAAATCCTTTATAAGTAGTATCCAGGACTTGTAAGGCATTTGCATTAATCAATGCATCATTGCACTGGTCAACTAATATTCAGTCACAATTTTAAACAATTACAATTTTCCATGTTTAAGATATTAAATATTTTTAGTTACAACAAAATAACTATAAAATCTTCAAATATGCAATAATTTAAGTCTACCATAAATCATTCTAGCAGTTGTTAATAAAAAATGTGTTGCTTGCTAATATATATTACACCGACATGTATGCATGGTTTTCAGGAGATTAAAACACATGTTCTGGCACATTTAAACCAAAAGCATAATTTGAAGCTGTCCGTGATCCCTGTCATGTCTGTCAGTTTCAATGTCATGGGAGTTCTAATGAGACTATGTGACCTGGAGAACATATTTAAAATATGCTTGCTTGGAACTGCTGTAAGAATAAGGGCTGTTGACCTCGATAAGAGACTTTCATGAGTGGCTTGGGTAAGTAAAACTAATTATGTGGCCTCAGGCAAAGAGTCAGTAGAGTTTAAATGTTTATTAATGGGTACATGGAGTAAAAGTAAAATATGGATCATTTAGAAACAAGTCTTTAAAATGTAAACATATCAGAGTGTAATAAATGCTGAAATTATTGTGTATACACAAATGTAGGTGTATTTATTAAATAATTGTGGGGTCAACTTCAAAGAACAAACTCAACTTGCTCAAAAGTGGTAAAAAGTTCATTAAATTTTATTATCAGCCTTAAATGAAGACAACAACCCCTTAATGATTTTTAATGCTCTGTCTAGAGGTGAACATGACCTTCTTTAACCACTGAAAAATGTCTCGTGAATACAAAAAGAGCTAACTGGAGTAATAGTACACCAACTACATGATTGTTTAAATGTCAAAGTCCTTCTACTTAGTAGCTTCTCTGTATAGAATTTTTTCTTTTATTTTTATTTCTACTAAGAACAAATTGCTTGTCCACCTGATGATGTGGCACAGGTTCCTGTGTCTATTGGTTACAGGGACACTCAGCTGGAGCAGGCATGCCACAGTCAGATTGTTTAGAGCAACTGGGATCTTGCAAAGCACATTCAATTTTCATTTGCAGAGCAATTGTACTTATTCTACCACTGCAATATGAACTTGCATATTAATATTCTGTCCTGACTGTGTTAATTTTCATTAAGTCAGATGGCTAAACAGTAACCTCTATGATGAAAACATTTAACTTGTACACTCCTCTTGTTGCTTTTGTTTTCTGCTTTCTGTAGATACATACAATACACTAAAATTGTTAATAACTACTGTGTACATAACAGATTGCAAATAATATTTTAAACATATACAATATTGTACCAAACAAATCACCTAAATGCATCTTTCTTGTTGTGTCTTTATCAGAGCTTCAAATAATTAACAATCCAATGACTGTTATGAAAATTTATTTTCTAGAATCTCCTTAACTTTTTTGGGAATCTTTGATATCAGGGATTATTTCAAGATAATACCCTCTGAGTTTAAGTATATTTTGTTTTTATTAAATTTTACATTGCCACAATGCCAGTTTGTGTCTAGTTATGGGTACCACTATCTTGATGGCTCTATTGTCAGCATGAGACTTCTCGTTGATAGGGGGCATGGTCCTGGAAGTTGCACCATCAGCATGAGAGCTCATTCTGTATGCAAGACTGTTTGAGGACAGAGCTGAGTTTATTGATGCTTCAAACTGAATTACAGCTTAAGACTTCTGTGAATGTTATTATTAGGATTCTGCCTTGTGTTTTTGTTTTAGCATTTGATTCTTAATCCTCCTGGTTTTGACTTTGTTTTCGGTTAACTTCAGATCATCTCCTGATCCTTTTTTCCTAATTTTTTACTATTTTTTGTAATTGTAGCAGGGAAGCTTGGGTTTAAAAAGCCAGGTTGGCTTGCATATGCTGTGACCCAGCTAAACTGCTAGCTGTTTTCTGGAATATAATGGAAAAGTTTTTTTTTATTATTTTTTCTCTCTCTCACTACTTCCCTCTGGAGCAGTACAATATTGATGCTATTGTTGATGTCATTTTGCAAATAAGTTTTTTAATGAGCTCCACCATTTTATATACTGTATTTTTTGTTTGAGTGCTGCCATTTTGGGTTTCTGGTTTACAATATACCACAATTTTGAGTATCTGGTTGCTATGACATTACGTGGTCCTTGACATTATTTTGGCTACATTCTCTGTATTTAAAATACGCTACTGTGGCTGTCCGTTTGTCTGTCTAGGATTTTAAATCACCTGTAGCTTGCAAAACGTTTGACCTATTGACCTGAAATGTGGTACACATATACTACGTGACATCTAGTAATCGCTTTCGGGGTGATGATTAACCTCCAAGATTATTCCTCTTTTTATTTTTATTTTATGTTATTGTAGAATCAGCTCTCAGCAGTGGCCAGCAGGGCGCCGTGCGGCACATGCGTATGGGCATCGTTCTCATCCCTACCACCTTTGCCATCACTTCCTCTACCTCTTCATATCTTAAATGATTATTGAGGCAGATTGAAGACTTAAGTGCCAGCTTAAGTGAAAAATGAAAGAAAACATACTAAGGAATTGCATCTCAAACACTGACTTAATCAGTTTTAAAAAGAAAAGATCCTGACAAAAGAAGAGAAGAAGCGGGCCGCTAGGGTGGAGAAAAGAAGAGCTGCTCAGGAAGCAGCAATCGCATCAACCTCTGAGCAAACACATGCTAGACGTACAGAGAAAGAGGATGAAAACTAGGAATGCTCAAGTCAAGTGGATTCACTGCACGTTATCATGCAGTACGTGGTTACTGGTATAAAATAACTGCATATTTAAAGTGGCACCAGAACTTTGTGTAAATAAAGGGAAGACTTAGTGGCATTTCTTGTTACGACTTTGCAATGTTTAATGTTGCACTAGTTGAGCTTATAGTGTACAGAAGATTACTTTGATTGACAGTCCTTCTTGGAGGCCTTTAAAAACTTAAGAGTTTTTCAACTGATCTCTGCCACTCTATCTGATGATTAATTCTTACATGAAATCTTACATGAATTTATGTGCTGTAAAGTATAAAATGACAAAAAAAGGACCAGAAAATGAACAATGTTGATGATCTGAGACAAAAGAGCAGAGTTCAGACAGTTTGTTACACCCATGTCACATTGGACAGCTATTCCAGCAATCTTCAACCAGATGAAAACCAGATGCTCAATGCATCAAATATAGCAAAGAGGAATAAGGAAATTGGATCTTTGGAACCTTGAAAACAGAAGAGAAGCTCTTTCTTTTGTCTAATGTGTTACATACTAAAACATAATGGAAAAAAGATATAAATTGGACAGACTGTGGTTCAAATGTACCTGTTAGCCCTTCAGACAGCGCTGGCTCCATCAGAGGGTCTCACAAACAGAAGAGAGGATTTACCTGTCTGATGTTTTGTGTTTTATTCACCATAACAAAATGGGAAAGAAGGAAGCCGAGATTGCTGCTGAACTTGTCTCAGCTCTTAATCCATTGTACCGGCTCCATCAGGCGGCACGCTATTGTAAAAAAGGCGCGAGTACAACTGAGTAGAAAGATTAAATGTGTACATGGGCTGCGATTTTCAGTCATGTAAAATTGACATATGTGCAGTAATGAGATCAGAGACTGTGGTCAGTACATTTGAACTGCCCTTACAAGCAAAAAGTTGAGTAATGTGACACTGGCTTTACCAATAAAGGCCCAAACAATAATCACCAAAACCCAATACAGGAAACAAAATTATAGGCAAAATGTACCAAAAGACAAAAGAAGTCAAAAAAACAAAACAAAATGAGCAACAAGGATCTTTAATCATTAAAGAAAACTTGAGAAATAATTTGTTTTAATATTCCAAAAATGGTTTAAAAGCACATTTTAAGAGGTGGTGAGGATTCCATATGACATGTGACACCCCATGAGTCATGTGATTGACATGGACCATGGGAACTGTACCAGTAGGTCTACACTTTTGTCTAAAATATGGTGATACTTGCTGAAAATAATAGCAATGTGATAAAATTTGTTTACAATCCTATTTTTTGTAAAAATTGATCTATTTGTACGGAATGATTACAATAAAATTAAAAAAAAAACAATGTGATAAAATCAAAACTATTTCAAAAATACAAAAACAAAATATACAGATATTGAAAAATGAATATGAAGATGATTATGACAGAAAAATCACTGACAATAAAGAATTACATAGAAAAGGTACCTTTCCTTCATACAGTAGTATAATATGATATACAACTACATCTTGGGGGTCTTCTGCATGCAAAATTCACACTTTTTTGTGCTTCCCAGAATTCAATTCAAGTACAAAGGTAAGCAATCAGCCAGCTGATGTAATTGTAGTGCTACAAGAGTCTTACATTTTTGATCTGTTTCAAATGCTCCTTCACTGAAATCACCTTTAATGATTCATATGAAACAAAATGTGCCAAAACATTAATCTTAAAATTGTTAAGAATTATACCTGAGAATGGAAAAGAATTAACCAAAACAAGTCACCAATTCAAACTGTATTAACATTTTTGTATTTTAGACAGTGTGTCTGTCTGTGGAGAGAGTGTTGACCTTGTCGAACTGGTTTAATTAACTCGGCAGTGACATTCGTGTCTCTGGTGACTCTTCCTATGAAGTCAATAGACGGATTGGGAGATCATGGGGTGTCATGAGGTTGCTGGAAAGCGGTGTGCGGCGCTCCCAATGCCTATGCAAAAGGACGAAGGTCCAAGTCTTCAGAGTCCTGGTTCTTCCTGTCTTGCTATATGGTTGCGAAACATGGACACTATCCAGTGACCTGAGACAAAGACTGGACTTCTTTGGTACTGTGTGTCTCCGGAGAATCCTTGGGTACCACTGGTTTGACTTTGTGTGGAATGAGCGCTTGCTCGTGGAGTCCCAAATGAGGCAAATTACCTGCATTGTGAGGGAGCGTTAGTTATGGCACTACAGCCATGTGACACGATTCCCCAAGGGTTATCCAGCTCGCAGGATCCTCATTGTTAAGAACCAGAGTAGCTGGACCAGGGAAGGGGACTCCATGTAATACCTGGCTGTGGTAGATAGAGGGTGGGACCGGACTGTGTGTCTGCCTGAGGGGCTGCCAACCAGGATCCCGAGCTGTTTCGTTGTGTGGTGGGTGCAGCAACACGCTGTACCAGTGCATGTTCCCCAACATGACCTGACCTGATCTGACCCATATTTAGAAAAGATTCAACTATAGAAGCACAGAAGCTTTGCTCCATTCATCTTTGATAGGCAAAGGACAAGATTTCATGACACACAGTGGACATAGTGATCATCCAAAAACAGAATACAAATTTGCTTCTGTGGGACATCAAGCACTATGGAAGAAAAAATAAAAAATGAGAAATACCTAACATAAAATTCCAAAGATAAAATAAAAAGACCAAAGGGAAACTATAGCATACAGTAAGTTCATGATATTACTATCCAAAATTGCTTTCCACTTTAACTTTAAATAACGGATTCCTTCCACTCCTGCCAAGTGTAGACTCACTTCAGGACATAAACAAAGGACTTTCCACTTCTTAGCTCTCCATGGAGTACAAATTGAGCATCCAGTCTGCTGGGCTGAAGTCATGGTCTTATAACAGCACTTGTTGTGAGATGAGTATAAGATAGCTGTGTGTGGGAGCCTCTGGCAGTACTCTTAAGACATTACATCTAAAACTACAAAATAAACTTTTCTCTAGGAAGTAATCAAATTTGCTTTATAAAGGACACATTTTCAAATAGGTGTGAATGAGGCAGAACACCGCTGACAGCTGAAAGCAACTGGCCTGTGAAGTCTTTTCTCTTTACATCATCAAAAGCTGCCTGCATTATAAAGGAAGAAGACTTGTATAAAAAAGAACCAACAAGCAAAATGGCTGTAAGTAGAAGATCTACACAGAAACATGCTGGGGGGATTTGTAACAAAAAGCCTGCTTTATCAAGCTTACCGAAGCAGGTATGAGCTGCAACTACAGAAGTGAAATAATTATGATAAATAAAAATAATGAAACTCACACAATGAATAGAATAATTACCTAAAATGAACAGGCAGGTGAACAATTCACTGCCAGAAATGCAAATAGATGTGTAACTAAGTTCTCAGTTTAAAGTAGTTGAGAATCTATTTATCTTCAAATGTGAAGGTTAGGAGTAATGTATTCAACCCAGCTTTAACTGACAACACTACTATAAAAAATAGAAAGTGAAATGTATTATTGACTAATTTATACAAAACATAGTTATGAATCCACATTTTTGTCATGTATCCATTAGGGCTCCTCCTCTGGCTGGGGTTCAGATTCATGTTTTGTGTCTCTTTTGTTCATTTGTATTCTTTTATTTATGTTTATTATGTACATCATTCTTTAATTTGATTTATCCGTTGTGCCTGCAGGGGGTGCACCACCTCCCCAAACCCAACACAGACAGACACAGACACAAGCTCTGCACAAACAAAGACTTTTATTCTGCTGGGAGAAACGCTTCCCATTAGTGTTTCCCACAGACCAAAGCACAGCACAACAATAAAGCACAGTCACAAAGCAGGACACCCTGTAGCGCTTTGTCTTTTTCTTTCTCTCTTGTTCTTCTTCTCTCCGCCTCCACTCCTCTTCCAGTAAGCTTTGTCCTCTCCCTCTCGACTCTGGCACCTGGAACAGTGGCAGCTGGCTCCTTTTATGTTGCACCCGGAAGCACTTCCTGTGGCTTGTTAGCATGGTCTGGAAGCACTTCCAGGTGAGGTGGACGCCCAATAAGGTAGAGTACTGCAGCCCTTGCAGCACCCCCTGGTAGCAATCACAGAACCCAACAAGGCTGTACCAAACTCCAACTCCCATGGGGCCCTGAAGGAACTTCTCTCTGCACTATAAATCCAGAGGGCCTTCCACAGTTCCTGGTGGTTCATTTCGAATGTGCCAGATAGGGAATCCATTCCCTGGCTCCTGCTTACTGGGAGCCCAGGATTCCCGGATGTTTCCCATTCCCGGGAATGAAACGGCTGGAATTCTTGGCTGAACGGGAACGGCCAAGCTCGCATATATAGCGTGTAAAAGTGTAAAAATCGATCAAGAAATAACAGAGTTACTGCATAGTTGAAAATAATTAAGGTGGCGCCATTTCTGCAGCTTGCACTTCATCAGACAACAGCTTTGAACAGCAACTTGAAATTGCAATGCATCAGTCTGTTGCATCCGCAACAGTGCCAAGAAACTTGCCATCACAGAATGATGACAAGAAACTGGATGCTTCAGTAAAAGCTGAAACGGTGGTGTTTCAGAGCTACGGCAAGCGCGGGCGTTGTTTAGAACAAGTGTATCAGTATCTGATGACTGTGCCGCCTACTTCAATGGAGGCAGAGCTTGCTTTCTCAGCGGCTGGCGTACTCTGCACGAAGGTGCGCTCTCACCTGGACGGCCGCACGCTCGGCACGTTGTTCTTTCTACGCTCTTATTACCACAACTAACTAGATACATGTACTTATAATACAGCATGAACTACTTGTAGTTAAGGTTAGTCTTTTATTGGTGTCAACATATTGCAGTAGTTTTATTAAAAATAAGTGTCGCTCGCTCTAAAACCGTTCACATGTGAGATTCCCGTGCACTGTGTCATTCCCGGGAGCCCCGGATTCCCGGGAATGACATGCGGGATTCCCGAATTCCCAGGAATGGATAAACCCGTCCAGGAATGGATTCCCTAGTTCCAGGGAGTGGTGATTTTACTTCTGCCTTTTTTCGTGTTTCTTTGATTTATTGGATTTTCTGGATTTTTGAATCGGTGCTCTGTTTTTAAATGCTCTGTTTTGAGACTTTGCTTGCTTGAGATTGCCTTATTCCTTTAAGGAATTGCTTCATGTTTTTGCACTCAATGGTCCTTCATGCTATGATTAAGCATTTCAATTAAGAATAAAACTCTTATTTTGTAAAGATTTAGTACTTACCATTATTACTAGTCGGGGTTTGACGATGATATTGCCGTCTAGTTGGCATATTTGAAAGTGCTTTGGGACTCCTAGACAATTTTCAAGCAAATATTTATGGTTGCTGCACTTGGTGCGACCAGAAGCAGAATCATTTTGCTCTGTGTCTTGTTACACTTTGTTTTCTCTTAAATGTTTTTTTATTTTATTCTAATCTTTTGTTGGAGTTAGCTTTGATTTTTACAATGTTGCAGAGAAGTCTTTGAATTCATAATGTTTTATGTTATCTTTGTTATTTGGATTTCTTTTCTTCTAACCTGATGTCTTCATTCTACTAAATCAGCCTGAATGAATTACAGCACATAGAGCAGTGAACTCCTTTTTCAGTGGAACCTTTTTTCCATCATTCAATTTCTCAGAAAATCTGGCCACAATGTTTTATTCAGTAGCTTGATCTAATAATCAGGTAATCAGAAAAGGGAAAAAGAGGAGGTAACTGAGAAAGACTGAAAAACTGTAGGGGAGCACAACCTCTTTTACCGACTTTTATACTAAGAAATGTTCAATCTCTATAGAATAACCTGGACTGTGTGTAAAGAATCCTGTGCTGATATTGATGAACTGACAAACACCCTAGGCAGTTACATACAATTGTGTGAGAACACCATAATCCCAGTTAAATCAGGCTAAATATATAACAACAACAAACTGTCCACTACCTCAGATTGTAAAAAGTGCTGAGCATAAGAAAAAGTGCATTTCAGTATGGAACTGTAACTGAACCCTAACCTTAACCCTAATTCTAATCAAATGAGCAAACCTGCAGTATTTTAGAAAAAGAACAGAAAACTGCCAACCTGGTTCCATTGTGCAATGCTATGAAGATGATGGCTGGCATTCACAGTAAAAACAATACTCATGTAGATTTGGCAAGGGTTAAACATGACTATCAGCTGGGCTTAGAAATTCAATTAATTCTATTTCAGGATTGAAATACAGAGTTTTGCTTCAGGAAGTATTCAACAAAGGGTCAGACTAAAGACTGGAGCTAGGAGTCAGCCCATCTATGATAAAAAATCTTGTCAAAAGGGTCCGACAGCAAACTCAAATTAATGAAAGTGTGGCCCAAGCAAAATAAGTGGATGTCTGCTTGAGTCCTGTTTAGAACATCTCTGCTTAATATTCCAGTTCATATTTCAAATGTCCCTGTATTTATAATGGGTATCCAAGAAAGCATATTATCCAAAACCCTTAAATGGCCTTAACTTCTCATATAATAATGTCCTTAGATAAGCTGATTAAGACAGACCTGCTAAGCCAAATTCAGGCTCTTATTAACACAGAGCAAAGAGGGGAGTGGACTGGAGTCACAGCTTTTTTGAGCATCTAGATGGCTCAACAACTCACACAAGATTAGAGTTTATTGACTTTTTTCTTCTGCTTTTAATATGATACAGCCTTTTATTTTAGTTGATAAACTGCCTTACAAATTTGCTACAGACCCTGACACTGTGGGCTGGATTCTGAACTGTTTAACTACTGGAGCACAAAGACTGAGTGTTGAGAGCTGTTTTTCTGATAACCTCATATTGTAGACTGGATCACCCCGAGGTTTCTGCCTGTCCTCTCTTCTGTTTATTTTACATATAAATGACTGCTGGAGTTCACATAAGGACAAGGCATATCTTACGATCTTACGATCTGCAGATGACTGCTTCGTTGTGGGTCTTTTACAAGATAAGGAAGACAGTCATGGCCCTGTTGTTGATGATTTTGTTCAATGGTGCCATTGTTTCTTTTTACAGCTTAGTATCTCTAAGACCAAGAATATAGCTGTAGACCTTAGATGTTTTAAATCTCCACCTCTCTGAACAATAATAGAAGAAGAAACTGGAGATTCGGTGTAGCTATACAAATATTTTTGGAAATCATTAATAACGCTTACCTTTCATTGCAATGCAGAACAAAGAAGAGACAACATGACTGTTATTTCTAAGGAATACACAAAACTATAATGATACTTTTTTATAAGTTTTTTGTTAAATATGTTATTTTTGCTTTTATATTTTGGTTTGGGTATCTTAGCGTAAAAAACAAAAACTGGCTGAAATGAGTAGCAAAGTTATGGGTTTTCTGCAGCCTATTATTCACTGCTCTGTATCAAAACAATTCAATTATATCCGACTAGTCATTTAGCCCGTTACAATAACGGGCGTTAGAACAGTAGTGCATAAACATTAGTAGGAACAGTCTATATTAAATGGCAAGGGACTTTGACCTCATTCTTTTTGTTGGTTGTATTTTTCTTTCTTTCAGCCTGTCTTTTGTTGATGTTTACTTGCTGAGCTGACCATTCTTCGTGGGCTGCCACCGTGTATTTTGTGTCTTTAATTTTCTGTGACAGTAATACTGTCTTGTACGGCTCTATTCAATAAGGGCGCGCACAAAAAGGTGAGCTTCAAAAGGGCGACCTCAATTGAGTGCGGCGAATAAAGGCGTTCATAGATAATTTAGTTCAAATGGCTCTGGAATATGTGAAGAGCAACAAAGGTGCAGGTCTTTATTTACGCGCGCCTTTATTCGCTGCGCCCAATTGAGATCGCCCTTTTGAGGCTCGCCTTTTTGTGCGCGTCCTTATTGAAGGATACCATCTTGTACATCCGCTGGCTTGTACGTCCATAATATACCTTTAATTTTCTCTTTCAGTAATACAGGTGTGCGCGTTGGTAATATGCCTTTAATATCCTCTGACAGTAATACTGGCTTGTATGTGGCTGTAATATGCGTCACTGTATTGTGTTGTACACTTAATTTCCTCTCGCAGTAATACTGGTTTGTATTTCCGTAAAACGCCTCTAACTTTCTCTGACAGTAATATCGCGCATCGCACCGTGCCCCGTGCATGCGCACTTCACCAGAAGACACCCACACACGGACACCTGGACGCACACAGGGATTTTATATATATAGATAACATCCATGGTTTCCAAAGTTTCATTTGTTGCCATCAGGTTGCAGATTTAGCCTCTCAAGGGTGAAGAGCAAAAGATTTTTTTTTTTGTTCACAGAGTTATAAACATTTTGAACTCTAGTAGTTGTTGGGATCTTGCTGAGTTTTGTTAGCACTGTGTACTTTAGGATTAAATATTCTTATTGGTTGAAATCTAATGAGTGTGTTTACTGAATGTAACAATGGCTTTCATATGTTGACAGATTTTATTTTGTTGTTTTCTGTATAACCGTGTCCTATGTTTAGTACTCCCCTTGGTGGTATAATAAAAGTCTACCTACCTGCCTACCCACCTTATAAATGTCAAGCTTTGCATGGAAAAATGTTAAGTGTGAAACTGTAGTGGTAAGCATGACTGATAAGACTCTAAAATGAAGGAGACTACAGCACATAATTAGTAGACAGAAAAGGATAAAGAGACGATTAATGGATAAATATCATCGTGAGGATCATTTAGATCATTAGTGGACTTGTTCTAATAACACATTTAAATTCCAGGGTTAAAAGAATCTGAATACCCCCATAAATCTTTGTGGACTCTACCTTGTTAAGTCACTTAAAGCATACTGCGGTTATTAAATGTATTGATTTCCACAATTTAACATGGATCCAGCAGCTGCACTGCCCACCAGTTCTTTAGTTAGTTAGTTGCTAAACTGGTGATGTATAGTTGATTCTGTCAACCCAGTACAATAAAGTATTTAGTGATAAAGAAACCAATTGTCAGACAAGGGAATGTACCTATGTACCAGCTGTGTTATTTTAACTATGTTATTAATATTTTTAAAGTTACACAAATCATTTTTCAAATCTATTTTCAATAATAATAATAACATTGATGGCAGCACGGTGGTGCAGTGGTAGCGCTGCTGCCTCACAGTTAGGAGACCCAGGTTTGCTTCCTGGGTCCTCCCTGCATGGAGTTTGCATGTTCTCCCCGTGTCTGCGTGGGTTTCCTCCCACAATCCAAAGACATGCAGGTTAGGTGCATTGGCAATCCTAAATTGTCCCTAGTGTGTGTTTGGTGTGTGTGTGTGTGTGCCCTGCGGTGGGCTGGCACCCTGCCCGTGGATTGTTTCCTGCCTTGCGCCCTGTGTTGGCAGGGATTGGCTCCAGCAGACCCCCATGTTTGTAGTTGAGATATAGCGGGTTGGATAATAACATTGAAGTATTTATCTTCTATGAACAGAAAATAAATATCTTACAAATTTTTTGGCTTCTTGTTATGCTGTTGTCCAAGCATACTGCAAGGTGGAATTCACAAAGTTAAACCCAAACCCATCTGAGCGCAGTTGCCAGGATGTGAAAATAATTTAGAAGAGTTTCATTGTCTAACGGGATGGGGAATCTCCTAACCTTCACCTGCTAATGCGCCATTACCTGATAAAAAAAAATTCCCACCTCAATGGGGACCCACTGAACTCAGAATTACTTTTTCAGATGTGCTCCCCCACATTCCTTAATGCAGCATCCTGTGATTTCATTTTTATGGGTTTGCCTGAAAGATGCCACATTTGTATTCCATCTGCCTTCTGTCACCTGACATTGATGACTCAAGTGATGCTTCACTTTGACATTTTCCATTATTCCATGCAGTATTAACATCTACTCATATGCTGAAAAATCATTTATAAAGTACATTTTTGAAAATGTAATTTTCAGTTGATCCACATCTTTCTCTTATTTTACTTGTAGTTTTTTTTTTAAATTTTATACTGTGCTCTCATTCCCCATACACTGGCATTGCAGAATGTGGTAAATATATAGTAACTTATACTGATACAAGTTTACATTTAAGAGACTTTTAATTATGTGTATACATTGTAGCTTAGAAATAACAAATACCATCATGTTCATGTGATGCCCCAATGCCCACAGAAATGGGCAACTTTGCACAAACGGAACATCTTGTAGTTTATAGACTGAGATTGGCTAGAGAAGGTGATGAGCTCAACACAATTATTCAAAGTGCAAAAAAGTGGTATATTTATTTTTAATGTGTGTAGAATAATGTAGAGAATAGTGCAAAAAACAGCAGTGCTTCATAAAAACCAGTGCCCAGCACAGTGTTCAATAAATACATTAAAAACTGTTAAAACACATCATCCATCCATTCTGTCAACATCCCTTCAGGTTTTCAGCAACAGTCTTTTTTTTTTTTTTCAATTTTTATTGATTTAATTTGAAACAGATAACATTCCATACAGTCAAGTCAAATTTTAAAAAATCAAAGCAACACTCCTTCAGTCATCCAAGGGCCCCGCTGCTTCAACACCATCACCAGGTGGAGACCCCAGCAACTCCCTTGTCTTCAGCTCTTTCCCACCATTGCTGTTCTGCCTTGACTTCCCTTCTGTCTACCTCTACCACTTCTGCCAGTACTCACAGAATCTATCTTGGGTCCAAGAAAAAAAACACCACGTCTTATCCTGCTCTTTTACAAATCTGCAGCAGACTCATCCATTCTTGCTCGTAACACAACTTGAACCCAGGTTTAGCCCTGCTCTGCCCTTCCTGCTCTTCAGGATCCCCACACAATACCAACTCCAGTTAAACTTTCTGTGTTTTCTTTTCCTCTCTTCCCTGCACTCAACCCTAGCTATTGTTAAGAAGCACCTCCCAAATGTGCGCTGATTGCCATGACTCACTGCTAGTAATGAGTGCAAGCTACCACACCCTTTCACATGTGCCTTGCAGTATGTGCTAAAACTTATAAAAGTAATAAAGAAATTAAACCCTGAAAACACTCCGAGTCTCAGTGCATCACAGTTAATTAGAATGGTTTCAAGGGATGGTTTTGGGATTTAGCAGCACCTCCTAGAATCAAACTCTCATGTCATTTGTGGGAATACTGTATTCTTTTAGCATAAACCTGGACAAAAGTTTATATATGCTAAGTACAGCAAAGAAAACACAAAATAAAATATTCATTGGTTATTAAATGCCTTTATCGGTGATATTTTACAAAACTAGAGCACATTACAGTGCATATCAAAACAGTCTTGGATAAGGTACAAAACGCCATAATGGAATGAGAACAGCAACAATACTGGTGACCAATATGATTGCTACACGACAAGAACAGGGCAGCTCAAAACCCTGAACTAAGTAAAGGAAAATAATAAGAAACTCTCACTAGTACTTTATGAAAACCCAAAGCTGCATATTTGCACTGTTCGACCTTTGTGCGGTATATTCAAGCTCCTTAACTATACTGGAGAGGACAACCTAATAATAATAATAATTCATTACATTTATATAGCGCTTTTCTCAGTACTCAAAGCGCTATCCACACAGGGAGGAACTGGGAAGCAAACCCACAGTCTTCCACAGTCTCCTTACTGCAAAGAAGCAGCAGCACTACCACTGCACCACCTGTGAGGACCTGTCTGTGGCCTACCAGGATGTTTATATGGTGAGCCCAAAGTACAGAAATACCAGGGACCATTGAAGAGAGCACTAAAAGCTCCAGGGCTTCTATATGAGGCAATTTCCTGAAGTAGTTTATAAAGTCATGGAACCTGGAGCAAATAATAAATGAGCTGATGGGAGAAAGTAGACACCAGGGAGTGAATTAGGAGTGAGCTGTTGGAAGATGAGCAGGAAGAGATGTTTAGCACTGTGGGTAAGTGGACCAACCACTCCACATGGTACTCCAGAACTCTTCTTTTATACAGTAGATAGGTCTTGTAGACATTCTGTTGTTTGTTATTTTATCATTTTGCTGTGCTTTGTGTTTTCCTTGTTGTGTTTATCCATCCATCCATCCATTATCCAACCCGCTATATCCTAACTCATTTTGTTTTTTATAATTTTAAGTTTTCTTGGGTCTTCTTTGGGTACATGCATGGCTCATACATTTCGCAACACGCATCACTAGTATTAAGAAATATGTGCTGTAAAGAAAATCGTATACTGAAATAAGAGTAAATAGCATAGAAAAAAATATTTAGAACCATGTTTCTGAAAGCTAGAGAAGGCAAAATATAAATAAGCAATTTTATAGTGCCTTTTATAGTCCCTTTCTAAATCATAAAATGCTTTTTAAGTATAGACCTACTCTGTATGTGTTTACATACAGTTTTTAGGATTTAAGCACACATGTTGTAGATTAAGTAATTGAGTCAGAGAGTCAGCATTTTAAAATCCAACACTTTAGCCACTCAGTAAAACAAACCTTCTGCTTTAAATTTCTTGGGAAAAAAATAGTATAAATCAGTGATCATTTAGTGCATCTGACGAAGGGAAGCACTGACTGAGGTAAAAGAGCTTCATTGAGGAATATCCAGCTATGTAGGAGCCAGGCTGTACAAGAACCCGTACCTCAGGACAAATGTTTTGAACTGAGTGAAACAAAGTAACAGATTTGATTACAAGATTCTTTTTAATGGTTTCAAACAAGATAAAAAGAGAAAAGTGTCTTGAAGTTATATGGCAGTAAAAAAAAAATCAGTGATAACTATTTCATTTCCTGACTACTACTTCTCTGTTGTTATGACCCTGGAGAATGCCCTGACTACTTGCTCTGATGTTTCATTCTTCCCCAAAGTATGCTGTCTAATTACAGTGACTTTTCAATCCCATTTATTTCCTGCTCACTCTCTGACTGACACCACCTGCTCTGTCTCCTCTTTTTAACCCTGTTTTCCAAAGGAAACATTTTTGTTCACTAGGTGGTTTTCTTTTTCCCTTTGGCAAAAAACAATAAAATAATAAAGGGGCAACAGGCACCCTTTGTTGAAACCAGGGTGATAAGAGAAAAGGTAAATTTCCTGAATAATTCTGCTACAGGTTATTGTTAATGGTAGTCTACAGGACGTAGATATTTGCTCTCTTTTGTCACAAACTTCACAAAGAGCCATAGCAAGGTTTTGGGGAGCCACCCATATATTTGGTTTCCTGGCTGCAAATTGACTTAAATGATAGCACTGCTGTGCACAAAACCGAGTTCAAAACAGAACTGAGGGAATATGGAAAAGGTGGAGGTTTTTAAAGGGGAAGACAGGAAGTGACGTCAAGAGGGCCAGGTGGAATCTCCCGTGAATGGTCTGCAGGAAAGGGAGAAAAAAAGTCAGTGCACTTTGCCACATTCCAGTTTGATTCGGAATTGCCCTTACTCAAGCCCTTTAGCTGCCTCCCATGCGCACGTGTGTGACACTTTCAAAAGAGTCACCTGCTTTAAAGGTCAGGCTGCATTGATTGATATCTCATCAACATCCAATACTGTAATACAGAACTGCCTGCTTTCTTTGAAAATTAACATGTTCTGGAGACATTGGTTTCTAATCAGCATACAGTGGTATATGTACTTCTTGAAGGCTGACAACAATACTATTATTTAACCAATGAAAATGTGTTTATACTCTTGATAAGCAAAAGGACATTGGTATGTACCATTGTTTAATCGATCATCATTTGATCTAGGCAGAGACTAAAGCAGTTATATACTTTTGGGCAGTGGGTGCTGTAGAGAGAGAGAGAGACAGTCCACCGAGTACACTGTCAAGAGAATGCAGAGACTTGTAGACAAATGACACCTACCTCCAGGGTGGAATAGACAGTTTCACCTGAGCTGTAGGTCCACCAAGAGAGGGAAGATTCACGAGAGGACTGAGTGAAGCAGATGGACAAGAACTGAGGTGTACCTAGGTCATTAGAGCAACACGAGGAACTCAGAACTGAAAAAGAACGCTCATCTCCACAAGGGAGAGACACCAACAGGAATTCAACAAGAAAGCAACATGTCTTTGGAAATCAAGCATTCAGTGAACAGAGTGTTTCAGTGGGACAGTTGGAAGATTAACTGTTGTGGTAACTCAGCTCGCAACTTGGACTTTGCATCATCAAAATTTGCATCTTCCACTGTTATGTTTTAATGGATTTTTAGAATGTGAACTGTGTGCTCTTTGTTTAAAAGGTTTTTGCTCCTGATGTTTTTAGACTCTTATCTACTTTTATCTTCTTGGTGAATTGTCTAGTGTAATACAAGTTTACTCACCACCCAATGTAAAGAAACCTGTGTACAGTTATCTTTAAATTACAATGGTTCTTAATGTTAAGATCTGGCTTAACAATTTTATTACTTAAACTTTTCAGCCTGTTAAAATAGTTTTGAGAGTTCCCAGACCCTTAATAAAACTGAGTGGTGTAATCAGATATTTTAAATGGGTTTAGGGTAGCTTACCTATAAGTGTGACCCAGACACACGTCACACTGTTGTCTCTTTGCATATAGAGCCATATGCTGCCCTCTCCTGTAAACCTCATTGGTTGTGTGGAGCCCTGTGAGATCTTCCCATAGTTTCTTTCAGCAACTTTAATCTGCATAGGCTGCAGGCCACCCGCCACCAATCTCCAAGTGCCAGAGCCAAATGCTATGTCAGTCACTTACGCTTAAAGGTGCGTGCCACCACACAGCCAAGACACTACAGTAACACCATTTTTATTGCCTCTTAGTCAAACGGCATAATCAAATCTAAAAGTTAAGAGTGCTCTTCTTAATGCTTTGTTACTGTTTTACTATTTTATCCCTAAAAATTCTGTATATTTCAGATGCGTAAAAATAACTGTTAACAATAACAAAAAAATCTGAAATCATATTTTACAGGAAAATGTGTTTCAGACTTATTTAGAAGAAGCTCAAGTTGCAAACTTTGCTTTCTCTTTTGTTATTACCAACTATGACAACTCAGATGAAAAATGCACAATGCTGATGTCCTCTACTGTTATCTCCTTCCAGCAAAGGTGAAATGACCACTTACTACATTTTAGAGAAAAAATGAAACAGCATTAGTGGGTTAGAGTTCAGGATTTGTGTAAGCCTAAATGGACAACAGGAGTAAGAGAAAGCTAAACACACTGAGAAAATAAAACATAATAAATCATGATCAGAATTTAACCTAATGCACCCACCTAGCATCACTGGTACATCAGTGCTCCATGTTTTCATTTAAATGTTAAGAGACAGTAAATAAAGCACACATCTCTGTTTTCGAATATACAGAGGAATGATTTACTACAATGTGGCAAATGTGTGCTTACACAATGAGTTTAATCTATTTATCTTTTTGCCTAGTAAGCGTGATCTTTGATCATATATCATAATACCTAATTTAAAACGATTTCTTTGTATGATACCATGAGGGTACATGATTAATTATTAATGCCTTTTTTATGGACTGCCATTAAATGTATTCTGGGAGTGTATGTATTTAATTTCTTCCCTGAATTCAGAATACTGATTCAACTGTCATAAAATGTGGTTCAGCTGTTCTTGAGTTAAGCTTAAAATGGAAATATATTCACAAGAATTCTTCTTTTTCTTCAGATGACTCTGCATGATAGGACTTCAGCATATCTAGCACACTCTTTATTTCATGACCTGTTTGAACATAAACTACAGAGGGAGGAGTGAAACTGCAGTTTTCTGATGTTATGGTGCTATATGATGAAGCTACCCTGCACTGATTCCTCTGCATCTTGGCTGGAATTTCAATATATTATAGTTATTTTTGATCATTATACAGTTTGAAAAATAACAAACAATTAGGTTAAAATCATGTTGAACTTTATTATCAAGCTGCTTATAATGTTATAAAAGAACAGATAAAACAGTATTTACTTCTCAGAAATTCTTATTTTTAACATACTGCAACATAGCACCATATTCTATATGTACTATAATAGGAAAACTATAGAACTTAAGGTTTATTATTATTATTACTATTATTATTATTATTATTAATAGAACGTAAAATTAAAGTGTGTCCTCATGTTATCTTTATTCACTTTTAATTAATTTTTTGGAAATGCACTTTGTTCAGGGTAAATCATTGTTTGGTTTCTTTTCTTCTCCCTTAAGATCACCACTGAGACTGAATATTTATGTTAAAGAGGAGCTGCTGAAAATAAAGATTTCTTTCTGTCATCCATGAATGAGGCGATGGTTCACTCAGCAATTCTTGGACCACATTTTATTCACAAATATGTTCATGATCACATCTTTCATGTCACTCAATTACACTCAGTAGTTTTTGAACAAATTGTTCCTCCTTATCATCTCAATTGTCTACCTTTTGTGTGATAATTCATTCAAATGACTCACTCCGTAATTCAGCCTTTTTCATTTGACAAATCAAGGTATGTTTTGTTCTGTTTTAAAATGCTAGACAATGGTTGTGAACATCACTAGATCAAAAGTGTCCTGTGATTTGTTAAACTAGTTTTTTATTTAAAAAAAGAAACTCATCACTTAAAAATGAATGGACTCAGAGCAGGGGACCTCAGGTCTTTTTGCAAAAGCAGTCATAAATATAATATGATATACATCATTTATTTCTGTAAATAGAGTTTTTAAAGTAAAATTCAGCAGTATTTTTTTAGACTTTTTGGGGAAATTTTGCAAAAGTCTCCTGCTAAATCAAAATGCAGGACCCTTTTATATAAGAAAAAGAATAAGACCACATTGAATGTCATCCTTCTCACTTCTTCAAACATTTATTTTGCAGTTGTTTATGAATATTCATGTAGCAATCTCTGGAAAGCTCCATAATTTAATTCAAATTATGTTAAAGTTTTCTCTCTTGCAATTCAATCAGTCATATACTTGTAACAATATTTTCTAATTTCAGCCTTCTGTACCAACATAACTGAACCTGATTCCACTGTACTGCCATTGCATACTGTAAATCTACTTCCAATTCTTCTTTGGTTATGTAGACTCTTTAAGGCCAGTTTTCTTTTAAAGTATAGTTTGATTTACGTTTGACCTTTTCACTGACTGCACAAGACAGACTACTAGAATAAATGAATGTTGTATTTTTTGTTCACTTAAATGTTACTTATTGGAACTAAGAGTTTTGCTTGACTTTTTTTTTACGATGTGCTTCCCCAAAGGCTGACAGGCCCCCATACTAAGAGTCTTTCAGTCTAATATTCTGTTAATCAATTAGATATAATATTGAGAATGTTTATACATGTTGACAGTTATCATGTGCTTGACGGAAATGTAGAAAATGACACAGCAACAAATCTGTTATCCACATAAACACATACAATAACATTGTTTTGTAGTTGATATAGAAAAAGCTGTGCTTCTAAACTTTCAAAAATATTGATGATGAGTAGATTAAAGAAAATTTAAGAGATAGAAGCTTAAAAATGAAAATGGGATGGAATACTAAGAACATGATGCATTTTACAGACAAGAGAATAGCACATCATTAAATTGATTTTGTTGGATAATACAGTAGCTATACTGACCTAATCTCTTGACCAAAAATCTTTTAAAAGATATTAGGTTGTCCATGTCAAGTGCTTGATTCTGTACTTGCTTCCATATTCTCCAAGCCTCTTGCGTGTAGAACTGCGTCCAATTAATTTATACTGGTATTATTGTGTATGTTTTTTACTGTTAACTTGGAAAAACGTTGATGGATCACATTTATTGATTTGTAGAGTTCTGAAGGCTTAGATTAGATCCACATCAGAACATTAGAAAATTTAGACAAAAACATGCCATTCAGTCCATCAAAGTTCAGCAGTCCTTATCCACTTAGTTCCTGTAC
Organism: Erpetoichthys calabaricus; assembly: GCF_900747795.2. NCBI lineage: Eukaryota > Metazoa > Chordata > Cladistia > Polypteriformes > Polypteridae > Erpetoichthys > Erpetoichthys calabaricus. Next base: position 63,173,281 of record NC_041403.2, read on the forward strand.
AATAACATCAGTACTACTGTCTACCACACTACTTGTTATTGTATTCCATCTGTCTACGGTTCTCTATTGTAAATGCTAGGGGTCGCTGTTGCCCCATTAACACCAACAGCCAAACGCTCTGGACACCAAGTACCAAGAAGTATTTTAACCTTTTGTCTTCTCAGTGACAGTGCCTTATGTACCACAGCCACAATAACACAGGTAAATAAACAATAAATCAAGCACAAACACAATATAGTTCTCTCCTCCACACCTCCCAGCAAGCGTTGTCTACCTCCTCCCGACTCTGGCTCCTTTAAATAGTCCTGGACCCGGAAGTGCTTTTGTCCTTCCGACCACATGACTGGCTAGCACTTCCAGGTCTAATGAAGAACTGGCTTTTTCTTCAGCCCGGAAGTACTTTGGGGCTTCCGTCCTCGTGACTACCTTGTACTTCTGGGCTATAGGAAAAGGATGAGTCCCCAAGTCCTTCGACAACTCCCCCTGGCGACACCCATGGGACCCAACAGGGCTGAGAAACTGAACTACAAGTCCCAGGATGCCCTGCGGGAATCCGGGGTACTGCTACACTCCAGGGGAGCTGCCATCTAGCGTTTTGGGGAGCAACTGCCTTCCCCCATCCTTCCCTTCTTTGGGCATCCCGGCTGGGTTGAGCTGCCGGCCATCTATCATGTCTATGTAAAGAAAAACTTCCTAATGTTTGTGTAAAATTTACCCATAACAAGTTTCCAACTTTCCAACTGTGTCCCATTGTTCTTGTTGAACTCATTTTAAAGTAACAGTCTTGATCCACTGTGCTAATACCCTTTACAATTTTAAACAGTTCAATCAAGTCACCTCTTAATCTCCTTTTGCTTACATTCAAATGGTTCAGCTGTTTTAATCTTTCCTTATAACACACCCCCAGCAGTCTTGGAATGGACAATGGAAAATGAGATTTGGTTTGGTCAAAAGCCTATCCACCCTTCCAGGGAGGTCTTCCACTTGTTTTCCTAGAAGGCAACATACTATGGGAGATTCTCTGTCTTTGCAGCAAACATGAGCATCAGTCTCTCTAATGATTGAATCTCACACCTCCACAACCTCTCTTTTTCTGTGAGCTGGTTTTGAAGTGACCAGTTGGGGCTCCTCATGCCTGCCTACCACCTCAGAGTCTTCAGAGACACTGTCCAGCTCTGCAAGGCCCTGAAAACAGTTGATGTCCCCAGACAGCGCTTACCCTTTGTCTTGCACCTTGCAACTGTGACAGACCTGTCTGGCCTGGAGTCTCCTTGTGCGTTACTTTAGGGGTAAACACTCTAAAGAACACCTGGGCCTGGTCCGCCAGTTCTCTACTACAACCCATGCCAACCAATTCCTCCTCCAATTCCGCAACCCTGAGCTTGAGGTACTGGATTAGCTGGCATCTCCTTCCTTTAAAAATTCCAACATCCAACAGGACTTGCAATGCACTGGCCTCATTTTTAACATTTGGCTATGGATTACTTAACTACTTAACTCTTTATTAAATTGGAATGATTTAACTTAAATTGAATTTAATAAATTAATATATTAAAGAACTACAACATTTATTTATCACCTTCTGGCCCCTTAAGCTCTAATAACACTCTCAAGTAACACAATTGTACATACTCCTTCATTCTTATTGAGAAAACTTGCTTACTGATTATCCGTCACTATACTGCCACTCGCCACTGTTTCTACTGCCACTAGTACCGGACTGGTACTCTCTCTAGAGATTACAGTCTAAGTACCACAGGGCCCCTTGCTTTGAACGTTTTTGTCCTCTCATTCTGCTAGTGCTGACACATTACTGTTCAAGTGCTATATGGTGCTCTATCCAATTATTATTTATATACTTTAACTTCTTCCCACTAAGGAATCACTGTTACTATACATTATTCAATGCTATGACACTGGTTATTTACTTACAGACTTGCCTAAGTGCCTTGACTTTTGTATGTACAAAAACAAAATAAATATTTAAAAGTTTTAAAAATTACCACATTACTTTGCATCAACCAAAAAACAACATTTTTAGGAACACAATTTGTATTTTAATTGACTCTTACAAAGTGGTTACACAAAATACTCAGCACTTCTTCCAGTTCTACTTTTAAGGATGCCATCAGCATGTCCCAGTCTTCCATGAGCATATCTCATGTAGGACTCTCAGTTTAAAACTGTAGAATTTCCATCTGTTCTGCATGTCACAGTGGGACAAATCCTTCATTTACAGTAAGTGCTGCACTTTGTTTCCCTTGTCTTTACAGCTTATTATGCTGACAAGAAACTCCACGCCATTTTCTGAGTACTATTGTCCATTTTGCATTTATGATTCAAACCCATTTTATATGAATGTAGAACTTTGCTGTGGTGTACACTAAGCTGCATCATTTAAGTTTTAGCCATACAGTATTATTCAGGTCTTTCAGAATTGTTTGCTAGTATCTGCAGTCCTTTTACACTTCTTTCAGTTTCAGTATAATTTGCAGATTTTAAACATCTACTCACTATATTTAAAAATATGATATTAGTATCCATTTGGAAGAGTAGTATTCACAGTGTAGAGATAGCAGGGTCTTTAGTGATGGCCCCTCTCAACAGGGAGCAATTAACCATAACTATAACATTTTGAAATCAAATCAAATCAATGATTTACCACAATATATGCAAGAACTAGGCTATCCAAAGTAGGTGTATATTGACCTTATTTCCATTTTACTATAACTACAATTACATGAAATATCAATATTTACTTACCTTATTAAGGTCTTCCAAATACTGACAGTTTACTGAGGTGTCTGTGGCTGCACATTATATCTGTAAAGACTTTGTAGTCTGGTGTATAATGTGAGAAATGCAGTTGGTCAGATAATCATCTGTTAGGCCGGTGTTCTGTCTCATTGCTTTAAAAATCAAAAAATCCTCTGCTTCTATTTTCACAACATTTCCCAGTTTTTTGATTGAGCAGTGCAGCACATCTTGTATATATTTGCTTTTGTTTTCAGTTTCAGCACCAAGTTCTAAAACTGAAATTTGAGGAATTTATACAGTATTTTATTCTGTTTGCATACTGATATTATATGAAAGTTAATTTACAATATGGAAATTTCTATTTGAACATTTTAATATTGCAAATCAAATTAGCATGCATTTACCAATAATTCACATCAGGTAGCAGCATTATTCATTGTGCTTTCACTCTTTTCTACTGCTAGATTTTATGGTATTTTTAATCATTAAATCTTATTTTGCACATTGTTCATTATATCTTCTTTATTGCAATTATGTGGCACTGTTTGTATATGACGTGTTTTTGTGTTGACATACTGTACTTCATGGAGAAAGCATTAAAATCACAGTTCTCAAATGTCATTTTAAATTTGTCTTTTATTCATTTTAATTCCAAAAATACTGTTTAAGTATTTTTTTCCTTATTTTTAATTTTTATTTCTTGCACTTTACATTCTCCATTGCTATTTGTGAAGGCAACCAAATTTGATAGAAAACATATGTTATTCATATTTGTCACATGTAATGCTTATGGCAGCAATATTTAACAGTACAGCAAAAAATGGCAGAAGAAAGGTATCATACTACAAGTGATTTCCTGTCATAAGCTATTTTTTGTACTTTTTCAATGGCCCTTTCTCAATCTTTGTTTTTTTACTGAGTCCAGGAAAAATACAATCTTAGACGAGTGTAATTTTAAAGCTGTCTTAATAGCTATCTGCTTAGCAAGTAAATAACCACTGATTTAAAGCGAAGTACACTAGTCAATGTGGGGGAGACTACATCTGTTATTTAGAAAGTCTGTTATTTTGTATGTTTTGCACACGTGTGCTTATTCACCTTAATAAAAGGACAAGCGTCTGTGTGTGCATTTGTGTATCTGTGTGTCCATCCATTTGCTAGAGTTAGGAAAAAAATTTAAAAATAGGCAAAACATGTAGAAAAAGAGTAAAAAAAAAAGTCGAACATTATTATAAAAATGCTAAATAATGGTCTAAAAATTTAAAAAGATGATCTTATCGTTTTTTTCTGTTGTCTGACATTATATGCCAGCAACAGCAGCATGGTAGCCACTTTCTTCCACCTGTTCGGGCCATGTAATTGAGTTTATAGCTGTAATGCTAATGAATGATAAAACTTTGCCTGATATGACTAGGGTACTGTTGCTAAACCCTGCCAATGCGATAGTGACCACCGCCACATTTTTCCAGCAAAACATTTCAACTATAAGAGGCCAGTTTGATGAGCAACACCAAGAGGAAGTGGTGAAAGTGGGTGGCTGGCTGTAACTGAAGAGGAGAAAAAGGGATCGGGTGCGTATTATTTATACTAGACCAAATGGACAATTCATGTATTAAATAAAAAACATGAGGTTTATGTTGAGTACTTAAATTTTAATCCATATTAGACAGGTATCACACTAGTATATAAATATAAATATATATAAATACAAAACTATTTAATAACATAAACAAATATATACATATTGCATTTTTCATAAACTTTTGCCGCCAAAACCCCCCCTTTCAAACTTGTGTAGTAACTGAACCTTACTTCTCCACTATAGCATTTTTTATAGTGCACTTCATTGCACTTTTTCACTTCTGTTAGGCTCTTTAAGAGATGCAGTAATGAGTACTATGAAACATGTGCAAATATAAGAAGAGTCTATTTGCAAAATTTGAGATATGGAGCTACTGTGGTCCAAATTCCCCCCTTGGGGACACATTAAGATCTATCTATCTGTCTATCTATCTATCTATCTATTGTAAGATAACAATTCTCACTCAAGACAAAAATAAGAGTTTGGGAGTTGTCCCCGTATAATGTCCAGCAATCTTCAATGAAAAAATTACTAAAAGGATGATCAAAAGCATAACATTTGATAATACATGACAGTGGAAGATGGAAGTTATACAAAATGGCAACCGGAAGGAAGTATTGGTGGAAATTATGTTATAGCTGTGAGAACGGAAGTGACATCATCAAGAGGAGACCGGAAGTTATGTCATCAGGGTGCAACTGGATGTGACGTATGTGGAAGTGGCGTCATCAGATAGGACCGGAAGTTATGTCATCAATGAGCATCTGAAAGTGACATCTTTGGGAGTCGGAGGCAGAAATGATGAATCGGAACAGGAGCCATTTTGGGAATACAGGAGACTCGGTTTATTTATTGTGAGTTTATTTATTGTTTTCCTTCATGAATTCTGATGAAAAAGGAGAGAGGTGTTAATACCTGATACAACCCCCTTGTCTCATGAACTTTCACTCACCTCAGGGCTTGTTGGCTGCCTCCTAAGTGCACATGTGTGACACGGTCCATCTATCATCTGATTTAAAACTCAAATTATTTTTTCCAAATGCAAATGTTTGTGATTGTGGTGTATTGTTTCAAACATCTGTTTTGTGTATTTGATTGTTTCTTATTTTTTTCATGATTTTTGTTTTTTAATGTTCTAAAGCACATTGCTACAAGGATACAATTTAGGTACAATGAATAAAGATGCCTGAAGGAGATTGACTATCAGTGTCTGGAAGATTATGATCATTCTCCATTTTGAGGTTGTTGTAATTGTAATATAGTATCTGGTATATACACACTGATTAATGAGTTTTACAAGGTAAAAGTCACAGGAAAAGGAAACAGGATCAGAAGATAAAACAAAGTCAAAAGAAAATCAAAGACTGAAACCAGGATCATCAAAACCAAAAGTCAAAGTGAGGAAACCATAGCTTAGAGTTCTTTAACCAGAGAATCAGAAAAGTAAAGAAAACATGTGTAAAGTCTTTAGTATATCCACAGTCTCGGATAGTAACAGAATGCAAGGGTAGCCACTTTATTCCATCACAGAGATGACGTCACACAAACGTAGCTGGATGGTTACCAAGATGACAAAACAGCAAATGCTGGCACCAGTTTAAAAATAAACAAGCTGTTAAAGATGCTGCAAAATAACTTAAAATACAGGTATGCGCCACTTAATGTCTACCATACATTCTGTGAAATATTATATATAGCACTTAGCAAAGTTATATGGAATACTGTAGTGTACTTGTTTTGACTAAATATAGACACAGAACACTACAATGCTCCTTAGATAAGTGATATATGAGACAGAGTTGAAACATACACTGTTATGAGGTAAACTTTTTATTTGTAAGTAGGGAAAGTTCACATTAAAATAATGAAAGAAAGTGTAGTACAGACAGTGCTATGGCTTTGTATACAAGAGACATGAGATACATGTGTTGCATGCTGGAAGCTGCTGCGTTTGTTATTTTTCAATTCTGTCCGCCACATCCCATTCTCCAAATAAGGATTTCTGAGCTCTTTTCTAACATTTTGGGACCATAATGCGGTCTGATGCTCCCAGAATGGACGTTATGTGGTGCATAGTTGTAATTCAAATAACTGTCAGTTACCATAACTAATAACAATAATGACTACTTCACTATTCAAAACCTCAATTGGTTGGAAAAATAGCGGAAAGACATGACTGTTATGACACACAGTTATCAAAGGATATTTGTGAGCACAAATAACCTGGAGATGGCAGTGTTTAGCAGTGAAATGTGGACAAAAGAGGGAGCTGGGTCAGGAGCAATGAGACAGGGGATAAGGGAACAAAAACACACAGACATATTGGAAATCTAACTCAAAGATGAGAAAGTAGTTCAAAACTGAAAACTTAACCTGATGCTCAGGCCTACTTGTTATATAAGCAACATACACTAGAAATGGAAGCACAAGAGTTTTTTTTCTAACCAAGGCATAACATGTGAAATGGTCTCCTTCATATTTATAGGGGAGGAAGCCATGACAAGTGATATCATGATGATGTTGAGCAGGGTCATGTGACACATACATCATGTCACGTAAACAAAGAAACAGGACAATTAGAAAATAAAACTTTTTTTAATTTACCTGAAAAAATTAAACTAACCCAAAAATGAATTATCCTCTTTAATAAAACCCCTGTGTGCGTGTTAGTGTCCGTGTGTGTGTGTGTGTGTCTTCTGGTGAAGTGCGCATGCGCGGGGCATGGTGCGATGCTTCAAAGCAGATGCTTCAAAGCAGATGCTTCAAAGGCCGCCTGACGTGTCACACAAGACAGAGAGGGCGGGACCTATAAAATATTGCACGGCAGATCCAATCGGATTTCGGTAAATGAGGTAAGACCTAAAACAGAAAACACAAAAAATCCAATCGGGTACTGAGACGCGGAGACCAGCTTCCCCATTGTTGTGCAAGTGTTCACTCTGAGGATGTCAGATTTGCGATTAAGAAGCTTGGTCCGGTAAAGTGTAAAGTAAAAGTATATTTATTTTCGTGCACATTACATCAGTTGCTGGGGAGAATCTGCTGATTGCCCACTGTTGTGGCAGAAAATTAAACGCATATTACGGACAGCAAAGCCAGTATTACTGTCAGAGAAAATTACAGGCATTTTACGGAAAAAATTTAATGAGGTAAAAGGTGCCTTGCCATTTAATATAGACTGATCCTACTAATGTTTATGGACTACTGTTCTAGCGCCCGTTATTGTAACAGGCTTAATGTCTAGTCTACAATGGAAAACTTAAGTGAGACAAAGTACATGTACAAAATGAGATAATTACCACAATGACAATATTTTCATAATACATTAAAGACAAAAATACCATTCACAACAGTCATTACACCTTTTTTGCATTTTTCTTATTATTTGCTTTGTTTTTGTTTCATTTGCTAGTGATCTCCCATAATTTCCAGGACCAATGAGGGCTGCCATAGCATGATATCATATAATGGAGCTGTTGTCACACAATGCCACATCACGATCTGATCACTCCCAGAACATCATGGGTTTGAATGCCTTTGGTATCCCTTTTAGAATACTATAAAAGCAGACTTGGAACCATGATCAGATCATCTGCTCTTCTAATTTGATTGGAGAAATCAGATTGTGGTTTTGACATTATAGTACTTAAATATTTTGGAGCTCTTTTTCCTTTGGTGTCTTACTTTTTGTTGTCATGTGCTGCTGTTTGTTTGATTTAAAACTGAAGCTTTTTTATTTTTTTGTCAGTGTGGTGTTTATTTGTTTATTTAGGAGCTAGTTAAAGTAGACAGGTGCCCACAATGAACAGGTTGGTCAAAAGGTGAAGAAACCTATTGGGAGAGTTACATATGTCTGACATTAACTTTCATTCTAAGGCTAGTGAGACAGCAAGGTAGGGCTTTTACACTCAGTGCTACAACTGCATTTTGTCTCCCTGTTGCTGCTATCATTAGAACATTAGAACACTCTAGACGAGAACAGGCCATTCAGCCCAACAAAGCTCGCCAGTCCTATCCACTTATTTCTTCCAAAAAAACATCAAGTCAAGTTTTGAAAGTCCCCAACGTCTTACTGTCTACCACACTACATTGGTAGCTTATCCCAAGTGTCTATCGTTCTTTGTGTAAAGAAAAACTTCCAAATGTTTGTGTGAAATTTACCCTTAACAAGTTTCCAACTGTGTCCATGTGTTCTTGATGAACTCATTTTAAAATAACAGTCTCGATCCACTGTACTAATTCCCTTCATAATTTTAAACATTTCAATCATGTCACCTCTTAATCTTCTTTTGCTTAAACTATAAAGGCTCAGCTCTTTTAATCTTTCCTCATAATTCAACCCCTGTAGCCCTGGAATCAGCCTAGTCGCTCTTCTCTGGACCTTTTCTAGTGCTGCTATGTCCTTTTTGTGGCCTGGAGACCAAACCTGCACACAGTACTCCAGATGAGACCTCACCAGTACATTATAAAGCTTGAGGAGAACCTCCTGTGATTTGTACTCCACACATCGTGCTATATAACCTGACATTCTGTTAGCCTTTTTAATGGCTTCTGAACACTGTCGGGAAGTCAATAGCTTAGAGTCCACTATGACTCCTAAATCCTTCTCATAAGGTGTACTCTCGATTTTCCAACCTCCCATTGTGTATTCAAACCTAACATTTTTACTTCCTATGTGTAATACCATCATTCAGATATCATATCATCAATCACATATCAATACCTTCATTCAGATTATCATTCAGATAATCAGTGGTAAATATGAGCTGAATTGATTTCTTTTTCTGGCAGCTGCGTTAAAACAGCTACAAGATTGAAATCATATCATGCCAAAATTATTATCTTTCCTAAACAAATACAATTTACAAATAAATAAATAAATACATTTTTTTTTCTATTGCTGGATTTTTGTTACTGATGACAAACAAATAGTTACAATTTTTAGGGTTTCTTCAAATTTTGGTTTGATTTAAAGTGCTCATGTGGCTCTAAGGTTTATTGCCTGCTTTATTAAAAAAAAGAATGTTATTTTGAGTAGTGCATTTTTCATGGAAGCGAACATGGCTTTAGCTTGCTTAAGCTTTATACATTTATCTGGTTTGTAAGTTTCAGTCTACTGCAATCTTTATATTTAATATAAAATATGAGCAATACTTCTATAGAGAAGTGCACCAAATATGTACAGTTCTTCTTACCCTGGAAGGTGATATTTAAATTAAATATTGTTGGTTAGTGTCTGAATGCATTATCCAAGCAAGCAAGCAATTGCTTTACCTTTCAAAATATACTTGCATAAACAGAAAAATCTCTGCAGTATTATT